>NC_052088.1:16884383-17187735 GCF_015852505.1 Tachyglossus aculeatus
CAGATATGGGCTTCGTCCCTCACTGGGCTCACAGTTGTAGGGAGACAGAGGCAGGTATTTTATCCCTGGTTTACACATGAGGCAACTGAGGCACAGTGAACCTAAGTGATTAGAATCTGGGTCACTCCTGACTTCCAGCCGTATACTCTTCCATCTAGGCCACACTGCCTCCCATATATGTGCTCCTCTTTTATGGTACCTGTTAAGTGTTCACTGTTTGCCAGGCACAGTTCTAAGCACTGGGATGGATACCCGTTCCTTGTCCCAAATGGGGCTCACAGTCTTAATCCCCGTTTTACAGATGAGGTAACTTGAGGCACAGACAATCATATTTATTGAGTGCTTAGTACAATGCTTTGCACAGTGCTCTTAGTGTGTGCAGAGCAATATAACAGACACATTCCTTGCTTACAGTGTAGAGAAGTTGTGACATACCCAGGGTCACACAGCAGACAAGTGCCAGAATTAGAGTTAGAACCCAGGTCCATCTGATTCCCAGGCCCATGCTCTATCCATTAGGCCATGCTGCTTCCCCTGTTCTCGATTGATTACTCGTAAATGAGAACTGAAGTTTTAGCACAGTTTTCTTGATCCTGTTAAGTGAAATTAATAAAATACAACTGGAAGCTGTGGAAGACTCATCTATTTTCAACAGTAGCATGCTTGTGAACAGTGTAAATGAAGTGGGTTTTTGCACACTACAAAAATGTGTTTTGCAGCAGTGGGGGGAGGCAGGGGTTTAGGGATGTGGAGTGTGTGTGTGTGTGTGTGTGTGTGTGTGTGTGTGTGTGTTTCTCAGGCCTTTAAAACTAAAAATTCACAAACCCATTCCTTCTGGCTGCCATGTCTCAATACTAACTGCATTCAGATTTGCTAAGCCTGTTTACCAAACCAGTCTGCAGGAGTCCTCTATTTTGTTCTTACTGTGAGAGATAACTGTTTCATCGGAAAATCTGATTGACCACCACAATTCCTTTTACTGTAATATTTCATTTGCTTTTAGTTTCCCAAATTTTCTTTGATCAAGGAACATTTATTTCAAGTAAAAAAAGTCATAGTTAAAAATATCGTGAGGAGTGATCATTTGTATCCATTGTCATTATGTATCCTGGTGTTCGCTAATGCCAATCTTCATTTACTTTTAAGATTCCTAGGTATATTATAACACTTCATGAACTTCTAGCACATACACCCCATGAACATGTGGAAAGAAAAAGTCTGGAATTTGCCAAGTCAAAGCTAGAAGAATTATCAAGGTATGTGGGGGTCTTTGAAACGGAGAAGTAAGTCAAAGAGTATCACATATAGTGTGTAAGCATGTGTAGCTTGCCCACAGTCCTTGGGGACTGTAGACCCGATTTCCCTTGTTCTCAAGAAGCAGAGTGGCCTAATACAGCACGGGCCTGGGACTTAGAAGGACCTGGGTTCTAGTCCTGACTCCGCCACTTGCCCGCTGTGTGATCTGGGCAAGTCACTTCACTTCTCTGTGCCTGAGTTACCTCATCTGTAAAATGGAGATTAAGATAGTGAGCCCCATGTGGACAAAGGACTATGTCCAACCTGATTATCTTGTATCTACCCTAGCGCTTAGAACAGTGCCTGGCACATAGTAAGCGCTTAACAAATGCCATAAAAGAGTCATTGTGGGGATGACTTTTACCCTGTTGAAAACTGCAGCCATCTGCTGCCCATGTCATGTTGCAGGGTTGTAAAGGATCCTAATGATGATGATAATAATATTAGTATTTTATGAAGTGTTTACTATGTGGCAAGCACTGGGATAGATACAGGAAAATAAGTTTGGACACAGTCCCGGTCCCACATGGGGCTTAAAATTTAAATAGGAGCAAGATCAGATGTGGAATCCCCACTTTATAGAGAGGAAACTGAGTTTTGGAGAGATTAAACGACTTCTCCGAGGTCACACAGCAGGGAATAGAAGCCGGGGTCCCCGGACTTCCAAGCCAGTGCCATATTGCTTCCTTCATTACTACCCATTAGAGCCTCACTGTGGTCACCCCCAGGGAACCTGTCCAGTCCAGTCCTTGGTTTATGACAAGCCACGATGCTGCTGGGAAAAGGAATGGGTGCCGGGGAATCTTCAGGGCAGGAGAGGGAGGTGATTTGAAAGCCTTAGCAAAGCTTTCAGGCAGGAGCAGAACGTCCATTACTTTCATTAGAGCTAACAGCATGACTAACCAACCAGAATTAAATGGCTTGCTCTTGATTTATTTTAATGTGCTGTTTAAATGAAAATCCCAATACGAATAACTAAATGTACAAATTACTTGTGATGCAATAAAAGAAGACTTTTCCGGGGCAAATTTAGAGGAACCATTTAAATTATGTCATCTCCCATGTAAGAACGTTCAGACATATTGTACTTGTAGAAAAATAAAACTAAAATACAGTACTCCACCGTGGTTCTGCTTTCCTAGCTAAGTACTCATAATCATTTCTTTTTCTTGGGATTCTGCTGGAAATGTCACAGTGTTATTCATTGACAAAGTATTCACAGAATTCAGGTTGAATACACTCTGGGCACTTGCTAAGCTTTTTCACTCTGAATAATTTGAAATTGATAGACATAATAGCAAAAAGCCAAATGATCCTAGAGAATATAGCATTCCTCAAAATAATCATCTGTGGCATGATCAAAAGAAACCTAAGGAAACATAGCTAAAGTCATTCTACCGAAAAATCTATTAGTTGGCTTAGATGCCACTTTAATTTTTCTGCAGCTTGGGAGATTATCTGGGGCCTAGCAGTTGCTTATTTTAAGTTGCAGATCTTTTTTAATTTGCTCACTTTCAGTAAATATAGTCCCCCATGTGGAACAGAGAGGATGTCTTCAAAACAGTGTGTCATTTCTGAGGTTCATTTGTAAAAATTCACCTCTACCCAGCTTTTATTAAGTGATTAATTAAAGTGCTGTTTGTGCAAGCCATGAGCTGGAGGAGACCAGGGGCTCATCCTTCCTTGGCTTGACCGTGGGTTTTATTTGCATCCAGATTGGGGCTCCCGGATATTACTTTTCCTTTGAATACTAGTAATGATGGTCTCGTGTATTTTGATGGCAGCAGGGTAATGTAGTGTGATATAACCCGCCCCTGCCTGCTCCTGAAACCCCGTTTGTATCATGCCCAACAGGATAATGCACGATGAAGTGAGCGACACAGAAAACATCCGGAAAAACCTTGCCATAGAAAGAATGATCGTGGAAGGCTGTGACATACTCTTGGACACCAGCCAAACTTTCATTCGTCAAGGTAGGCCTCTGGCTTGGAAAGTCATGATCTGTGCCACTGTAGCATAACGACTATAGGAAAGTGGCCCCGTCTGGGATGATTTGTACCAAGTTGTCCCCATTGACCAGTGGTTTTGGGCTATGGTTGAGGCCCACCTCTATGCTGTTTCTTTTCAGGGGCCATGAAAAACAGCAACACTATAATAGTAAAGCACGATTGGGACAGTAAATTACATTCTGACTGGACTCTCCTCCTCAACGGACCGGACATTATCTACAGCTCCATGGAGAACAGGTCTGTCTGGCCAATTGACGTCGCAGTCTCGGGTGGCGATGACATCCGGGCAAAGACCCAAGAGAAGCTTGAAATCCTCAAAGCTCTGTCAAATAGCGGCAGAGAGAACGTGCGGAGTGAAAACAGCTGTCTCTTGTTCCCATTTTTCATCAGCACTTCCGGAACAGCCCCACATGACATAATTTGATAATCCGATGATCCCTCTGGCTGCCCACTGACATGATTTTTCATGACCGACACCAGCCGGAGTGGTTATTATAGTTCTTTGCTCATGGCACAGTGATTCTGTGTATGAGCTGTCTGTCTGGGGGGCTCTCAGCATCTTTGCTGGTTAATGAAGCCTTGGGTTCCAGAAGAGCTGAAAACATTCGGACCTACAGGAATGAAGAACAAAAGAGCTTGAGGACACATGTTTGTACATGTTTCCACAATCAAAAACATATACGGCATTGTTTCAAAAGGGATAATCCTTTTGAGAGGGATTCTGCTGGTGGCTGTCATAGAAACAATCAGGTCCTGGACTGTTAAATGATGGATAGGCACATTTCATGTAGCCTTGATTTAGCATAGCTGGTATTTTCTTTGAGCCGGGAACGAATTCCAAACTGGGCTTTACTGTAACGTGCTAATATTATTCAAAGGAGTCCGTGTAAAAGCTTGCTATACAAAGTGTGTTTAGCAATTTATGTTTGTTCAGTTGTATATCTTAGCTGCCAAGAGTTTTCATTTGTACTGTGCACAGTAATCTTTGTGTATGGCACCGGAAAAAAATTTAATGCATGCCGTTCAGCACTCTGTGATTTGGTAACGGGCAGAGAAAACCGATTAGCACAGGGTTCGCTGAGTAAGCTTGGAAATGTAATTTGCATATGTGCAACCACTGGTTTTGTCACTTTGTAATGCTTCATTTGAATCTTCAACTAAAAATGGAAAATTAATTTATTATGGAATGCTTGAATATTGATCTACTGGCCTTTGGATGTGTTTTAGATTAATTTTCACTGTTTTGGGAATTCACTGGAAACTCTGCAAGTTGATTTGAAACTCTTGGGTTGTGCACAAAAAAGGAGGAAAAATAGAAAACTTCCGGAATTACTGTCACACTTAAATCTGTTCTGGTTCTTGAAGGGCTTTTAAAATATTTCATTGTAAGGTTCGTGTTCACGGGCATTTATTATGCTCCTTTAGCGTAAGTCGTATATGTATCTGTTAAGGTGCGTGTAACGAAAACTATTGGAAACCAAAATTTACTGGGCATCATCTTTCCTTCCATTGTAGAGACAAAAACTGGTCCAGAATTGTGCTCAGCCCTGATTAATAGTTGTGTACTACAAGTGTAGATGTTTCCCATTTATGGTGGGTTTTTTTTCCCCAGTGTGTTGATGTGTTGCTGCCAGATGTACTTATTTGATTTGCCTATCAGTCATATAACGCAATATCCGTTTTGGCTTAAATGCTGAGGAAATAATCAATAAAAGTTGATTATTTTCAGATCTCAAAATGGAAGAGGAATTTGGTTAAAAAGACCATCTGTGGTTACTGTGGTGTGGTCCCTTCCTCCAGATTCACTCATGCATGTCAGGACGTGTTGGAGGGCTCCATTTGGGCTCCTTGGTTTGAGCATTCTCCACAGAAAGATGCTTCTCCCCCGTCTGACCCATGTGATTTGGGAATGTGCTGCAAAGCTCTTTTTTTCCCCCAAATTAAGTCATCATTCCTGCCTCCCTCTTCTCTCCCACCCCCAAGCACACACTATCTGAGAGTAAAGGTTTACACTACAGACCGTTACTTTTTTTTTCCAACAATTAATGCTATCATTAATCAATTAATGATAGTGTGAAAACAAAATTGAATGCCATTTCAGGGTTTAATTATAATCTCAGTAAACTGGGAAAACTAGGGATTGTGCATGAATTTGTGTGGTACATGACATGGTTGTGAGGTGATAGTTCATGAAACCAACTGTGAAATTATAATTTAATATCCAAATTTTGTTGCATTTTTTAAGAGGTTTCGATTAGGTATTTGAGAATACATGTAAAGAGAAAACAAGATTGCTTGCTTAGCTAAATATGGCATTAACCTAGATTTTCTCGTACATGATAAACAATCTACCTCTCTTGTGTCGGGAAGAAAAATGAGAATTTTCCCTCAAATTTCCCCCCAAGGTGACTGTACTGTGCTCTGCTTTAAAAGACTTTGTTTTACATTTACCTTTTTGGTGAAGTGCTCTCCCACCCTCAGAGGGCATTGAGTGATGCCCTGTGGTTGAACTGGTGAAGCCCATTGGGCACACCTGCAAACTTTGTTTAAATTTACAAGGCTACTCAGAACTCTGGAGTGACTAAGGAGCTCTGGGGATGCAAATTTGAGCCAGGATGGACCTGGAGGCTGTGCTGTGGCCTACAGCCATTCTAGAAGGGTCTCAGTGTGTGAGTGGGCCATGGAATTTCATCAAGGCTTTTTGGCTGATTCTGGGGGTCTCCGTGCCTCAACGCTCTCCGGGGGCTCTCAGCACTGCCCCAGGATTTAGCGGGCTAGGCTGAGAGGGCTTTGGCCAGCGGGAACAGCTTACCAGGTAGCCACGAGTGAGGTAGATGAGCACAAAAGTCTTACAAACTCTCCCTGAGCAATGCCATTCTGCTCATTGGACATACCAACGTACATACCAATGTGCTTTTCAGCAGTCAATCCATCAGTGGTATTGAGTGCTTACCATGTGCGGAGCATTGTATTAAGCTCTTCAGAGAGTACAATATAACACAATTGGTAGACACATTCCTTGCTCACAAAGAGCTTCTACTTTGTATATATCCTCTATTTGCACAGCTTTGGTTACCGACTAAGGGCAGGTGCACCTTTCTCTCCAGTCCTTCTTCACAAGTTCCCCATATCTTATTTCCTGAACTTCCCCAATTATTTGCCTCCTGGTGATGTCTTTGAGTTTAACCTGGAAACTGTAGAATCACCAATTCTTTTTCTCCCGTCCAAGACCCCTTTACCAACGCTTTTCTTGACCACTGTTGAAATGTGTCTCTTGGCTTTCCTATATGAAATAACGATATGTGTTGCTTATTATGTGCCAGGCACTGTACAATCTGGGTATCTAGTTTCCTTTTTTCTCCAGAGTCAAAATGTTGCCAAATCCTGAAATCTTCTTTTGTGGCCTATGTCAACAGCAAAATCCCTGGTTTGGGTCTTGGGTTTTTATATCTGAGTGAATATAGTCTTCTCGGTGGTTTTACTGTTTCTATTTTCACTTCCCTCTAGTTCATCCAAAATATTGCACCAAATAATCCTTCTTGGATACTTCCCTGGTTCCTAACTGCTGTCCCCCTTAAAGTTATTCATCTTCAGTTCCCAGGACGTCTCTGCCCACGTTACTCCTCCCATTCCATTCTATGAAGCTGCCCACTCCCTTCCTGTCAGTCAAACCGTATCTGGCCTCCTCCCTCCTGTTCCCTACATTCCCCTCTTTTTCTTCTCATACACCCACCTCCAGGCCTTCTTCCATCCTGTTCTTTATGCCCAGAATGTCCTCCCACTTCACATCTGTCAAGCATCTACCCTTCATCCAAACCAATCCATAAATGGATTTATTTTTCCAGGGCACATACCCTAAGTCACTCTAGGTGGGCCATATATTTTAGGACGGATGGGCTTTATCAAATTAAAGGCACCCCGCTCCCCCACGCACCCAATCTCTTCATTTTTAAAAAGCATATTAAGAAGGGAAAGTTTTATATATATATAAAACTATATATGTATATATATATATATGTGTATATATATATATTTTTTTTTTTCATGGAAAAGTTAGGCTTGCAAGATGGCACGTCCGTAACCATTAGGATAGTAGTTGTGTAGGAAAGCCATCATATTGTTTCTCCAAACACCCTGCTGCCGTTTTCTGAGGGAGAATCCTGGATCCGATGGGCCACTGATCTGACACAGTTGATGAAATTGCATTCATTCTTGTTTTCTTAATCGTATTCTCTTGTTAGCATGTAAGCTCTGTGAGAGCAGGGATCCTGTTTTGTTTACATCCCATTCTTCGACTTCGAAAAATCTACTCTATTAATGCAACAAGGATGTTATCAGAAACGGTTGTGCATCCAGTAGAAATTTCTAAATAAGCAACACCCATCCTGCCACTCTTTCGAAGGACTGACTCAAGAGTTAGGGAGGAGCCAGCCCAGGGGATGCTAGGAAGAGGCCAGAAGAACCAAGTGGCCCATGACTGAGTCTTTCTGCCTCTACCAGGCTCCTCTTAGCTGACTCTCCATCTGTCATCTGTCTCTGGCATCTCCTTCTGTGGCTTTCCCCCACCTCCCGAAGTCATGGTTACCTTCCCCACACCCCACCTGATGATGGAACCCTTAACTGTAATGATGATTATTTTAATATTTGTTAGAGTATGTGCCCTGCTGTAGACTTTTCTTTCAAAGTAGATTGTTGAGGCAATGTACATAGTATATAGTACATAGAAATGCCATAAAAAAATTTATAAAAGTCATTGGTTGTACAAGGACTTTTGTTCTGAATTAACTTCCTTCCCTGCTGTAAGAGAAGAGTGGTAGAAATAATGAAAAGTGCTTCAAATGTCTCCCTACAAATTGTTAATGCAAACAAAGTTAATTGTGTAGCTCTCCATTTGGTTCAGATATATTGTTTAGCCTAAATTTTTGTTGGTTTTTTTTTTTGTTTGTATTTTGTTTTTTGTTTCCAAAATCTAGTGAAGCTTTAAAATGCTCCAGGCTTGGGAAAGTAGTAGAAATTAAGAGTGGTGTCCATTTATGTGCTGGAGAGAATTTTATCATTTTTTTTTTGAAGAAGCTGAGTCCCACGTGGGACAGGGACTGTCTTCAGTCTGATTTAACTTGTATTTACCCATGTGCTTAGAAAAGAGCTTTACATATAGCAAATGCTTAAACAAATATCATAATTAAGAGCAAAACTACTCATGTGAAATAGATTAGATTCATTTTTGCCAGAGGAGGTGAAACTTGCTACAACCAATCCTGGACATTTATTGTAAATCAAAATATTGTTTTAGCTGTAAATTTAAGCCGTAATTCTTTGCAGTCATGTTTCAGTGAGCAAGGAGAAACTGCATGCCTAGTGGATAGAGCACGAGCCTGGAAATCAAAAGGACCTGGTTTCTAATCCTGGCTCCTCTAACTTGTCTGCTGTGTGACCTTGGGCAAGTCACTTAACTTAGTGCCTCAGTTAACTCATGTGAAAAATGGGAATTAAGACTGTGAGCCCCACGTAAGCTAGGGACTGTGTCCAACCTGATAAGCTTGTATCTAGCCCAGCACATAGTACGGTGTTTGGCACATAAAGTGCTTAACAAGTACCATAGGAAAAAACCTTTCTTTCAACTTACATCCTTTCAATACATTGCCCAAATGCATGCAGAATTCTCTAGATTTGTAGCTGATGAATGCATCTGCATTTGGTGCACACTTTTTGTACTCTTCACAGACCTAATAATGTATATTTAGAGAACATGTGACTAATGCAGAATTGGATCCAAACTGTGTAACAGACTCAGGAGAAGCTAATACAGCGTTTAAGCCAAATTATTAGAATTTCATCACCTTCTTTCCCCCAAAGTGCAAGGAATTTTCTTGTTTAAATTCTGATAAATTACGATTGACAAACATAAAGTCCTTTATGTTTGGATAAAATAGGTCCCACTGAGAATAACAGCTAGAACCTTCACTAAACAGACATTTAATTGAAATGTATTCTTTACTTTTGTAATCACCAGGTTCTCTTATTCAAGTCCCTTCAGTTGAGAGGGGGAAACTTAGCAAAGTTCGCCTGGGATCATTGTCTTTGAAAAAGGAAGGAGAAAGACAATGTTTCTTATTTACAAAGCACTTTTTAATTTGTACAAGAAGTTCAGGAGGAAAACTGCATCTGCTAAAGGTACTGATTTTCTGTAACTACTCCATTTGCTGTCTACACATTTATAAAAAAAATTCAGGGTACTAAATGTGTAAATCACTTCATTTTGCCTAGTAACTTGGCATGAAACGTTAGTGATATGATATTTTCAAATTCTTACACATTGTAGTAAACAGCTGTGAGACAATGCATAATTACAGGCTGTAAAAGCTACCTTGCTGTGTATTTTGAAAGCAGTGACAATACTTTTTAAGGGTGTGTTCCTCTAAGATTTGTAGTTATATTGCAGGGAAATAGTATTTCTAGTTAACAGTTACCCTGCTGCAAAGGAAGTATGATGTACCATTAGGTATGCAGGGGGATTTCGTACATTTCTTTTTGTAATGAAAGTAGCCAATTTTTCTATGTTATTCATTCCAGGGTAATGTAATCCTGATTTTGTTACCTTGGTCTTTACCTAAATGGAGGAATATAAATGGGAGTGTTAAATATTTATGCAATTTGAAATAAGGAGGATTTTACTGACTATGGCTATGTGGATTTTGTAGTCATGGTGTTTGAAAGGAGTGCATGTCTTTTCAAGTGTGGTTTTCTTTCTTTTTTTTTTTTTTTTTTTACTTCACCATCATTTTTTAGGACGAATAGCTCAAAAGCCTGATTTTTGAAAGTCTTAATTCTGAGGTTGTGTAGCATTGAGATGGACTGACCATTCATGAGAATCCCTTGCCCCAGAGTACTGAGAAAGGGGCTACTTGTCTGGGTTTTCCTTTAGGGACTAGACACCCAGTTTATTTATGGAGATTGAGAGGTTTCAAAAAAGAACCACATCCACGTATTGCACTTGCTGGAAGTCAATCAATTTTATTTATTGAGCGCTTATTGTGTTCAGAGCACTGTATTAAACCCTTGGGAGAGTACAGTATAAGAGGATTGGTTAGTGCTCAGAACAGTGCTTGGCACATAGTAAGCACTTAACAAATACCACCACCACCATTTACATTCGAGGAGGAAGCCTGGGTATTGGGTTGAAGTCTTCTCTAGGGCTCTATTTTTCAGCATCTAGAGATTAAAAGTTTTTAGGTTTCAAGGGTTCTCATAGTAAATGTAGTCATGGTATTTATTGAGTGCCTCTTCGTGATGTGATGCACAATATCAACAGTTAACTGCTGGTTCAAAGTTCTAAGGGTTATTCTAGGGGTCTGGAAGGATTAATGCATGCTTCCATGGGACTTATGCCTAAACATCGATCAGTCAGCGGTATTTTCTGAGCACTTTGTTCAAAACACTGTATTAAATACTTAGGAGAGTACACGGGCTTGGAAGTCGGATGATGTGAGTTCTAATTCCAGCTCCGCCTCTTGTCTGCTGTGTGACCTTGGGCAAGTCACTTCACTTCTCTGTGCCTTAGTTACTTCATCTGTAAAATAGGGATTATGACTGTAATCCCCATGTGGGACAGGGACTATGTCCAACCTGATAGAGAAGCAGCGTGGCTCAGTGGAAAGAGCCCGGGCTTGGGAGTCAGAGGTCATGGGTTTGAATCCCGACCCCACCACTTGTCAGCTGGGTGACCTTGGGCAAGCCACTTAACTTCTCTGTGCCTGTTACCTCATCTGTAAAATGGGAATTAAAACTATGAGCCCCTTGTGGGACAATCTCATCACCTTGTATCCCCCAGCGCTTAGAACAGTGCTTTGCACATAGTAAGTGCTTAACAAATACCATCATTATTATTATTATTATTATTATTGTTACCTTGTATCTACCCCACTGCTTCGAACAGTGCTTGGCACATAGTAAGCGCTTAACAAATACTATTATTATTATTATTATTATTACAGTAGAGTTGGTAGACACGAACTCTGCCCACAAGCAGTTTTCAGCCCAGCATAGTTAATCATGTGTCTCATATATTTGATTCTGGTGGGGAGCTTAGATGGTAATGGTTCTTTCCAAATTGGAGACCACCCGGCTCAAGCCTGAGTGCTTTTCTAGGGCAGGGAGAGGTGAGCATCAGGGTCAAAAACTCCAGCCTGGGCCAGAGTGGTCTATGGGAGGTGGTAGTGACATGGAGCTTGAAGGCAACTCTCTGGTGGATTGGGAAAAGCCACTTGGGCCTGAGACTGGAATTTCCACCATCACTGCTATTGCCTCTTCCAGCTCCAGGGTGGCACTGCCAGTTGGCAGGAACTCCAGCTGGGCCCAAGGACCAGCCTAGGGGAGATGGCATTTGTGCCATTGGGAGGGCCAGAGAAGGAAATCTCAGCGGTAGGGGCCCACTTGGTTCAGGGCAGTTTCATCACTCGACCTCCCTGGCTAGAGAGCTGAGTTAAGGATGAACAAATCTCATACTTTTTTTGTGTAGTGCAGGTAAGATGTTTCTTTCTTCCTTCCTTCCTTTCTTCCTTCCTTTCCTTCCTTCCTTTCCTTCCTTCCTTCCCTCAGTAAACGTGTATGAATGCTTATAAGTCCTTTCCTCCACCCCCCTGGCTAGAGAGCTAAGGATGAACAAATCTCATTATTCTTTTTTGTGTGTAGTGCAGGTAAGAAATTTTTCCTTTCTTTCTTTCTTTCTTTCTTTCTTTCTTTCTTTCTTTCTTTCTTTCTTTCTTTCTTTCTTTCTTTCTTTCTTTCTTCCTTCCTTCCTTCCTTCCTTCCTTCCTTCTTTCCTTCCTCCTTCCTTCCTTCCCTTCCTTCCCTTCCTTCCCTTCCTTCCCTTCCTTCCCTTCTTTCCTTCTTTCTCTTCCTTTCTCTCTCTTTCTTTCTTTTTCTTTCTTTCTTTTTCTCTCTCTCTCTTTCTTTTCTTTCTCTTTCTTCCTTTCCTTCTTTCCCTTTCCCTCTTTCTCTCTCTCTTTCTCTCTCTCTTTCTCTTGCTCTCTTTCTCTCTCTCTTTCCTTCTCTTTCTCTCTTTCTTCCCTCTCTCTTTCTTCCTCTCTTTCTTTTTCTCTCTTTCTTTCTCTCTTTCTCTTTCTTCCTTTCTTCCTTTCCTTCCTTCCTTCCCTCAGTAAACGTGTGTGAATGCTTATGTCATCCCAATAGGCATGTGGGTGTGCTATTTTTACATATAAGTGTGTTTATGAACATAAGAACTTTGCATGTCAGGGGTATTTTTGTGTTGCACTCTGAGTGTGACTAGGCATTACTCTTCATATTTAGTGATGAAAACCTGTGATTTGTTTCTGCAGACAGGTGGTGTCCTCTCGTTAATTGACTGCACCCTGATTGAGGAATCAGATGCAAGTGATGATGATTGTAAGTTATATTAAAACATTCTTAATTAGAGACTCAAATCGCAGATTGAAAAATAAGTTGTTGCCCTTTTCTAAACTTCATCATAGTAAATGATTTGACTTTCCTTTTCCAAGAGAGAGAAAGGAAAACAGTGAAAACATATTAGTTTATAATCAGTTTTCTCCCTAAATAAAATAACAGGAATATAATAGTCACTCTGGAAAACTGACCTAAAAAATGGACTTGTCTTCTTTTCTCTTGTGTATATATGATTATATAATGTGTTCTTTTCTAACCATCCCGGAATCCATCCCATGTGTTGTATTTTCCTGACATATGAACTGTGATTATTTTTCAGTGGCCAGGACAGAGGAGAGATTTAAACTGGGATATTTCAATATAGTGATTTAATTTAAATAACAAAGAGTGCATCGACATGTTTTCTAGAGAGATAGGAAAGAGGGTGTCTTTCTCTCTTTCCCCTTCTCCCCCCACTCCTCCAACACACACACACACACACACACACACACACACAAAATATCCCAAAATCTCCTCTTGAGCAAGTTTTTCCTCACTTGGAGTGGAGTCACTTTTTGATAACCCAGTTTTCCTGACCCCAGCGGTCCCCATAGGATCATCATCAATCGTATTTATTGAGCGCTTACTACGTGCAGAGCACTGTACTAAGCACTTGGGAAGTACAAATTGGCAACATATAGAGACAGTCCGTACCCAACAGTGGGCTCACAGTCTAAAATGAGAGTGGGGGCTGAATAAAAGGCCGCCACTGGCCTCTTGGCTGAAATGCTGCAGAAAGAACCACTGCCCTGCCCTGGCTGATCTACACTGCACTCGTGAGCGGGGAGTTCTGCAATGATAATGGGGGAAAGAGACCCTCAGCTTCAGACTGGGCATTGAGTCTTTTCAATGACAAATTATTGGTTTTTTGGCTTGTTTGGTATTTTTGTTTTTTGTATTTTTTATAGTATTTTTTTAAGCCCTTACTATGTGCCAGACACTGTACTAAGCTCTGGGGTAGATACAGTGTAATCAGGGCAGACCCAATCTCTGTCCCACAAGGGGCTTACAGTCTTAATCCCCATTTTACCAATGAGGTAACTGAGACACAAAGAAGTGAAGTGACTTGCCCAAGGTCACAGAGCAGACAAGTGGCATAGCTAGAATTAAAACTCCGTCTAGTTCCCAGGCCTGTTCCCTGCTCACTAGGCCACACTGCTTCTCACTGTTATATTTCCATTTCTTCCTTGTGTAAAGCGAAAGGCTCCGGGCAAGTGTTTGGACACCTGGATTTTAAGATAGTGGTGGAACCTAGCGATGCTCCTCCTTTCACCGTTGTCTTGTTAGCACCGTCCCATCAGGAAAAGGCCGCATGGACAAGTGATATAAGTCAGGTGAGCTAAAGCCGCCTTTGTAATATCGCACATGATCACAGCACTCCAGAAATGCCCCTGTGGGGATTTTCTGTTGCTCGTTCTTTGTTTTGTACTCCCCCAACTGCTTAGTACATTGCTCTGTACATAATAAATACCATTGGTTGATAGATTAGTTTTCAAGATTCTTTGAAATATGACTTGCAGTTGGATTTTTATATTGTCTGCCTATGGTACTTTGACCTGTGATGGCTCTTTAAAAGTGTCCTAGACTCATTTTGATTTTTCTGCAAAAAAAAAAAATCTAGCTTCTAAATGATGCAAACTAGTTGCAGATTTCCTTTCAGAGAAAGGAAAGACCAGACCCTTGCTTGAGGCTTTTCTGTTAAAGCATTAAAGGTTTAGAAAATGACAATCAGTAGTGAACATTAAACAAAAATCAGACAGTTGAGAATTTTTGAGGGTTGCCGAAAATCAGCAAACAGTAATGGGACCAGAGCTTTTTATTCCTCCCATGCTCAAGGTCCTAGAACTGCGGGTTTCTGACTGAGCTGGGCAGGGTTGAGACAGGAGGAATTAAGATTCCTCACTCCTGTTGGTTCTGGAGGACAGATGAATTGATCAAGCTTTCCAGTGTGTTTTTTTTTTCCCATGATTTTCCAGTTCTGGTCTTAGTTTTGTGCTTCCCAAGTTCAAGCTTGTGATCATTTATTTAAGCTCTAAGAGTCCCTTTTTTCAGCATTTTTGCCCTGGCCAGAAACAGCAGTCTTGCCAGAGGTGAAAAGTAGCTCCCTTCTTCATGGGCTAGATCTACGATGTTATGATAATTGTGGCATTTGTTAAGTGCTTATTGAGTGGTTATTAAGTGCTACGGTGGAAACAAGCAGATCAGGTTGGACACAGTCCCTGTTCCACATGGGGCTCACAGTCTTAATTCCCATTTTACAGATGAGGTAACTGAGGCACAGATAATTTAAGTGACCTGTTCAAGATCACACAGCAGACAAATGGCAGAGCTAGGATTAGAACCCAGGTCCTTTTGACTTGCAGGCCTGTGCTCTATCCAGGAGGCCACACTGCTTCTCATAATTCTAGACAAATCCCTGAAGAGCTCTCATATCGGAAACCAAACAGGTTCACCTAAATTGTGTCTGAATCCACTGATTTACTGTAGCGCAGGCTAAAGCTAAGACTTCCATTCTCATAGTGACTCATACTTTGGCCAGTCCACTGGGCAGAGTTGCCATTCTCATTGTTTAAATATAATAAACTCTGAAATCTGCTTCGGTGAGATTAAGCATCTGGGGATTTTAGCGGGAAGGGGAGGAGAGAAAGCCAGATCACAGTCACTACTCCTAGTAAAGGGAAAACTACTTTAGTACCTGAATTTCCCACATGTGTCCCCCATGGGTAAGAGGGAAAAACTCTGATGACATCCTACTTTTTCCCCATCCTATTTCTATGGATTGTGACAGTTAAACTGAACCATTCATTTTTCATTCATTCAGTTCAATTGTATTTACTGAGCGCTTACTGTGTGCACAGCACTGTACCAAGTGCTTGGGAGAGTACAATATAACATTAAAAAGACACATCCCCTGTCTGCAACAAGCTTACAGAGGACCAGGCAGGTGACTTAATGTTTGTCCTAATAAAAGTAACTATTAAAATCATCCTGCTTTGGTGAGTTCTCTCTTCAAGACCCCTTATCCATTCAATGTCTTAAATGGGAAACTCAAGTTGAAACAATCTATAGGAAAGAATCTGCTTTTAAACAGCATCTAATTGCTGGACTTCGCTGTTTGGGGGTCCTTCCGAGCAGAAGGGAGTAGAGCCTCAGACTAAACTATCCCTGAGAACTGTGTAAGCAGCAGTCATATGAGAGCTGATAAGATCCTTGGCCCCAAGCAAAACCAGAGGCTATTGTAGTCAGCGTTAGGAATTGCGGGAAAGAAAGAAGGAAAGCGCAGTTTAGAAGTCATTCAAGGTTTTGTGTACCTGATTCAAATAGGATATCTGTTCTGGGGAAAGCTGATAATCAAAGCACTGGTTAGCTGAAAGAAAAAAAAGCAGTTTTGTTTGGTAATCTGAATTTCTAATAAGCAGAAGTTTAGTTCACAATTCCTGGAGGCTGGATAATTGACTTTTGGCAGCATTGAGGGGAAAATCAGCAGTGGGGCAATGATTGTGGCTTCAGGGCCAGTTTTCCAGCTGATGCGAAAGGAGCTGCTCCGTGAAGAAGAGGCATGTTCATTTTGGTACAGGTCTGTCTAATTAATGGTTGTAGAGTTTCTGCCAGAATGGAGAGGCTTTGGAAGTGAGCTTTGTCTTTCTCTTAGAAATAGGGGAATCATTGGGTGTCAAGTTGAATTTATGTATTGCCAGCTCAAATTATGCATCTGCAAATAGTTGCTGGTGGAAATATTAGCCTCCGACGCCTATTTTGAGGTGCTAGAAGGCCTTTGAACACAATCATTCATGCAATTTTAGATGATGAATGGCAGTTTCAAGAATGCGGAAAGTAAAGAATATTTGTGCCAACATCATGAGAGCTGAAAAAAGAATTTAAGTCCTGTATGTTAGTGTCCTACAGCATGTTATTTTATCAAGGTGGCCACCAAAATATTAAACAGCATTTTATCTTTGAGCCTGTCTCAACTGATCATCCTTGAATCAATAATTTATCATCATCTTTACTTTTCTTTTTTTCGTCTTGGTGAAAGGGGAGAAGTAGTGGGTTGTCAAGGCAGAACATTTGATCCATTTTAATGGCTCTTGGAAGCATAGTTCTTTGACAATAAAGTTATGAAGAATGATCTGAAGCCAAGATATGCCTGTGGTAATTTTTCTGCATTTCATTTTCCACAGTGTGTGGACAATATTCGATGCAATGGTTTAATGACCATAGTGTTTGAAGAAAACTCCAAAGTTACCGTGCCACATATGATTAAGTAAGTCCTGCAATTTTCACCGTTTTTCAAGTCAAGACAAAACTGAATGTCAGCTGGAAACTTTGAGGCAGATTCTTTTAAGCTCAGTCATCAACAGTCTATTAGATATTTCTTTGTAGTAATGTGTTAATTGCACTTTATGGTTTTTTTTATAAATTGCAAGCACACCTGCAAAAATAATCCTTCCAAATTATGGCTCACTATTAAATCATAACTTCATTATGTATGTTATTTTGTTTAAATAACCCAAAATATAAACTTTGTTAGGTTGAACATGTCGAGATTTTTTACCACAGTAGAAGTTTTTTGGGTATCTGATATAGAACATTTCCCAGATCATCCTGTCCTCTGCATTTATTATTATTAGTAGTAGTAATAATAATAATAATAATAATGGTCTTTATTAAGTGCTTACTTTGGGCCAAGCACTAGGCCACCACCTTTGTCCAGTGACTTATGTCCCGACTAGACCACTGGATTCGCCTCCTTGCTGGCGTCAAGGCCTCTGCACTGTCACCTCTTCCCTATCCAGTTCATATTTCCGGCTGCCGCTGGGATCATTATTCTAAAATTTTGTTTTTCAACTCATTCTTGACACTCCTGCCTCCAACCGTCTAGATGTAAAGAGTAGTGTCCTCCAACTGGAGTTCCTACTAGGCCCCAAGGATCGATTTAGCACAGAAACCTAAATGTAAACTTGTCCGTTCTAGACCATCAGCTCATTATAGGGAGGGAATAATAATAATGTTGGTATTTGTTAAGCGCTTACTATGTGCCAAGCACTGTTCTAAGCGCCGGGGTAGATAGAAGGTAATCAGGTTGTCCCACGTGGGGCTCACAATCTTCATCCCCATTTTACAGAAGAGGGAACTGAGGCCCAGAGAAGTTAAGTGATTTGTCCAAGATCACACAGCTGCCAAGTGGCGGAGCCAGGATTTGAACCCATGATCTCTGACTCCAGAGCCCGGGCTCTTTCCACTGAGCCACGCTGCTTCCCCCGAATGTGTCTCCTAACTCTGTTGTATTGTACTTTCCCAAGCGCTTAGTACAGTGCTCTGCACAGAGTAAGCACTTAATAAATACCATTGATTGTTAGGATCAGGGAGATGTGGACTCTTCCTGGTACCCCTTTGTTAACAGCCCATTAAGCCTGAGTAGGGGTTAATGGAGTCATTATCCTCATAAGGATATAGAAATCTATGCCATGCACCCACATTTTTGAAAAGTCCTGGGAGAGGTAAATATTTTGGAAAATTAAAGGCTTGTGTTCTGAATAATGCAGAAGGGATGAAATAACTTCAAAAACCTTGTGAGACTGGGGCCTAAACCCATAAGGACTTGATTTAAAAAATATCTGGCCCCTGGGAATTTCTCTGGAACCTCCGTTTGCCCAAAAGCAGCTTTAGTGCTTATCAATCAGGCAGCCAATTGTATTTATTGAATGCCTACTTGGAAGAGTACAATATAACAGAAACATTCCCTGCCCACAACAAGCATACAGTACATTCATGTGTATTTATGGTCAATGATTTCTTCACTCACCCTTAGGAGTGACAACTAAATCTTGTCCCTCTACATGGAGAGATTTGGGGGTACCACTCTTTTCTGCTAGCTCACCTCTGAACATTCAATTTTACTGTGTTTCAAAGGAATTTTTGATTGTTTTTTTAAAAGCCATGGAAAAAAATTCCTAGGAAAATGAATTTTTTATCTCTTAGGCTTCTCCTGGGAAATAAAACCTGAGCTTCTATTAGCATAATAATGAAATTAATAATGTTGAATTCCATTTTATTGCTCTAGAATGGAAAACATTTAAGAGTCTAAAGTGTAGGAATGCTCATTAGTTACATTTTATGTTGGAGGCCACATTTTGGGAAGGATTCATTCAGTTAATCTATTCACTACATACTTCACAGCTCTGAACCACAGGGAGGATGCAAAAACATTATATGGTAAATTGAAGACTTCACAATTGGTTGCTGAAAATGCACATGAAATTGAGGTTTTGTAACATTTGCTAACTTTGGCGGCCAAATTCAGCCTGTACAGAAAGTGCTCTGTTAGTCTAATTTTAGCTTTGTTCCAGTTAGTTGCTTTTTTTCTTTTTCCTTTACACTGTTCCTAAGAAGTACTCTCCCGGAGGGAAATGCTCACCACACCCTTCTAGAGGAAGAGGGAGGAGGGAAAAATGGAAAGCACTCGTGGCCCGAGATCTCTCATCTTACAGACTTGAGGGTGTTGGTTGCTTATCAGAAACTCCCCCTGTGCATGCATAGCGACTGTCTGAGCAATCAACCTTCATCCTGCGTTTGACCTCATGGAGCAGGAGAAGGACCGAGGGGTGAGCCAGCCTAAGGGTGGCATGGAGGAGAGATGGCAGAGCTGGTTGCCCACAGCTTCGTTTTTCCACCCACTGTCCCGCCTCTCCTCTCCCCACCTCCTCTGCACCTCCACTGCCCCTACAGTGACTGTCACCTCTTCCACTACAGGTCCCACCCCTACTCTAGCCCCAACTTCATCCTGCCGCCCTCCTCTGCTTGACAGGGCCCAGAGACGAATCTCACGTATTTTATTTCTGTGATTTCTTTCACCGTCATTCTGATTAGACCTAATGGATCAGAGTCTGCTTCGTAGGACTGCTGGCTTCTAGGCAGTCTACTTTCTGGGAAGTAGATCATCTCTAAATCTAGAGCTCTTTCCCGTGGTCAGCCTTTTCAGAGGTCCATCTGCCTGTTGGAAACATCTTCTCAGCTAGACTAATGGAGGCTTTACCCAATGTCTGAGCATATTTCTTAAGGAAGCACCAGTTTTCACAGTTGGGGGACGAAGGAAGTTCGCAAGGGGAGTTCCCTCCAAAGCTCTTCTAGGGAGAGCCGAAGGTTGGCCCAGAGAGAGATGGAGTTTTTTTCACGTAGAGTCAGGAGGAGCCCATGTGACTCCTTAGAAAGAGAATTCCCAGTCTTTGGTGTTCCTCCACCCGTTACTGGGTGGAGGAAATATTCTAATAATAATGATAATAACAATTATAGTGTTCTTTAAGTTCTTAGGTGCCAAGCACTGGGGTAGAGACAGGATAATCAGTCCCTGTCCCACATGGGGCTCCCAGTTTAAGTGGGAGAGAGAGCAGGTAATAATAATAATAATAATGATGATGATGGCATTTAAGTGCTTACTATGTGCCAAGCACTGTTCTAAGCACCGGGGTAGATACAAGGTCATCAAGTCGTCCCACGTGGAGCTCATAGTTTTAATCCCCATTTTACAGATGTGGTAAATGAAGCACAGAGAAGTTAAGTGACTTGCCAAAGATCACACAGCAGACAAGTGGTGGAGTCGGGATTAGAACCCCCGTCCTCTGACTCCCAAGCCCGTGCTCTTTCCACTAAGACATGCTGCTTCTAAGGTATTGAATCCCCTTTATTCAGACGAGGAAACAGAGCCACAGAGAAGTTAAGGGTCTTGTCCAAGGTCACCCAGCAGACAAGAGTCTGCTGAGATTAAAATAAAAAAATAATAGTATTTGCTCAGGGTTTACTACGTGCCAGACACTGGATTAGAACCCAGATCCTCCCTCCTAGGCCCGGGCTCTTTTCACTAGGCCACGCTGCTGTCAACTCTATATTTCTTTGCTATGCTTTGATGGAAAAACACAAGTCAAAGGATTTTGCTTCTTTCCCAGAGAAGATTGATTGCCGTTTTTAAGATTCTGTTGAAATATTCCCGGTTGTGTAGGTCCGACACCCGCCTTCACAGAGACGACATCGACATCTGCTTCAGCAAAACATTGAACTCCTGCAAAGTCCCCCAGATACGATATGCCAGCGTGGAACGCCTCTTGGAGAGGTTGACTGATTTGCGATTTCTCAGCATCGACTTCCTGAACACTTTTCTACACACATATCGGATTTTCACAACTGCGGCTGTGGTTCTGGAGAAGCTGTCTGATGTATATAAAAGGCCTTTCACCTCCATCCCAGTCCGGTAGGCCTGGGGATTTTAAGTCACAGGATGGCGACTTTAGCGTTTCCCATTTCATCAGGCTCATCAGGCTGATGAGTAATCCATTGTACCCTAAACAAGGCCCCTGAGTTTAGTTAAGGGAGGATACCATTGTGTAACAACTTTTTTGACCTGAATTCTCTTTTCTGTCATGAATGTGTTTGGGAACATCTGGGTTCCCATTTTGGTTCCCATTTTCCAGTTCATTTGGGAGACGTAGTTTGATAAATAGGGCATCTCAAAAACACCCCGAAGATGTCCTTGGTGATGGGGAAATTAGCCAAACAATAGTAATGTGGCAAATGTGAGATTTTTGCCAGTGAAGCATATGTTGTTGAATTGATGTTCAGAAAGTTAATTTATAATGGGCCTGACTCATTATGTGGTCTTTGGTTTACTTCTAGGTCCTTGGAATTATTTTTTGCTACAAGTCAAAATAACAGAGGAGAATACTTGGTGGATGGGAAGTCTCCTCATGTGTGTCGCAAGTTCTCCTCTCCACCGCCTCTGGCAGTGTCTCGAACCTCCTCTCCGGTGAGAGCCAGGAAACTGTCATTGACTTCTCCCATGAACTCAAGAATAGGCGCTTTGGATCTCTCCACTTCTTCCACTGCCAGCAGTCCTACTTCTACTTTCAGTCCCGCTACATCCCCGCCAGCCAATGCTGGTAAAGTACCACTGGATCTTAGCCGAGGCCCTTCTTCTCCTGAACAAAGCCCTGGTGCCCTAGAAGACAATTCAGAGAACCCACGCGTAGATCTGTGTAACAAGCTACGAAGAGGCATCCGAAGAGGTATTATCTTAACTGCAGAGAGTTGGGTACGGTACATTAGGGGTTTTGTCATTCGGCATGTTCCTGGAGAGGGAAATTCCGGTTTGTCAGGAATTCCGGTTATAATAATAATAATGATGATATTTATTAAGTGCTTACTATGTGCAAAGCACTGTTCTAAGCCCTGGGGAGGTTAAAAGGTGATCAGGTTGTCCCGTGGGGGGACTGACAGTCTTAATCCCCATTTTACAGATGAGGTCACTGAGGCACAGAGAAGTGAAGTGACTTGCCCAAAGTCACACAGCTGACAGTTGGCGGAGCTGGGATTTGAACCCATGACCTCTGACTCCAAAGCCCGGGCTCTTTCCACTGAGCCATGCTAGTTATCTAAAGATTACACACTAGGACAGGTGGGGTGGTGATGATAATAATAATAATAATGGTGGTATTTAAGCGCTTACTATGTGCCAAGCACTCTTCTAAGCCACGGGGTAGATACAAGGTAATCAGGCTGTCCCATATGGTGCTTACAGTCTTAGTCCCATCTTACAGATGAGATAACTGAGGCACAGAGAAACTAAGTGACTTGCTCAGAGTCACTCAGCTGACAAGTGGCAGAGTTGGGATTAGAACCCACAACCTCTGACTCCCAAACTCTTGCTCCTTTCACTAACCTTGATGCTTATGGGCTGTAGTGATCGTTTCTACTAGCAAATGAGCATGGTTTGCCATCACATGGTTTGCCTCCTACTTCATTAACAAAATTAAATCCATCAGGTCCGACCTCCCCAAAGTCTCTTCCCCCCTTTCTCCAACCCCCCGGCTCTCAACATTCTCTGCTACTCTCCCATCCTTCCCAGTGGTATCCTCAGAGGAACTCTCCTCCCTCCTCTCAAGTGCTACTCCGGCCACCTGTGCTTCTGACCCCATTCCCTCTCATCTTATGAAATCTCTCGCTCCATCCCTTCTCCCCTCCTTAACTTCCATCTTCAACCGCTCACTCTCCACTGGTTCCTTCCCCTCTGCCTTCAAACATGCCCATGTCTCTCCCATCCTAAAAAAACCCTCTCTTGACCCCACCTCACCTTCTAGTTATCGTCCCATATCCCTCCTACCATTCCTTTCCAAACTCCTTGAACGAGTTGTCTACACGCGCTGCCTAGAATTCCTCAACAACAACTCTCTCCTCGACCCCCTCCAGTCTGGCTTCCGTCCCCTTCATTCCACGGAAACTGCGCTCTCAAAGGTCACCAATGACCTCCTGCTTGCCAAATCCAACGGCTCATACTCTGTCCTAATCCTCCTCGACCTCTCAGCTGCCTTTGACACTGTGGACCACCCCCTTCTCCTCAACACGTTATCTGACCTTGGCTTCACAGACTCCGTCCTCTCCTGGTTCTCCTCTTATCTCTCCGGTCGTTCTTTCTCAGTCTCTTTTGCAGGCTCCTCCTCCCCCTCCCATCCTCTTACTGTGGGAGTTCCCCAAGGTTCAGTGCTTGGTCCCCTTCTGTTCTCAATCTACACTCACTCCCTTGGTGACCTCATTCGCTCCCACGGCTTCAACTATCACCTCTACGCTGATGACACCCAGATCTACATCTCTGCCCCTGCTCTCTCCCCCTCCCTCCAGGCTCGCATCTCCTCCTGCCTTCAGGACATCTCCATCTGGATGTCCGCCCGCCACTTAAAGCTCAACATGTCGAAGACTGAGCTCCTTGTCTTCCCTCCCAAACCTTGTCCTCTCCCTGACTTTCCCATCTCTGTTGACGGCACTACCATCCTTCCCGTCTCACAAGCCCGCAACCTTGGTGTCATCCTCGACTCCGCTCTCTCATTCACGCCTCACATCCAAGCCGTCACCAAAACCTGCCGGTCTCAGCTCCGCAACATTGCCAAGATCCGCCCTTTCCTCTCCATCCAAACCGCTACCCTGCTAATTCAAGCTCTCATCCTATCCCGTCTGGACTACTGCACTAGCCTTCTCTCTGATCTCCCATCCTCGTGTCTCTCTCCACTTCAATCCATACTTCATGCTGCTGCCCGGATTATCTTTGTCCAGAAACGCTCTGGACATATCACTCCCCTCCTCAAAAACCTCCAATGGCTACCGATCAATCTGCGCATCAGGCAGAAACTCCTCACCCTGGGCTTCAAGGCTCTCCATCACCTCGCCCCCTCCTACCTCACCTCCCTTCTCTCCTTCTACTGCCCAGCCCGCACCCTCCGCTCCTCCACCACTAATCTCCTCACTGTACCTCGCTCTCGCCTGTCCCGCCATCGACCCCCGGCCCACGTCATCCCCCGGGCCTGGAATGCCCTCCCTCTGCCCATCCGCCAAGCTAGCTCTCTTCCTCCCTTCAAGGCCCTGCTGAGAGCTCACCTCCTCCAGGAGGCCTTCCCAGATTGAGCCCCTTCTTTCCTCTCCCCCTCGTCCCCCTCTCCATCCCCCCGCCTTACCGCCTTCCCCTCCCCACAGCACCTGTATATATGTATATATGGTTGTACATATTTATTACTCTGTTTATTTATTTATTTATTTATTTTACTTGTACATTTCTATCCTACTTATTTTATTTTGTTGGTATGTTTGGTTCTGTTCTCTGTCTCCCCCTTTTAGACTGTGAGCCCACTATCGGGTAGGGACTGTCTCTATGTGATGCCAATTTGTACTTCCCAAGCGCTTAGTACAGTGCTCTGCACATAGTAAGCGCTCAATAAATACGATTGATTGATTGATTGATTGATCACAACAGCCAGTAGCTGTGCCGAAGCTGGCTTTGAAAGAGAGGGGACTGTTTGCAGATCACATTAGTGGATCAAAAAATCGGCCTCTCAGGGCAGATGGAGCATAGACAACTTGAAACCGAAGGGGGAACATCAGTGAGGGGAAGGAGCTCGCTTAGTTGGGTGAGTTAAGACTTCCACTAATTTGAGTGGCAGAGGGTTTATGCCAGCACCTACCGAGACTTAAATATCAGATACTCCTCAAGGGTTCCATCAGCCACAGTTGCCTTGAATGGATGATATCCCAAGTGTTGATTGTTGAGCTTTCTGGTTAGTAAGGTGCCGTATAACACAGCTTTTATTATAATGTTTCGGTCACCCTGGACGGAACTTTAGTGCTTATTTCTGTTAATTTCTCTGACTCCTGCATAAAAATTGAGAAGCAGTAAGACCTAGTGGATGGAGCACAGACCCGGGAGTCAGAAAGGCCTGGGTTCTAATCCTGGTTCTTCCATTTGTCTGCTCTGTGACCTTGGGCAAGTCATTTAACTTCCTTATACCTCTGTTGCCTCATCTCTACTGGAGATTAATGGGTTCAAATCCCGGCTCCGCCAATCGTCAGCTGTGTGACTTTGGTTAAGTCACTTAACTTCTCTGTGCCTCAGTTACCTCATCTGTAAAATGGGGATTAAGCCCGTGGGACAACCTGATCACCGTGTAACCTCCCCAGCGCTTAGAACAGTGCTTTGCACATAGTAAGCGCTTAATAAATGCCATTATTATTATTATTATTATTATTATTATTATTATTATTATTATTATTATTAAATCCTACTCCCTCCTACTTAGAATGTAAGCTCCAAGTGGGACAAGGACTGTGTCCAACTTGTGTATCTTGTATCTACTCCAGCACTTAGTACAGTCGTTGGCACATAATAAGTGCTTAACAAATTCCCTGAAAAAGACAGAACTACTGTGACAGTAGCATTGGACCCCGGGGTCCTCCCCCTCGGAGGAGTGGACACTCACTGGAGGCAGGCAAAGAGTGCCCATGAGGCAGTGGAGAAAAGCTGTCTCCCTACTAAGACCCACTTGTGTCCAGCAACACAATTAGAAAGGAGGGGTCACAAGATATTGCTTGTTGTAGCAGGATCTCTCACTCCTCGGGGCTGATCAACCAGTAGCTAAAATATGTCTTAGGTGTGGGCAAGGCAGGACCTTCAGGGAGGTCGTGGTGATGATGGTATTTGTTAAACGCTTACTATCACTGTTCTAAGCGCTGGGGGGGATACAAGGTGATCAGGTTGTCCCACACGGGGCTCACAGTCTTAATCTCCATTTGACAGATGAGGGAATTGAGGCACAGAGAAGTTAAGTGGCTTGCCCAAGGTCACACAACTGACAAGCGGCGGAATTGGAATTCAAACCCATGACCTGGCTCCCAAGCCCGGGCTCTTTCCACTTTCCACAGAATTATTATTCTGTGTGTCAAGTAATCTGGAGTAACGTGTTCACACTTTTCACAGCCTTTCCTCATGGTCAGCTTCCATTTTTGGTGGCAGGGGCACTCACAAGACAGCTCACAAGAACCCCGAGACCACACCCTCATGAAAATCAAAGGAAATGTGGGAGAGGGCAAGAGGTGCCGTATGTTTCCTGGTTTTTTTAGTCCTCCCTGCCCCTCTTGTGGTATTTAAGTGCTTACTACGTGCCAGGCTCTGTACTAAGCACTGGTTAATACAAGTTAATTAGGTTGGACACAGTCCCTGTCCCACATGGGGCTGACAGTCTTAACCCCATTTTACAAATGAGGTAACTGAAGCTCAGAGAAGTTAAGTGACTTGTCCAAGGTCACACAGCGGACAAGTGGCAGAGCTGGGATTAGAAACCAGGTCCTTCAAAATCCCAGGCCTGTGCTCTATCCACTAGGCCACACTGTTTCCTTGGCCCCTGGTCTGAATTCCCTTTTACATTATCCCTGCCAACCCGATTCAAACCTATCTGGGCAGGGCAACCTTTAAGGCCTTGCTGGGGTGCTACAGTTTGAACACATCTTGTGATTTGAAAGAGAATGTTCCTAGTCTCCACGTTTTTTGTTTGTTTTTTTTAACCCACTTCTCCCCATTACTCTGAGGAATCTCAGCTCAAACCAGACAGCTGAGAACTCATTCTGGGCACAGAGCTGTGTTTTTACCCTTCGCAACTGAACAGAAAAGTAGGGAAGCTCTAAGGAAATGTTCATGGATTTTTCTCCCACCATTGCTCCCGAGGATTCAAATCTCGGCCGTAAAGTGTATTTCTTGGCTTTCCTCACCTTGAGGCATGTAATGTGTGTGCCCGAGCCAACCAGCTCTTTTTCATTAGACACTTTTTGCTGACTTTTTTTTTCCTACCGCCCTACGTGCCTGACTTCTTTGAGTCAAACCAGGAACATTGATTTGGGATTATGCTTGTTCTTTTTCCGTGGCAGAATTATGAAGAAACTGTATGGAAAGTAAACCTGACATTGTAGAATTTTTTTTTAACAAGTCACTGTGCCCTGCTTGATGTAAGTGTGCCATTCAAGTAAGCCACCTGATGCTCCCTGTTTTGGGGCCTGTGTGTTCTTTACAGGCTCGGGGAACCCAGCAGATATCTTGCTGTTAGTGTTTTGCAGCTGACATGCTGTGAGCCCCTGGATCAAAGAGAAGCAGCACGGCTCAGTGGAAGGAGCACGGGCTTTGGAGTCAAAGATCAAGGGTTCAAACCCTGGCTCCTCCACTTGTCAGCTGTGTGACTTTGGGCAAGACACTTCACTTCTCTTTGCCTGTGACCTCATCTGTAAAATAGGGATGAAGACTGTGACACCCCCCCCCCCGCCCCGAGGGACAACCTGATCACCTTGTAACCTCCCCAGCGCTTAGAACAGTGCTTTGCACATAGTAAGTGCTTAGTAAATGCCATTATTCCCCCTTATAGACTGTGAGCCCATTGTAGGGTAGGGACCGTCTGTATATGCTGCCAACTTGTACTTCCCAACGCTTAGTACAGTGCTCTGCACACAGTAAGCGCTCAATAAATATGATTGAATGAATGAATGAATAAAATCAATGGAAACACTCCAGAATAAGGGGGAAAAGGGGTTCTGCTGAATTATCAAGGGCACTGAAAAATCTGTTAGTGTGAAATTCAGGGTGGGACTGCAGTGTAGCAGAGGGAGCTGCTCATTAGATGGCTTTGCTGACAGCTTACTAGAGGAGGAAGAGAAAGATTCAGGGCCTAGAGGGATGCCAAGTTCTTATCAGGGGAAGAACTAATGGGAGCTTGCAGGTGGTAAGAAGGGATAGAGAAGCTAGCGTGGCCCAGTGGATAGAGCATAGGCCTGGGCATCAGAAGGACCCGGATTCTAATCCAGGCTGTGCCACTTGTCTGCTGTCTGACCTTGGGCAAATCACTTCACTTCTCTGTGCCTCTGTTACCTCATCTGTAAAATGGAGATGAAGACTGTGGGACAGGGACTGTGTCTAACCTGATTACCTTGTATCTATCCTAGCACTTAAAACGGTGCACAATTATCCCTATTACTATTATCATTGTTAATAATAATAATGCAAGGAGGAGTTGCTTGGAGCTGCTTAAGAATCTCATTGATCATGGAGAGTAATGACTGGATGGGAGTTGGAATTGAGAAGCAGTGTGGCTTAGTGGAAAGAGCACGGGCTTGGGAATCAGAGGACATGGGTTCTAATCTTGTGTCTGCCACTTGTCTGCTCTGTGACCTTGGGCAAGTCACCCAACTTTTCTGTGCCTTAACTCATCTGTAAAATGGGGATTAAGATTGTGAGCCACCACGTGGGACAACCTGATTACCTTGTATCTACCCCAGTGCTTAAAACAGTGCTTGGCACATAGTAAGTGCTTAACAAATACCATTATTTCATTCATTCATTCAATCGTATTGAGCACTGTACTAAGCGCTTGGAAAGTACAAGTCGGCAACATATAGAGACGGTCGTCTTATTATCTGTGGAACCTCTCAGAGGGAGTGGGCAGCGAGAAACCTGTAGGGGTGTTGGATAGCCAAAAGAAGTGGAGCAACATCCAGGGTTTAGGGGGAAGGAGAATGTGCATGAACTCCAGGGAGGCACAAACTGGCTCAGTGGAAAGAGCATGGGCTTTGGAGTCAGAGGTCATGGGTTCGAATCCCGGCTCTGCCAAGTGTCAGCTGTGTGACTTTGGGCAAGTCACTTGACTTATCTGTGCCTCAGTTCCCTCAACTGTACAGTGGGGAAGAAGACTGTGAGCCCCCTGTGGGACAACCTGATCACCTTGTAACCTCCCCAGCGCTTAGAACAGTGCTTTGCACATAGTAAGCGCCTAATAAATGCCATTTTTTTTAAAAAAAGCTGCTACAAAGAAATCCTCCTCTAGTCCAGGAATGACTATTTTTTTTCACTCTCTTCTAAGGACTGGAGTAGATACTAGGTCATTACATTGTTCGCCATCCTTGTCCCATACAGGCCTCACTACCTTTCTTATCCCTTTTTATAATTGAGGAAACTGAGACTCGGAAAGGTTATTTATTGAGTAAGCGCTCAATAAATACGATTGAATGAATGAGTGATTGATTGAATGAATGAGTTAAGTGGCCCGCTCAAGGTCACCCAGCAGGCCAGAGACAGAGCTGAGATTGGAATCTGGGTCTCTAGACTCTTAGTCCTACTATTTTTCCATTAGGGAGTGTCTTTAAGGCCCACATCCCCACCTCCTCCCTTCCCTCACACTTGCCGCGACATTGGAGGGCGCAGGGGGAGGGCAGAAGCAGTGTGGTCCTGAAATCCGTCCTCTTTTAAAGCAGCTGTCCTAGAGTCTGCGTCGCTGGACCGACCGATTCCTGAGAGTGCCCCGCCTGCGGATACGGCAGAACTATCCCCCTGCAGATCCCCCTCCACCCCTCATCATCTCCGCTACCGCCAGCCAGGTGAGTCCAGCAACCTACACCGAAAAGTAAAACCGGGATGAATCTCAACTCCCTCCAGTACTACTTGCTCAGTAACCTTCCCCTGTCTCTGATGTAAAAATGAGCCAGGTGTAGCCCACTACCCTACCAGTAAGCAAATAAATATCCAGATTTTAAATCCACTACCTGCATTACAGGCATGTATGGGCAGCACAACCATTTAATGAGACGCCGTATAAAACTTGAGAGTTTTGTATCCCGGTGGGTAGAAGCTGTTCCTGGTGCGAGAACAGTTAATGAGCTTGGTTCTCTTGTCTGTAGCTACCGAGGGCACCCGTGGGAACCGTGAAAGGGAAAGCAACCTCCCTCTGCTGCCCCTTGGTCTCTCTCCATTTTCTTTCATTGGAATCAGAGATTTACCGACTTCATGGCGGTTTGAGCCTGCCCCTCTCCCTGCCAGAGTGGTGAGGAGGTGGGAAGGAAGCCATGCCAATGGCAGATGGCCAGCAGAAGAAGTTCTGATAGTGTTTATTGAGTGCCCACTCGGTGCCATACACTGTTCTGTAAACACTTGGGAGAAAACAGCAGTAGCATGAGACACATTCTTGGTCTGCAATGGGCTCACACTCTACCGAGAAGCAGAGTGGCTCTGTGGAAAGAGCATGGGCTTTGGAGTCAGAGGTCATGGGTTTGAATCCTGTTCTGCCAATTGTCAGCTGTGTGACTTTGGGCAAGTCACTTATCTTCTCTGGGCCTCAGTTCACTCATCTGTAAAATGGGGATGAAGACTGCGAGCCCCCTGTGGGACAACCTGATCACCTTGTAACCACCCCAGCGCTTAGAACAGTGATTTGCATAGAGTAAATGCTTAATAAATGCAATAATAATAATTATTATTATTATTACCGTATGTGCTCTAGGCTCCAGACTTGCCCCACAGCAGCCCAACCTGGGCCTGATGGTCACATTGTCAAGTTTATATACACAGTCCTCTGCTGCATGTAGGAGGGAGGCAGAAATTGTGAATGTGGCATTTAAGTGCTTATTACATGACAGGCACTGAACTAAGCACTGGGGTAGATACAAACTTGTCAGGTTAGACGCAGTCTGTTTTCGACGTGGGGCTCACAGCCTTAATTTCCGTTTTACATATGAGGGAACTGAAGCCCAGAGAAGTAAAGTGGCTTACCCAAGGTCACTCAGTAGACAAGTGATGGAGCCTGGATTAGAACCCAGGTCCTTCTGACTCCTAGGGCTGTGCTATATCCATTAGGCCACGCTGCTTCTGTCCTCCCCCAGCGCCTGCTGTATGCCTAGACATCTCTAGCCACCAGCCACACTTAAAAACAGCTCAGTCTTAGCCTGCAACGCAAGGGGGAATTGCCACTTGTATTTGGAATCTGGGTGAACTTTCCCAGTGCAGTGGATGGGATTTCCAACTTCTGCCCAAAAGTCTGAACGTGTTCAAATTCATTCAGTTGTATTTTTTGAGCACTGTGTGCAGAGCACTGTGTTAAGCACTTGGGAGAGTACAATATAACAATAAACAGATACATTCCCTGCCCACAACAAGCTTACAATCTAGAGATGGAAGCAAAGTGCAGGCTGAATCAGAATTATAATGTCATTGGTGGGTCTGGGCTTATTTCAAGATGGTTTGATGTTTCTCTCCATCTCTTGCTTTATTCTTTTTGATTGAACAGGGCAGGCTGCTGACAGCACCCACTGTTCCGTGTCTCCAGCCTCAGCTTTCGCCATTGCCACGGCCGCAGCGGGACATGGAAGTCCACCAGGTGAGAAGTGCGAGGGAGGGGTGGAATCCTGGGGAAAGCTGGCTTCCGACTCTGTTTTTAAGGTGCCACGGTGGCCCTTTTGTGTCCTTGCAGCTGGACTCCACAGATCCCAAAGTAGTTGCAATAGTACTAAGCGCTTTCTGTGTGCAGAACAGTATACTAAGCGCTGAGAGAAATTACACAGGTGGGAATTAAACACAGTCCCTGTCCATAGAATGAATCCTACAGGGACCAACTGGGAGTGTGCGGGAGTTGTTTGTGCCCAGTGAGTAAACCCAGGAAGTGTCCCATGTGGAAGTCACTCCGAGTTTTGCTGTCAGATCATTGAAGGTGTTGACTCCATCCCCCCCATCTTACCTCCTTCCCTTCCCCACAGCACCTGTATATATGTATATATGTTTGTACATATTTATTACTCTATTTATTTATTTTACTTGTACATATCTATTCTATTTATTTTATTTTGTTAGTATGTTTGGTTTTGTTCTCTGTCTCCCCCTTTTAGACTGTGAGCCCACTGTTGGGTAGGGACTGTCTCTATATGTTGCCAATTTGTACTTCCCAAGTGCTTAGTACAGTGCTGTGCACATAGTAAGCGCTCAATAAATACGATTGATGATAATGATGATGATGATATAGGGGGTTGCATCCTTGGAGTGGCTTGGGACAAGGAAAACGTGCATTATAGTACTCTGGCCTCGACCGATGCTCACACAGGAGCACAGCTGATGCTTCTCATGTTGCAGCGTGTTCTGTCCAGGTAGATGTGCATTGTCAGCTCAGTGTTTCCTCATTTCCCAATGGTGGTTTTTTTTTTAAGATACCTGTAAAGTGCTCAATATGTTACAGGTACTGTTCTAAGCACTTTCAGTTAGTCCATGTCCCACGTGGGGCTCACAGCTTTAATCTCCGTTTTACAGATAGGTAAATGCAACGGGCCAAGGCTTTGAAACGTCTTTCATTGACCTTTGTAATCACGATATCTTCAATGTCTCACAACCACAGCCTGTAATTCAGACAGTATTCAAGATAAGGGAGAATTGAGCTTGTTACAGCCCTTGATTGTATCCTTCTTGTTACCTTTTTGAAAGTATGACCATTTCTCCTAGAGCGTGAGTTTTCACTCAGCATTTTGGAAGTAGCATGGCCTAGCGAATAGAGCATGGGCCTGGGAATAAGAAGGATCTGGGTTCTAATCCTCACTCTGCCACTTAACTACTGTGTGACCTTGTTTGTCACTTAATTTATCTGTGCCTCTGTTACCAACTTGTACTTCCCAAGCGCTTAGTACAGTGCTCTGCACACAGTAAGCGCTCAATAAATACGATTGAATGAATGAAAATAAGGGGAACTGTAAGAATTTAATATTATTTTCTCCATATGTTCCCATTAAGGGTACAAAGGAAGATATACGAAGGGTGGAACTTTTAAAAATGGGTTAGAGATTCTTTAAGAATTTTAGCTCTTGCTGAATACGTTCTCCTAAATGAATAGAGAACATAATTTGAATTAATTTAGGAATTAATGTATTTGAAAAATGATTTGAGAAGATGGAAAGCAAGAGGGTCCCTGTTTTGAAATCAGACAGGAAGATTTATATTTATAGCTTTCATTAGGAAGCCATACAAATTGATGATAAAATAAGCAGAGGAATATGCATGATGCGCATGGACCTCTATAGTAATTATGTAAATTCTCTCTGAATTAGAGAGTGCAGACTGACTGAATTCAGTTTCTGCTGCATTGGCTAAACCCAGTACATTTTGGGCAAGTCAAGCAAGATGTATTTTTATATGAAAATTGAACTCAGCAGTCCTAAAACTTGCTCTCAGGAAGGGCCATTAAAATTGTACCTAACAGCCTGCAGTGATGATATTGAATCTCTTTAGGGAATTGTCACAAGTATTTTTCTAGTTATTATTGATTTCAGTTTGCAATAACTCACTTTACAGTGAGTCTTTCTTAGGTAAAGGATCTTCATTATGCTCTTAATGGTGATATTGATATATTTTGAATAATTTGATTTTTTCTTGCTGTGCAACTTCATGAAAAATTTGGTCTACCTTAAAATAATCAAGGGCCAGGATTTCTTAAACTGATTTGTACCCCTGGTATTAGACAAGAGGAGGATCGGGGAGGGGACTTTTTGGGTGAAAATTGAGGAAAAAACACATTCCATCTGAGATGTGAAACTGTGTAATTGGAAATGGATTTCGGTTCTTAATAACTTCATTGAGCACATTGAGTTGTGACACTGAAGCAAGGTTGCGTTATGATTTAGAAGGCCCCAAATGGCTTTAGCAATAACACTTCAAGAACCTGGTGTTTACAGAGGAATATTTCATCGTTGTTCAGTGTCATCTTGAGGTGTATATGTACATGGTCTGATGCTTTATTTAGTCTTTGCTGTCAGCTCCTAGTGTACAGAATTTTACCCTACTGCAGGTGGCCTGCCTTGGGCTGTGAATTTTCTAGGTCTTGTGAATTGAGTGATGGTGGGTCAAGGTAAGCCAAGGATAAGAAGCAGCGCGGCTCAGTGGAAAGAGCCCGGGCTTGGGAGTCAGAGGTCATGGGTTTGAAACCCGACTCTGCCACATGTTTGCTGTGCGACCTTGGGCAAGTCACTTAGCTTCTCTGTGCCTCAGTTCCCTCATCTGTAAAATGGGGATTAAGACCGTGAGCCCCCTGTGGGAAAACCTGATCACCTTGTAACCTCCCCAGTGCTTAGAACAGTGCTTGGCACATAGTAAGTGCTTAATAAATGCCATCATCATTATTATTATTATAAGAAGAACGTCTGGAAAAGATGACAGAAATAAAGGGTGGGAAACATTTTTTATGACTTCTTCGCAAAATCGAGTATGTTAGCCTTAAAACAAATTGAATGGGTCTGAGCACTGTACTAAATGCTTAGGGAGCCCTCCTTCAAAACCCTCCTAAAATCACATCTCCTCCAAAAGGCTTTCCCAGACCAAACGGGAAAGCCTTTTGGAGGAAATGTGATTTTTACCACCCTCCCCTTTGCATTGATTATGAATCTGGCTTTGTAGCCCTTGAGCACTTTGAGACTCCTCCAAGCCTGCCATACTTATGTAAATACTCTTATATCCTACTATTTCCCTTATCCCTAATCTACTTTAACATCTCTCTCCCCCTGTAGGCTATAAACTCCTTATGGGCAGGGGTCACTTTGACCAACTGTATTGTATTGTACTTTCCAAAGCAGTTGATATAGTGCTCCACACACAGCGAGGCCAATAAATACCATTGATTGATTGATTCAATAGAGTTAGTAGACATAATTGTCCTTAAGGACTTAACAATCTAGTGGTGGAGACAGACACTAAAATAATCTCCAAGTAGGAGGAAGCAGTAGTCTTGAAAATCTGTGTACTTGAGGGCTTTGAGTGCCCAAGTGCTTGGAAGTATTGGGTGTTTGCCTTTTTATGGTATTTTCATTCATTCATTCAATTGTGTTTATTAAGCACTTACTGTGTGCAGAGCACCGTACTAAGCGCTTGGGAAGTACAGGTTGGCAACATATAGAGATGGTCCCTATCCAACAACGGGCTCACAGTCTAGAAAGGGGAGACAGACAACAAAACAAAACATGTGGACAGGTGTCAAGTCGTCAGAACAAATAGAATTAAAGCTAAATGCACATCATTAACACAATAAATAGAATAGTAAATATGTACAAGTAAAATAGAGTAATAAATCTGTGCAAGTAAAATAGAGTAATAAATTTGTGCAAACATGTACGGGTGCTGTGGGGAGGGGAAGGAGGTAGGGCGGGGGGGATGGGGGTAGGGTAAGTGCTTTCTACGTATGTGTCAAGCGTTGTTTTAAGCTCTGGGGTAGATACAAATTAATCAAGTTGGACATAGTTCCTGTCCCACATGGGGATCACAGTCTAAGAAGGAGTCTCAGAAGGTATTGAATCTCAGTATTACAGTTGAGGAAACTGAGGTACAGAGAGGTGCCTTGCTCAATGTCAAACAATAAACAAGTGGTGGAGCTGGGATTAGAACCCAGCCCCCTTTAGGAGACTGGCAGGCACCACCCTACCTCCTTCCCCTCCCCATAGCACCTGTATAGATGTTTGTACGGATTTATTACTCTATTTTACTTGTACACATTTATTATTCTGTTTATTTTGTTAATGATGTACATCTAGCTTTATTTCTATTTATTCTGATGACTTGACACCCGTCCACATGTTTTGTTTTGTCGTCTGTCCCCCACTCCTAGACTGTGAGCCCGTTGTTGGGTAGGGACCATCTCTATATGTTGCCAACTTGGACTTCCCAAGTGCTTAGTACAATGCTCTGCACACAATAAGCGCTCAATAAATACAATTGAATGAATGAATGAACCTCCCTCCTTTATCCCAGAGTCTCATTTAGCCTGCAGATTGGGTTAGAGTGGTGAATTCTTCTAGCAAACAGTGGAAGGGCAACCAGACAGGAAAGAGTGTCGACAGCAGGGGAGAAGGCAGTAGCCCCCCAGTTGCCAGGGGCCACATTCAGTTCCTCTGAGCCTCAGGGGAGCGGCTTGGTCCAAAGCAAATTGAAACTGTATAAAGCCGGAAAGGGATTGTGAAGATCCGCCTGGTGCCATGGGAATTCGGCCTGGCTACCACCCCAAATGGAAGGTCATTCCTTCCGGAGAAGTGGCAGGGTGGGATACTGAGTCCAGAATGGGCAGAATTGGCCATTCCTGTGTCTCGGGGAGCAGCGCACTCTCTCTCACTGGGGCCTAGCAGAAAAGATAAATATATTAATGTTTTGTGGTGAAAAAGGGTTGGTGTGAAATCTCCGTTAGATTTTTGAGACAATCAAAAATCTAGAGGAGCATTGTGGCCTAGTGAAAAGAGCACAGGCCTGGGAGTTAGAAGACTTGGGTTCTGATCCCAGCTCTGCTGTGTGACTGTGGGCAAGTCACTTAACTCCTCTGTGCCCCAGTTTCCTCACCTGTAAAATAGGGACAAGATATATTGTGAGCCTCTTGTGGGATGAGACTGTGCCAGATCTGATAATCATGTATCTGTTCCAGCATTTAGCACATACGAAGCACTAATAATCAGAGTCTTCCCAACGTTCCCCATGCCCACTTTACACACATACCTGTTCTGTGCACGAAGACATTTTTCTAATCTAAAGTGAGTGTGGGTGTGCCCATTTACCTGAGTAAACGTGGATTTCTGGAGTACAAACAGATTGAATTTGGCTGCTTTGAGGCATTGGTAGTAATGGACAGCAAGGAGTGTGAATTTAGGAACAATAATTTACAAGTTAAACAAACCAACATAAAAATTGCTTACAATGAAACGAAGAGTTCTTAGGAGGAGAATCCCCTGACTCCTCACCCATACCAGTTCTGTAGTGGTAGTAGTATTTATTGAGCCCCCACTTGGCACAGTGGACTGTATTAGATGCTTGGGAAGTTCAGAATTACAGTGACAAATTTCCAGCAGACAAGGGCTTACATGCTAATTGGGGAAAGCAACATAAAACTATTTTCAAGTAATGTGGTTGAAATAAATTGAGCAGCCCTAGATACACAAATGTGTTAAGGAGGGTATAAATAAAGTTCATAAGTGCCAAGAGTGAGCAACATAAATAGTTTAACGTTTAGTTGAATAAATGCATTATCTTAAGTGCTGAAGATGAGAATAAGTATGGATATATGTGGTACAGATGGCTGAGGGGTTTCTATGATGTGGGATGCTGTAATAAACTTGTGAAGAGAAGGGAAGGGCAGACAACACAGAACCTTAACTGTTACTTGTCTGGTCCTACTTTAGGCGCTTTCTCCTTAGTGAGCTACTAAGGGATTCATTTTTGTAATGAGAGTTCATTAAAATTCTGAGCAACCCATGCAGCCATAGCATAGAGGGAACTTTCCTTAAGCAATTGTTTAAACAAAATGGTCTTAATGAGGGGTTTTCCAGGTGGCTTGTTTTCTGATTGAAGCAAATAGCAGAGTTTCATCTGGTTTATTGCATTTCCATGCAAGACACCCATCAAATACTTGCAAAATTAGGGGACAACCTGAAATTAATAAGTTGGTTTAGATTATCCTTGTATTTCAAGACTTGAGAGCACTGTCCCCCTTCTAGAATCACCAGCTAAGTAAGACATGGCTTGAATAGACTCATGTTTTCTTCTGCTCCCGAATCTCAAGCTGTTTGATTTTAACAAAACTGTTGCTTAGCAATACAAGGAAACTTAATAGCTAAATACTCCTCTTCACACTGAGAAGCGCCTCCCTGTGTAGCTATTGTGAAGCTGTACTACTGATTTAAAAAGTGTAATTATCATTGTAAGAGAAAATTGAAGTTTGCCTTTGTGACACATAACACCTTTCCCTTCCATCCCGGCAACAACCCAGTTGGAGATGGGTTGGCCCAGTTTGAACCCAGAACACAACAGGGTTGTTGCTCCTCATCCTCCTCGTCCTTGTCCTCTTTCTCCCCTCCCTCCTCCTCCTCTCCTTCCTCTTCCTCTTTCTCCTCTTCCTCCTCCTCCTCTTCCTTGTCCTCTTCTTTCTCTTCCTTTTTCTCCTCCTCCCCTTCCTCCTAGTACCCAGCATTTACTAGGCAGTCTCACCTGAGACAGAGGATGAGAGGGGCTGGAAAATGGGGCAGTTCCTTCAAAGTTCAAGGATATCGGGGGCGGTTTATGTCATTCAGAGAGTCCCCCCACCTGAGACCCTGGAATTGGGTTGTGGGAGGGAGGAAGGGAAGGAAGACGAGACTGTTCCCTGCCTTTCTGGGGGTTCAACTTGAGGAAATTTGGAGGCCCAGCTAGAATTCAGAATAATGTAGAATCCCTGCTATGCCCTGGTCTTAACTCATCCCACGAGTGAAGGCTTCTCACTTTGGCCCTCAGAGACCTCTGGGTTCTTGAGGAGAGCTACCAGCTCCCAGGAAATCACAGAGCACTTAGCACAGGGAGGCCCCCACTACAAAGGCAAAGGGAGGCCGAGAAGCAAAGCCCAAATGACCTGAGTGATTTCCAGTGCTCCTCGTACCCATAAAGTGCATGAAGCCCTTCGGAGTGAAGCAAAAGTTCAGCCTGGGCCTGGGAAATGGGAGCAAGCAGCTCTGGCTGACCCAGTGTGGCGTGAACAATAATAATAATAATAATTATAATTATGGTATTTGTTAAGCACTTACTATGTGCCAAGCACTGTTCTAAGCGCTGGGGTAGATACAAGGTAATCAGGTTGTCCCACGTGGGGCTCACAGTCTTAATCCCCATTTTACAGGTGAGGTAACTGAGGCACAGAGAAGTGAAGTGGCTTGCCCAAGGTCACACAGCAGATAAGTGGTGGAACGGGGATTAGAACCCATGACCTCGGGCTCCCAAGCCTGGGCTCTTTCCATTAAGTCCATGGCTGTCTTTATCCCTGCCTGGCACACAGAGTACCTTTCACCGTCCACTTAGCATCCCCAAACAGTGCCACAGTCCGTACTTTCCCCACATGTGACGTGCGTGTCTGGCAATATCCGGAAGCAGGAGGAAGTGTCTGGGTGTCACCTGTTCACATTCTGGAGGAGTACAGGATGGGAGAAAGCCCCGGGCTGATTTAGACATGTTCCCCTTGAAAGAGTGGCAGCAGTTGATGATGATGATAGTATTTGTTAAGCACTTACTATGTGCAAAGCACTGTTCTAAGCACTGGGGGGATCCAAGGTGATCAGGTTGTCCCACGTGGGGCTCACAGTCTTAATCCCCCTTTTACAGATGAGGTCACTGAGGCCCAGAGAAGTGAAGTGACTTGCCCAAAGTCACACAGCTGACAATTGGCGGAGCCGGGATTTGAACCCGTGACCTCTGACTCCAAAGCCCGGGCTTTTCCACTGACCACGCTGCTTCTCTATGTTATGTGTTATGGTGGTTGGTACAACCAGAAACCATCTGAGTCCAAAGCTCTGCCAGCTTCCTGGGAAGGGAATTCACCGGGCATGGGAGGGCTTCTCCGCAGGCCTTTAAGCTGAAGGCTGCTTGTGTTTCCAGGAGAGTGCTTTGGTCATGGGAATCCTGTAGCTGGGATTGAAATGATCACTCTGTGTTGCCCTGTGGAATCAATGATGAGAAAGCTAAATTGTCAGATTGATGATAGGGTACTTTTAATTATCCTCCCTAATAGACTAGACTGTGAGCTCAGATAATCGAAATTATGGATAATCTCCCTGTGGCTTTCCCTGTTTCCATGCTGTCTGCTGCTGCTGTGGCCTGCCCTTTCCACCCCCCCTACTCCCACTGGGAATCTGGCCAGCGTGGACCTGAAGGTCATTTTCCAATGCTCTCCATCTATCAGGCTATCCTGGGGACCAGTGCAGCTCCTGAACCAATCAATCAATCAATCAGTCATATTTACTGAGCGCTTACTGCGAGCAGAGCACTGTACTAAGCGCTTGGGAAGTACAAGTTGGCAATATATAGAGACAGTCCCTACCCAACAGTGGGCTCACAGTCTAAAAGACTGTTAAAAGACCAGTTTAACTGGTCTAAAAGACCAGTTACCTTCTCTTTGCTCTCCATGGCCCTGGATGTCTTTTCTTGGATTCTTTGTGCCCTCCACCTTCTCTGGAGTCCCTGGAGCCATGGTTGGGTCTGGCCCTCCTCAGGGCCTAATGCTACCTGAAGGAAGGTGACCCAAGCACTGGCTGGGAGATAGAAAAAATATCTTTTTCTTATACTTTATATCCACCAGTAATTTCTTCTTTATTTTCTTCTTCTTTGCTGGTCCAGATACTAGATAATTGGGCTAGACACAGTTCCTGTTCCAGGGCTCATAGTCTGAATCCCCATTTTAAAGATGAGGAAACTGAGGCACAGAGAAATGAATTGACGAGCCCAGGCGTACACAGCAGACAAATGCAGTGTGGCTCAGTGGAAAGAGCGTGGGCTTTGGAGGCAGAGGCCATGGGTTCAGATCCTGGCTCTGCCAATTAGCTGTGTGACTTTGGGCAAGTCACTCAGCTTCTCTGTGCCTCAGTTAACTCATCTGTAAAATGGGGATTAAGACTGTGAGCCCCCCATGGGACAACCTGATCACCTTGTAACCTCCCCAGCGCTTAGAGCAGTGCTTTGCACATAGTAAGCGCTTAATAAATGTCATTATTATTATTATTATTATTATTATTATTATTATTATTATTATTAAATGGCAGAGCAGAGATTAGAACCCAGGTGACTGCTAGGCCCATGCTCTTTCCACTAGTTCATGCTGCTTCTGAGGCAGGGTGGCCTAGTGGAAAGAGTGTAAGCCTGGGAACCAGGAGATCTGGGTTGTGATTCCAGCCCTGCTACTGACCTGCTGTGGAACCTTAGGCCTGTCCCTTTGGGCCTCAGTTTCGTCATCTGTATGATGGGGATAACCTATCTGCTCTCCCTACCTCTCAGACTGTGAGCACCATGTGGGACAGGGGCCATATCAGATCTGATTTCTATGTCGTGTACTAGTTCCAGTGCTTATAAGCCTGTCAGGGATGAGAACTGGTTTGCAAGTGGGACTGTGCAAACCAGTATTACTACAATAATTCCCACGAGCTTGTTCTCAGTCCCCTCACCTGGGTGACTGTACCATGGAACTTCCTCCCGCTTTGTTTCCAACATATCCCCTCATCTTTAAAGCCCTACTGAAACCGCATCTCCTCCAGTAAGCCTTCCCTGATTAATCTCTCATCTGCCTACTCTATTTTCCCCTCCCTCCCTCAATATGCACTCGAGTCCATATCCACTTTCCATCCCACCCCTCACCCCCAAGTCCATATGTGCATATTCTTATAATCTCGCTTTCCCTACCTGTAATTTATTTTAATGCCTCTTTCCCCCGTAGATAGTAAGCTCCTTGAGGGAAGGGATTTTGTCTGCTTACTCCATTGTACTCTTCCAAGTGCTTAGTACAGTGCTCTGAACGCGGTAAGTGCTTAATAAAGACTATTTAGATTACTAGGTATCAAATAGTCCAGGTTTTAGACAATAAAGCTCACTCTGGCTCCCAATTTTGGACAAAGGGAATGAGGCGATGACCATCTCTTTCCCTAAAGACCAAAGATGCTTTCGTCCAACATAGAAGCTATCTGCGTTCTTTCTGTTTTTTTGGAACAAGACTTTTACAGAATGTCTCAGCCAGGCATTTCGAGAGAGGCTTAACCACTAACTTGACAAGTCAAAATTTTAAAAACACATCAAGGCTCCCAGCAGTGCAGATGGTTTCAAATCTGCTTTAAGGAAGCTTTTTCTCTTCCTACAGTGTGACTAAAGGACCTTAACCAAGGAAGATTTCTTCAAGGATTTCTTTGCCATATTTCATAGTTTTGTCTATGATTTTTGATAACTAGGGGAGGCAGAGTAAGAGTAGTAATAGCCATTATTCTGGGAGTTCTACATGCACAGCACTGTACTAAGCGCTGGAAAGAAGCACACAGCTGAAAAATCGGCATTGGCCCTAGCCCCCAGTGGGGCCCACAGTCTAAGACTACGGGGAACCATGTGGCCTAATGGAAAGAACGCAGACTTGGGAGTCAGGGGGCCTGGGTTCTAATTGCAAGTCCACCACTTTTCTGCTGTGTGACATTGGGAAAGTCACGACCTCTCTGTGCCTCAGTTACCTCATTTGTGAAATGGGGATTAAGACCGTGGGCCCCGTGTGGGACATGGACTGTGCCCAACCTGTTTTGTTTGTATCCACCCCAGCGCTTAGGACTGTGCCTGGTACACAGTAAGCACTTAATAAATACCAGAATTGTCATTAAGAATAAAGATAGGGAAGGGCTTAGTGACAGATACATAAGGAAAGATGAAACACAAATGTAAACATCAGGGACTAGTACAAATATCACTGAGCAGCAGGGTATTCAGGTTTCTCACGGCTCAGACCAACAGAAGACACAGCCATAGCAGTGGCCTACCCGGAGTTTGAGAAGTTGAACAAATCTCCCACTCCCATTGTGCCCTTGGGCTGGAGTAGGGGCCGATGATAGCCCGGTGCCGTGGAAGCGGGGCAGCCTCTCGCCCGCATCGGAGGCCCTGGAGGATGGGGCCAAGGTAGTGGGGAAGGGTACATGCAGCTGACCATTTGTTTGAGTGATTAGTGCAGAAGGAGTACATAGTTCAAAAACATACTTTGTGGGTACCCGAGCTGCAGCTGAGACTCTCAGAGTACTTCCTTTGGGGTGCGGGCAGCAGTTTCCCTCCACCAGTCCGCTTTTCAAGAAGCGGTGTGGCTGAACACAAGGAGGTGTGAAATCTGGAAAGTAGCTGAAAGTTCTCCGGACCCATCGGGCAGATGACTTATTAATGGCCCGACATATGAAATGCAGCCACTTTGGGTTCTCTGAACACAAAACAGTCCAAATACCTCGGCTTTGGAAATGGCAAGTCTTTTACCCTCAGTGATGTTTCTGAGGCACTTCACCTCCTCTGTTGTCAGCTGTTTAGTAGTTTTCCAGATGAGTCTTTGACACTGCTTAACTTGCAAATTTTGTAAATTTATTCATATTTTCATTCTCAATATTTGTTGAGCACTTACACGGTGCTAACTTTATGGGGCGGGGCTACACTATTGTCTGTGGAGGGCTTACTGTCTAGTGGATACAAAATTGGTAACAAACCAGAATGGTGGAGAGCATTGAATCTGGAGGATGGGAGCTTTTCTTTGCTGTTAGAGGACATGGAGAACCACAGGAGATTTTTGAGAATTGGAGAGACATATGCTAAGCTACATTTCAGGAAGTCTATCTGGACAGTGATGTGGGGTATGGATTGAAGAAGGGAGCGGCGAGAGCCTGGGGCACCCATGAGGAGACTGATCCAGTAGTCCTCAATATCATCATCATCAGTGGTATTTATTGAGCACTTACTGTATGCAGAGCACTGTACTAAGCGCTTGGGAGAGTACAATTCAGGAGAGTTGGTAGACAAGTTTTACCACAGTATGAAGAAAGTTTGGGCCTGTTTTCACTTCTACTTAGACTATGAGGCCCATGTAGGCCTTCCCAAACTGAGCCCCCTTTTTCCTCTCCTCCTTCCCCTCCCCACAGCACCTGTATATCTGTTTGTACAGATTTATTACTCTGTTTTACTCGTATATATTTACTATTCTATTTATTTTGTCAATGATGTGCACCTAGCTTTATTTCTGTTGGTTCTAATGACTTGACACCTGCCCACATGTTTTGTTTTGTTGTCTGTCTTCCACTTCTAGACTCTGAGCCCGTTGTTTGGTAGGGACCGTCTCTATATGTTGCCAACTTGTACTTCCCAAGCACTTAGTACAGTGCCCTGCACAGAGTAAGCATTCAATAAATACAATTGAATAAATGAATGAATATGGGACAGGGATGGGGTCAGATGTAATTACCTTGCCTCTACCCAAGTGCTTAGTACAATGTTTGCCACATAGTAAGTGCTTAACAGTTATCACTAAAAAAAAGTTGGGGAAGTGGAGGCTGTTTGGGTACAAAGGAAAGGGGTGGATCCAAGAATTAGTTTGTCAAAAGAACTGGCAAGATTTAGCAGTTAATTGAATGTGAGAGAGAATAGTTGAGGATGACATCTCAAAGATACTGGTATAGGAATGATGGTGGAATTATTGGGAAAGATAGGAGAAAGAAAGAGGGGAGAAGGGAATTTTAGTTTTGGATGTGTTGAGTATGAGGTGCAGGTGGGACATCCAGGTGAGGATTCTGGTGACAAGAGGAAATAGGAGATTGAATAATGGGAGAGAGATCAGGGCTAGAGAAGTTGAGGTGGATTAGGGAGTCATGCACCTAGAGGTAGTAGCTGAAGCCATGTGCTCTGCACATAGTAAGTGCTCAATAAATACAATTGACTGATTGATGTGAGTGAGTGAGGTCCCAGAGAGTGTGGGTGTAGATGAAGAGATACTGGGCAGGAAAGTGGGACAATGAGAGTGGGGGCCAGTTAAAATGGGGTGGCTGGGTTGAAGACTTTGAAGCCTGATACTGGTATTTTGGATCAGTTCCACAGTCTGTAAAACCATCATTTGTCATTTTCCCTGTGTTAAGGACTTACCCATCTGGAGTTCACATGCTAAGTGAAATGTTATCGTTTAAGTTAAAGCATGAGCGTTATTGTCCCTCTGCTTTATGAATGCATCAAGGTTGTTTGTTAAATGGAGTTTCTGACCAGAGAGAGCTGGCTCTTGGAAGCTTCAAGGAAAAATCGTCTCCTCCCCCAAGCTTAGTTGGGCTGGCCTTTCCTGACAACCTCTCTACTGTGAAGATCTCAGCCACTACTGTGGCTATTCCTTCCATCTGGATCCATTCCCCAGCCGCCACCATTCACCCTCTGGAGCTGTTCCCCCAGCTCTGTTCCACAGTTCCTGTCCCACATTGGCTCCCCTGACTGCCACCCCCCTCCTCTCATTGAAGAAGGCCAAGAGTTGGGTTTAATGTTTTGGGGAGGCATAGTCACCCTTTAGTGCAGGACACCCTCCTCCCTTAGGAGAAGCAAGGGGCCCTTGTTACCTGACTGTATTCCTGCCCCTCCCTGCATATCTCACCTGATTTCCTGGGGGTAACCCAGACCCTCAAGGAATCTGGTTCCTTGCCTTGGTCCAGGGAGCTAGAAGGGCCCCACTCCAGGAGAGGTACCACCAGAGACTCCCAAACTAAAACCTGAAAGCAAGCGTCACCACTGAGAACCAGGCAGGTATAAGATTGTTCCCTCTTAGCTGTTCTCAAAGGTTTGATCACCAACATTTTCTTTTTCCTTTCTAGGTGGTTGTCTATCACTTTATATTGTGATGGAGGTTTATTGAGTGTGTGCGGGAGGGAGTCAGGGGTGGGGGGGGAGAGAGAGAAAGAGAATGAAGGAATGTATATGCGTGAATGAATTAAGGCCTTTTTTTCATTAAAAATCCCAAGATAGCAGGAGATAGGGCCAGTTCTTATTTCTTACACTTGTCATGCAGCCTCTATTCTCTGATGTTATTTGCAATTCCACAGAGACAGACTCTTCTTCTTAAATATGTTGTAGAATTGGAAAAGGAAGAATGACCACAATCAACAAAAATCCCCCAAACTTTTGGTCCTTATCAAAAAATAACAAATTCTATGAGAGGTGTCAGGCTAACGGGAAGGGTTCAGGAATTGGGTTTGCAAGGAGTCTGGCCTCATAGCTCCCAGTTATCTATTTGTTCAGAGTTGAGTTGTTGACAGCCTGGGCCAACAGGGACGTAATCTGTGTCAGTTTTGCAATTTGAACACTGTGGTTAGTGAATGTGTCTAGATACCATTCCAGTGTTCATTAATTCTAACTTGGAGAAATTTTGAGCTTTCTGTTTTCCTTTTGTACTGATCCATGGCTGACTGGCAGAAATTTTCAAATGTGGATACGCTGGGAGCTGTGGTGACCAGAAATCGTGATTTTGGAATGATGAAACTAGGATGGATGCACTGCTGACTGGTGCCTGGCTGAGGGAATGGAAGCAGGATGTACCTGGGACCCAAGTGTGTCTGCTTAATGAGCGCACCCAGATCAGACAAAGTGGCTTGAAGTCTTAGTTTTAAAAATAGATGTGCACTTTTAGGAAGAAGTGTTCCATTCTCTTTGATGATAGGTTTCCCCTAAGTCTGAGTGTAATTTTACAGTACATTGATTGTTTGTCATAATTTCTGATCCTCTGAGATTTAATTACTACTCTCAGGCAATCCCACTGGGAGAGACACTTTTTCATAAAAATATGTATGCTCAGTCATTCAGAAACTAGAATTTGATTTCAGTCTCTGTCCCCTACAGGTGTAGTTAATAATAATAATTGTGATATACAGGTGATTACGATGTGCTAAGCACTGTACTAAGTGCTTGGGTAGGAAGGAAAACGGGTTTGATTCTCCATTTTACTGATGAGAAAACAGGCACAGATAAGTTAAGTGAGTTGTCTGAGGTCGCAGAGCAACCAAAGTGGCAGAGCTGGGATTCGAACATGGGTCCCCTGACTCCTGGGCCCGGGGGCTCTTTCCTATAGGTTTCCCCTCCTTCCTCTCCCAATCCTGCCCCTCTCCATCCCCCCAGCCTTACCTCCTTCCCCTCCCCGCAGCACCTGTATATATGTATGTATGTTTGTACGTATTTATTACTCTATTTTATTAGTACATTTTTATTCTATTTATTTTATTTTGTTAATATGTTTTGTTTTGTTCTGTCTCCCCCTTCTAGACTGTGAGCCCACTGTTGGGTAGGGACCATCTCTATATGTTGCCAACTTGTACTTCCCAAGCGCTTAGTACAGTGCTCAGCACACAGTAAGCACTCAATAAATACGATTGAATGAATGAATCAATCAATCAGTCATATTTATTGAGCGCTTACTGTGTGCAGAGCACTGTACTAAGCGGTGATGGAGATGGTGAATGAATGAATGTTAGACTGCTTCTCTATCTGCTGTTGCAATTGGATGCATTTCTGTGGTTAGCATTTTGAAACTCTATGTTGTAGGGAAAAAAATCAGCAGCAGATATATAGAGACCTCAGCATTCCCTAATCCAGTGTTTAAGACATAATTATGGCTCTGACAGGGATCTGTAAAGCAAGGGTGCGAGTGAAGCTGTGATTCATTTCTTTCATGCTGTTAGACTGGCACAAGTGGGTGATTACGGAACCCAGTGTTCTGAATCTGCTCTGAGGGAGGGCAGAGTGTGTGTGTTTGTGTGTCTGTGTGGTGCGGGGGGTGAGGGGGAGGGAGAAGGGAGGGGTACTGGAAGCAATATGGGGCTTGCTACTAGAATTGCCAAGGGCAGGCCGAAGCACATTGTTGAATTAGCGTGGCAGTAGGGATTCATTAATATGGAGCTGTCACCAGCTCATCTAATAATAATAATAATGATGATGGCATTTATTAAGCGCTTACTATGTGCAAAGCCCTGTTCTAAGCGCTGTGGAGGTTACAGGGTGATCAGGTTGTCCCGCAGGAGGCTCACAGTCTTCATCCCTATTTGACAGGTGAGGGAACTGAGGCCCAGAGAAGTGAAGTGACTTGCCCAAAGTCACCCAGCTGACAATTGGCAGAGCCGGGATTTGAACCCCTGACTTCAGACTCCAAAGCCCGTGCTCTTTCCACTGAGCCACGCTGCTTCTACTGTGCAAAGAAGCCATCAGTGGCACCCACGTGGGAAGTAGGGTGGCCTAATGGATAGAGCATGGGCCTGGGAGCCAGGAGGACCTGGTTCGAATCCTGGCTGTGCCACTTGTCTGCTGTGTGACCTTGGGCAAGTCACTTAACTTCTCTGTGCCTCAGTTACCCATCTGTAAAATGGGGATTAGGACTGTGAGCCCCATTTGAGACAGGGACTGTGTCCAACCTGATTAGCTTGTGTCTACATCAGTGCTTAAAATAGTACTTGACGCATGGTTAGCGCTTAACAAATACCATTATTATTATTATTATTATTCACTAAGGGGAGCAGAACCCTGCAGGATCATGCTCTGCTTGGTAGGATGGAGTGGGATAATGTGAGCTGGTGGCCACAGCCTCAAAGAACAATGTTTTTGATTCTCAGGAAAATTCCTTCCCTTCTGGAGTCGCCTCCAGGTTTGAGGCCAGGCCACGGGGAGCTGTTGGCGCCTCACTCTATTCTTCAGCTGGTCTTGGAAGAAGCGGGGGCATTCCTTGTCCCAACCGGGGAACTTTCAGCAGTCAGCTGAGAATTCCAAAGTTTCCTGGGGTCCTGATGGTTCATTCTCAGTTCACCAATCAATCGATGGTATTTATCGAGTGCTTACTATGTACAGAGCACAGCCCTAATAGAGTTGGCTGTAGTGTTCCCTGTCTTTGAGCGTACAGGCTAGTGAAGAGCTTACAGTCTTCATGTGAGATCAGCTTGAAGCCAACCCAACATCCTAGCCCAGGCCAGAAGCCAACGTTTCTCCCACTGAAGTGCATGAAGGTTGTGATACACTCCCCTGTCGTGAACCCCCAGGCAGGTCCAGGAGCCCCAAACCACTATTTGAAGGTTCAGGGACTTATGGTAAGGGCAGGTGGACAGTTGTGTGGCATCTGGGATAAAATTTCCTTGGGGGCTCCCCTGCCCATGGCCACCCTGGTGTTCAGCGGATCAGCCACAGGCTGGCCAATTCCAGCCCCCAATCCTGGGCACCGGAAAGCTCCCCCTGTCCCCGCCTCTTTCCTCTCTGCCTCAGGGCACCCTTCGGGGAAAGCCTAATCCGACCCCATCATCAAGGGCTAACGTCTTCTGGGATGAGGCACGAGGAAGACTGGAAACTTGCCAGGGAGAATCTCCAGAGGGAAAAATGAGTTAGAACGAATTCCAGAAGTTCTTCAGAATAGCACTTCAAAGATGTCTGCCAAAATTCAATTTTATCATTTTCCAAATGGCCCTTTCAGGTCTGTGAGGGCTATGGTCTTTTGTTTATAAAAAAAAGTGTGTGTGTTTGAAAACCGTATAGGTTGCTTTCCTCCCATCCCCTAATTTCCCTTCTCTCCTCTCCCCCACCTCTCTGCATGTTTGCCCCTTCCTCTCCTCTCCCCTCTTTCAGCCGCTCTCTTCCCTTCTCCCTTCCTCCTTTCCCTTCCCCGCCCATTCCTCTCCCTTCCCCTCCCTCTTCCACATTCACCCCCTTAACTCCTTTAGAGAGCTGCAAAACAATCCTCTTGCGTCTTTACAATTAATTTGGCCTTTCTGGCTAGTGATGAAAGAACTCTGATTTCTGATTTTGCCGCTGACTCACTGTGTGTTTCTAGGCGTATGACTTAACCTCTTTGAGCGTCAATTTCCTCGTTGTAAAACATGGATAATAATACTGCTTTATAGGGTGTTGGGAGAATTAATGAATGTTTACATAGCACTGGGGTAACTGCAAATGAAAGGTGCCTTGGGAGCACAAATTTCTGTTATAAATTTCACATTGAGAATGTCTCATCAGCAATTGTCATGCCTAGGCTTTTTCTTAAATGCACCTCCATAACTTCTGCTTCTTGATTGCCCTTTCAACTCCCACTCCCCTTCATTTTCCAGCCTCCCTTTTCTTTTTCTGAGAATGGCTGAGAGAAAGCCATTCTCTGAGAATGGCTAAGGTGTCCAGGTCTGTGCTGCTAAGTTCTGGGCCGGTTCTGTGTTTACTGGAAGTGGAGATTAGGATATTCCAGAGTGACGTGATTCCCTAAAATCCTTATCCCACCCCCAAACTTGATAGTGTCCTTAGTGCTCAGGGTCATATTTGGCAAGACTCTTTAGATCCCCCCCACATCCCATGCCGTTTTCGAGATGGTGGCTGCACACCTACAGGACCGTGCTGGAGGAGGAGTGTCTGAAAGTTGGGGAAGGCCTAAAAAGCTGCAGTGAGAAGGCTGCTGCAGAACCCCGAAGTGGTCACCCTCCACACTGATTCAGAGATGTCACAGCCTGTCCCCCTTCCCGGGTGGTGCCCACTGCCCCTGTTGTGGACTGTTGTCCCTGCAGAGACATGCTGACTTTACTGCCACAGCAGCAAGAGTTAATAATAATAATAATAATAATAATAATAATGGCATTTATTGAGCGCTTACTATGTGCAAAGCACTGTTCTAAGCGCTGGGGAGGTTACAAGGTGATCAGATTGTCCCATGAGGGGGGCTCACAGTCTTAATCTCCATTTTACAGATGAGGTAACTGAGGCATGGAGAAGTTAAGTGACTTGCCCAAAGTCACACAGCTGACAGTTGGCGGAGCCGGGATTTTAACCCATGACCTCTGACTCCAAAGCCCGGCTCTTTTCACTGAGCCACGCTGCTTCTCCTGAGTTCTGAAGAGGTCACTCCCCAGGGACCAAGCTGGTGGGCCCTGGCCCCAATCAATCAATCAATCAATCGTATTTATTGAGCGCTTACTGTGTGCAGAGAACTGTACTAAGCGCTTGGGAAGTACAAGTTGGCAACATATAGAGACAGTTCCTACCCAAGATGGGCCCTGTAAGGCCGCCGTCCCCTGGGTAGGGCAGAATGAGTAGAGCCCAGGCCCTCAGACCCCCTGCCCACTCACCCTCCATGAGGTAATGTGGGGAGAGCTGAGCCTGGACTCTGAGTAGAGAGAGGCCAGACCAGGTGGACACCTGGGCCTCTTTCCCCTCCCCAAAAAAAGCACTTCCCTGCTTCCCTCTTTATTAGAGCCCCTCACTGGCCCCACATGCCAGGGAGCACACTCCTAGCATAATCTGATTGAGTAAAGGCAGATACCTTTGCTGCAAAGTTGTATGTCTACCAGATTATGCTGGGACGGTGAACCCTGGCATGTGGGGAGCTCTAATAAAGGCTTTTGCCTTCTATAGCCAAAGAAATTGAAACTCCCCAGTGCTTCGTAGACTCCTCCCCTTAATTTGCGGTTCATCAAAGAGTCCTTCAGAATGAGCAAGTTCCTCCTTTCTTATGATGAGCATATATGGGGTGTTTAATTCACCTTGTTTAATTTCATTTGACAACCACTGGGCTTTGTAATATCAGATTTGTAAACAGTCTTCAAATACTTTTTCCATTTATGCCCCATCATTGAAATGAAGACAAGATCCTGGGTAGTCATAAATGGTACGAAAATAAGGAGGCAGCACTATAGTATGGAGATGAACTTGGGCCAGGAATGATGGTTGACTTTAGGAAATGGCAGTGGTTTGATTTATTTTTAAAAATTAATTCCCACATCAAAACTTGTCCAAATGTTAAAGGCAGGAAGAGTTAACTGCTCTAACTTTCCCTTTACTAATCTATTATGTACTTCTTGCCACATGAATTTATCTAAACTCCTCTTGACCCTGCTAGTATTTTTGGCCTGTATTGCTTCCTGTAGTAATGAATTCCATGTGCTTACCACCCAATCTGTAGAGAAGGGTTTCTTTCTGTTTTGTGCAAATCTATCCACTTCAGGCTTCAGTTGCTCTTAAACGTGATGATGTGGTGAACAACAATTCCATGTTTGCCCCGTCCTCACCCTTCATGAGTTTAAAAACGTCACACTTGGCCCCTCTCATCTGTAGTCTGCCGGAGAACTGATCTTTTTCATCTGTCCCCAAGTGGAAACGTCCACCCCCCGATCGTCTAGTTTGTCTTTCTCAAGATGCAGCAACCAAATTGCTGGTTTCCAGTTGTGGACACATACCATGGGTACTTGGGTTGCATCCCAGCTCCGCCAGTTGTCAGCTGTGTGACTTTGGGCAAGGCACTTAACTTCTCTCTGCCTCAGTTCCCTCATCTGTAAAATGGGGATTAAGACTTTGAGCCCCCCGTGGGACAACCTGATCTCTTTGTAACCTCCCCAGCACTTAGTACAGTGCTTTGCACATAGTAAGCGCTTAATAAATGCCATTATTATTATTATTATTATTATCTTTGTGCAGAAATGCTCTGGGCATGTTACTACCCTCCTCAAAAATCTCCAGTGGCTACCAGTCAACCTACGCATCAGGCAAACACTCCTCACTCTCGGCTTCAAGGCTGTCCATCCCCTCGCCCCCTCCTACCTCACCTCCCTTCTCTCCTTCTCCAGCCCAGCCCGCACCCTCCTCTCTTCTGCCGCTAACCTCCTCACCGTGCCTCGTTCTCGCCTGTCCCGCCGTCGACCCCTGGCCCATGTCCTCCCCCTGGCCTGGAATGCCCTCCCTCCCGACATCCGCCAAGCTAGCTCTCTTCCTCCCTTCAAAGCCCCACTGAGAGCTCACCTCCTCCAGGAGGCCTTCCCAGACTGAGCCCCCTCCTTCCTCTCCCCCTCCCCATCACCACACCCTACCTCCTTCCCCTCCCCGCAGCACCTGTATATATGTTTGTACAGATTTATTACTCTGTTTATTTTACTTGTACATATTTACTATTTCACCCTCTGCTACACTGCTGCTTCCTCTGGGAATGGGGAAAAGGCCCAGGACGGATTAAAAGTGAACAGATCAGATTAATTTTGGTATTTGTTAAGCACTTACTATGTGCCAAGCACTGTTCCAAGCTCCGGGGTAGATAGAAGGTAATCAGGTTATCCCACGTGGGGCTCACAATCATCATCCCCATTTTACAGATAAGGTAACTGAGACACAGAGAAGTTAAGTGGCCTGCCCAAGGTCACACATCAGACAAGTGGCAGAGCGGGATTAGAAAACACATCCTCTGACTCCCAAGCCCATTCTCCTTCTACTAAGCCATGCTGCTTCTCTGTAGTTTAATTAGAGGAACAGGATTTCATCCTTATATAGTAAACCGTATATGCTTAATTATATTGAGCATCTACTGTGTGGAGAGCACTGTACTAACTGCTTGGGAGAGAACCATAGAAATAGTATTTATTAACTTATTTACATCTTCCTTAACACTCATGTTTGCATTGTCCACTCAATATGTTTATGTTTGTCTCCCATATTAAAGTATACACTCTTCAAGGGTTGGGAAAATGTCACTTAATTATTTGGTACTACTTCACTGCCTATGACACCGCACTGCACCAAGAGGACATTCAAATGCCGCTGCTGCTACTATTACTACTACTAGGATTCCTGTTCTCTAGGAGCTCAAAATCCAGCAGGGGAAGGGAAACTAAGATAAAATGCAAATTGGAAGAAGAGATGGTTATGTATATGTTTGACCTTGAATAGTAGGGTATATGAAGTCAGTGTGTACAGAAGTGCAGAGTGTTGTAAAATAAGAAATGAATTAGAAAAGATTTCCTAGAGAAGATGTGATATCAGTAGGGCTGTGAAATTGATGGGTGTGAATGGGGCATTGAGTACCAGGCTGAGGAAGGAGAGACAGAAACGAGGCACAGTGAATACAATCTTCCTGCTCTTTTTTTGCGCACATTATTGTGATTCATGTGAAGCACATTATTGTGATTCATGTGAAGCAGCATGGCTCAGTGGAAAGAGCATGGGCTTTGGAGTCAGAGGTAGGGGTTCAAATCTTGGCTCCACCAATTGTCAGCTGTGTGACTCTGGGCAAGTCACTTAACTTCTCTGGGCCTCAGTTCCCTCATCTGTAAAATGGGGGTGAAGAATGTGAGCCCCCTGTGGGACAACACGATCACCTTGTAACCTCCCCAGCGCTTTGAACAGTGCTTTGCACATAGTAAAGCACTTAATAAATGCCATCATTATTATTATTATTTCTGTTGTCTCCATTAGATTGTAAACTCCTTGAGGGCAGGGAAACTGTGCTCGGCTTCTGTTGTATTCTCTAAAGGCCTTTGAACAGTAATCCACGCTTAGAAGGCACTCAGTAAATACCGTTGATTGATTCATACCACAGTCATATCAATGTCATTCATTGAGTGCTCACTATGTGCAGAGCACTGTACTGAGCACTTGGGAGAGTACAGTACAACAGAGTTGGCAGATATGTTCCCTGACGACAAGGAGCATGCCGTCTCAAATCATTTATCAAAGGTAACCCTTCCCACATAGCTCTAAGGTTTCGATAGAGGCACAGTTGTAAGAAGTAACAACTACTTTCTCATCATAAGGTCTTGGATTGAACGTGGCTACCCAGATTTCATGATTGATTCTTGTTGATCCCAGAGTATGCTGACCGTAATAGTTGAAGATTACCAAAAGTAACATGGCTCTTTTCATTAAAGAAAAACTGAAGCCATGCTTTGCTGTAACTTTAATGTAGACTTCCCCTTTCTCGGTTAAAAAGAAGAATCTACCCCAGTGCTTAGTACAGTGTTTGGCACACAAGAATAATAATGATGATGGCATTTATTAAGCACTATGTTCAAAGCACTGCTATAAGCCCTGGGGAGGTTACAAGGTGATCAGGTTGTCCCACTGGAGGCTCACAGTCTTAATCCCCATTTTACAGGTGAGGTAACTGAGGCCCAGAGAAGTGAAGTGACTTGCCCAAAGTCACACAGCTGACAGTTGGTGGAGCCTGTATTTGAACCCATGACCTCTGACTCCAAAGCCTGTACTCTTTCCACTGAGCCACGCTGCTTCTTCAAATAAGCTTTTAGCAAATGCTATAACTGTTGTTCTTGTCCACTGTTATATGGAATCTCATATTTCTTTCTTCCAAAAAGACAATTCACCAGTTGCCCTTCATTACATTACTGTTTTCTTGATAAAGCAAACCAAAGTGACTATTTCTTTATCTCATAGAAGCTCTTTTTTTTATATAAATACAGCATCTAGAACTCACCCCTTTTTTCTTAGCCTCTTTCTTCACAGCCTCAAGCTTTTCTATTGTTTGGTGTTACTCTCCCCCCGGAACTGAAGGACCAGTCTAATTGCTCTTCCCCTAAGGAAAATGTGCAGGTTAATGAGGGCTCGGGCTTTTTTCATCCGTTCCAAGTGAACCAGGTTAAGCCTATTAAAATAATTTATGCAGCAGCCAAGATGGCAGAGGTTGGGCACCCTGGAAGATTAGCCCTCAGAGTGTACCTTGGCTCTGGTTCACTTTTCAGTTCCTGCCTGGGGGATAGGGAATTGCCTCAGGAGAGGTATAATTGCAGGCCACTGGCAACAGGTGATGAAGGGGTTCATCACCTGTTCAGAAAGAAGTGTTATAAACACTTCCTGTAAACCCTCTCTCTAGTTATTTCCTTTGACCACGCTTTGTAAGTAGTCCTCTGGAAGAGTTGCAGTCTGTTTTCAGGAATCGAAAATCCTTGTGAGTACCAAAAATCTACATGTGAAAGGACAAAACTCAAAAGGGCATGCAGGGAAAGTGACTTTATGAGACTTTAGTCATCTAATATATAATACAGATTTTTACAAGAAATCTTTATACATTTTCAGTTGATTAGTAGCATAGTTATTAATATTGGTTTGCTCTGTGAATATAGCAGCAAAACTTTTATTTGAATGTGTAAATATATATATAATTTGACATTATTAATTGCCTTTACATGGCTTGTGAAATTGACATTTGGGCTGTTATACTCTGAAAGGCTGTGAGAAAGTATTTACATATGATATTTAAGTTGGCCTGCTGTTAGTTTGGTATTTACTTCCTCCGAAAGTAGGATTGGAGAGAGGAACTTGCGATAACTTTTTCTTGTTTTTCACTTTCTTATTGAGGCTTTAGCTGTCATTACGTACTAGGAAAGTGGTGTTCTTTCTGCATTGTCTATATAAACCCTCCTAGGAGAGGTGCCTTTGAATTTTCGAGTATTTTTCCATATTTCAACCAAAAATTCCTGACCAATTTAAAGAGTGGTCTTTGTGCTTTACTACATATTAGTCTGTTGTTCTAGATCATTAGCAGCTATTATATTCATTTTTAATCTTATTTTCACTGGCTTGCCATTGCTTGCACTCTTCCTTTTAAAATGAAAGTGTCCCTTTCATTTTGCTCTGATGCCATATGGGATCACCTCCACTGCATTCAGCCACTTTTCTGCTTTTAGTGAAGGACTCAGATTCTCATCTTTTTGTTAGGATTCATTCAGTTGTATTTCTTAAGCGCTTATTGTGTACAGAGCACTTTACTAAACACTTGGGAAAGTACAATACAGCAATAAACTTAGTCACATTACCTGCCCACAACAAACTCTCTAGGGAGAAAGCAAGGGTTAGGTGGGCATTTGGCAATTTGTTGTGTAGACTGTGTAAATAACATCAAAATTTTCTGTTGATGAAAATGTAGTGAAAAGTTAATATTCAAATAATGTATGTACTAGAAGTGATATCAACTTTTCTTTTGGTACAATCTGTGGCACAGCCATTCTGCAAGAAACATGTGGCTGCTAAGACAGAATGCTCATGCATCATTTTGATAATTGCAAAAATTGTTCTTTTGTCATTTGAAATGAGGCGAGAAATTGGGAAAAAGTTCAAAATACTTTGAGGGTTTTAAGAAGCAACAAGTTTGGGCTTTAATTTTCTGAACTGTATCCCTTTGCTCAGTTGAATTACTAGTTGATCTAAAAGTCTGTAAATTTTTCTTCAAACCAAGGTCTGAGGAGAGAGGACATGGGGAGATTTAGGAAGGACAGAGGGGTGGTTTATTCCTCCTGTGGGGTGGAGAAATGAGGAAGCCCAGTGGTTCCTTTCCAGGCATAGATTTAAGTCCTAGATGGTTGCAGAGGGATTCATATCCTCCTTATGAAGTGGGATTGGTTTCCCAGCTCAGTCCAGGAGAAACTACAGAAAAACCTGTTGCCTGCGATTGAATAGCAACATTCTGGCTTAGGTTGGAATCCCTGTTTCTGTCTAGCTAAAAATGAATAATTTTGAATGTTTGAGAAAACATGATAGTCAAGCCCTCCCCAGAATTGGTTTAAACTTTAAAAAGCATACTTCGTAAGTCTCAGTCCTGAATACTTCTACTGCTACTACTATTACTACTAATAATAATGGAATTTAAGTGCTTACAGTATGCTAAGCACTGGAGTAGATACTATATAATCAGAACAGCATGAGAAGCAGCATCACCTAGTAGAAAGAACACAGGACTAGTTGTCAGGACACGTGGGTTCTAACCATTGGCCTGCTGTGTGACCTTGGGCAAGTCATTTAACTTTTCTGTGCCTCAGTGTCCTCGTCTGGAAAATGGGGATGGAATACTTTCATTTATTCATTCTTATTTACTGAGTGCTTACTATGTGCAAAGCAGTGTACTAAGTGCTTAAGCATTGTACTTAGCACTTGCTCTCCCTCTGCCTTACACTGTGAGCCCTGTGGGGAGCCAGAGACTGTGTCCGATATGATTGTATTGTATCTACTCCAGTACTTAGCACATCATAAGTGTTTTACAAATACTACAATTATTATTATTAATATTATTATTAGATCAGACACAAACCCTGTCCCACATGGGGCTTACAATTTAAGGGATAATATAGCTACAAACTGTGCCTATGCATGATATATGCCTGTCCCCCATAGAGCACTTATATATCTTTACTCTCTGTTTCCCTAGTCTTCTGGTACTATTTTGCAAACACTGGCCAAATAGTACCAGCCTTCTGGGACCATTTAAAATCAGCAGAGGTTTTTTCGGTGGAAATCTTGTTACCTGGCACTGTGGGTGAATGGAGACCTCTCTGATAAGTTTCTGTTTTGATGTCAACTGTTACTTTCGCTCATTGCTTCCCAGAACCTCAAATCATCATGTCTACTGAACTGTAAGAAGGAATCCCCCAGCAGTCTGCAAGGCAAAGGGATCATAAATACACACAAACCCTATGAGTCATACTGGCATGTGGTGCTGGAGATTGGCTTCTCAGTGACTTAAGAATCTGAAAATTAAAGAGTACAGAATATGGTTACACATACTGAAATTTCAGAAGGCTGTAGCAAAAATGAGCTATTCTCTAAAAAGAGAAAAATAATGTCTGTCAGGGAGCTCAGTCCCCCCCAAACTTTGACCTTAATCGGTAGTGTTTATTCATTCAGTTCATTCAATCGTATTTATTGAGCACTTACTGTGTGCAGAGGACTGTACTGAGCGCTTGGGAAGTACAAGTCGGCAACATATAGAGACGGTCACTACCCAACAGCGGGCTCACAGTCTAGAAGGGGGAGACAGACAGCAAAACATGTAGACAGGTGTCAAAATTGTCAGAAGAAATAGAATTAAAGCTATATGCATATCATTAACAAAATAAATAGAATAGCAAATATGTACAAGTAAATTAAATAGAGTAATCTGTACAAATATGTATGCAGGGCGGGGGGGATGGGGAGAAGGAGAGGAAAAGGGGGGCTCAGTCTGGGAAGGCCTCCTGGAGGAGATGAGCTCTCAGTAGGGTTTTAAAGGGAGGAAGAGAGCTTCAAAGATAACCATTAATGATGAGTTTACCATTATTAATCAATAGTGTCCTTTGAACACTCATTCTGTGCAGAGCACTGTACCAAGCAGTTGGAAGAGTACAAGACCTTTGAGACATGACCACTGCCTTAAAGGAGGTAACCATATTATTAGGGCTGGGCAGTTCCTCCAAGACAAATTCCGACACCTCTGGAAAGCTTAGTTCTATGTGGAAATGTGTGAAACTCCTTATGTAGCTACTTAGCAGCTATTTGTGGAGGGAGGGCATTCCGAGGAGTTTTTGCTTGATTCGTAGGTTGACAGGCAGCCACGGGAGATTTTTGAAGAGGGGAGTAACATGAGTTGACATTGGCCTCTCATTGAGCACCTCCTGTGTTCAGAGCACTGTATTTAATGCTTGGAAGAGTACAGTAGAGCTAGTAGACATGCTTCATTCAGTTGTATTTATTGAGCACTTACTGTGTGCACAGCACCATACTAAGTGTTTGGGAGAGTACAGTGCAACAATATACAGACATATGCCCTGCCCACAATGAGCTTGCAGTCTAGAGGAGGGGATACAGACAATATAAATAAACTTATGTACATAGGTGCTGTGGGGCTGGGAGAGGGGGAGACAAAGGGAGCAAGCCAGAGACACAAAAGGGAGTGGGAGAAGAGGAAGAGGGGGCTTAGGGAAAGCCTCTTGGAGGAGATGTGCCTTCAGTAGGGCTTTGAAGGTGGGTAAGTCATTGTCTGTCGGATTTAAGGGGGGAGGGCATTTCAGGCCAGAGGCAGGACTGGGCGAGGGATCAGCGGTAAGATAGAGGTACAGGAAGAAGGTTAGCATTAGGGGAGTGAAGTGTGTGGACTGAGTGGTAGAAGGAGAGTATAACAAAATACTATACACGGCTTCAACTGTCATCTCTACGCTGATGACACCCAAATCTACATCTCTGCCCCTGCTTTCTCCCCCTCCCTCCAGGCTCGCATCTCCTCCTTCCTTCAGGACATCTCCATCTGGATGTCTGCCCTCCACCTAAAACTCAACATGTCCAAGACTGAACTCCTTGTCTTCCCTCCCAAACCCTGCCCTCTCCCTGACTTTCCCATCACTGTTGACGGCACTACCATCCTTCCCATCTCACAAGCCCGCAACCTTGGCGTCATCCTCGACTCCGCTCTCTCATTCACCCCTCCCATCCAAGCCGTCACCAAAACCTGCCGGTCTCAGCTCCACAACATTGCCAAGATCCGCCCTTTCCTCTCCATCCAAACCGCTACCCTGCTCGTTCAAGCTCTCATCCTGTCCCGTCTGGACTACTGCATCAGCTTCCTCTCTGATCTCCCATCCTCCTGTCTCTCCCCACTTCAATCCATACTTCATGCTGCTGCCCGGATTGTCTTCGTCCAGAAACGCTCTGGGCATGTTACTCCCCTCAAAAATCTCCAGTGGCTACCAATCAATCTGCGCATCAGGCAGAAACTCCTCACCCTGGGCTTCAAGGCTGTCCATCCCCTCGCCCCCTCCTACCTCACCTCCCTTCTCTCCTTCTCCAGACCAGCCCGCACCCTCCGCATCTCCGCCGCTAATCTCCTCACCGTACCTCGTTCTCGCCTGTCCCGCCGTCGACCCCCGGCCCACGTCATCCCCCGGGCCTGGAATGCCCTCCCTTCCCACATCCGCCAAGCTAGCTCTCTTCCTCCCTTCAAGGCCCTACTGAGAGCTCACCTCCTCCAGGAGGCCTTCCCAGACTGAGCCCCCTCCTTCCTCTCCCCCTCGTCCCCCTCTCCATCCCCACAGTCTTCCCTTCCCCACAACATCTTTATATATGTATATATGTTTGTACATATTTATTACTCAATTTTACTTGTACATATCTGTTCTATTTATTTTATTTTGTTAATATGTTTGGTTTTGTTCCCTGTCTCCCCCTTCTAGACTGTGAGCCCACTGTTGGGTAGGGACTGTCTCTATATGTTGCCAACTTGTACTTCCCAAGTGCTTAGTACAGTGCTCTGCACACAGTAAGCGCTCAATAAATACGATTGATTGAGAGTAGTGAGGTAAGGCAGGAGGGGCCAAGGTGATTGAGTGCTTTAAAGCCAATGGTGAGGAGTTTTTCTGTGATGCAGAGGTGGATGGGCAACCCCTGCAGTGTTTTGAGGAGTGGAAAAACATATCCTGAACATTTTTGTAGAAAAATGATCTGGGCAGCAGAGTGCAGTATGGACTGGAGTGGGGAGAGAGAGAGGACACTGGGAGGTCAGCAAGGAGGCTGATACAGTAATCAAGGTGGGATAGGATGAGTGATTGTATTAAAGTGGTAGTTTGGATGGAGAGGAAAGGGCAGATTTTAATGATGTTGTAAAGATGGGACTGACAGGATTTAGTCTCCTGACCTCAGGGAGTTTACAATCTTGTGGGAGAGGCAGGCGCTAAAATAAATTACAGCTTGGAGGAAGTAATTAAATATAAAGAGATAAACATAGCTGCTAAGTAGATACATAAGGAGTTTCATACATTTCCACACAGAACTAAGCTTTCCAGAGGTGTTGGAATTTGTCCTGGAGGAACTGCCCAGCCCTAATAATACGGTTACCTCCTTTAAGGCAGTGGTCGTGTCTCAAAGCTCTTGTACTCTTCCAACTGCTTAGTACAGTGGTCTGTACGGAATAAGTGTTCAATGAACACTACTGATTAATAATGGTAAACTCATCATTAATGGCTATCTCAAATATTCTTAGGTTCCACAGGTTCTCTGTGAGTATCCTGATGAAATTGTAAAAAAATTCTTAATTCAAAGGGGGTCTTCCAGATTTCTATTCCCGAATCTCACATGATGCAATTTCAACTCTAATCCCCTTGTTCCTGGTGAAGGTGGAGATCAGTGGTTTGGCATTCTCCATATCAGAACCCATTTCTGTTGCCAACTTGTACTTGCCAAGCACTTAGTACAGTGCTTTGCACACAGCAAGCGCTCAATAAATACAATTAATTGAATGAATTTCATAGAGAAGCAGCGTGGCTCAGTGGAAAAGAGCCCGGGCTTTGGAGTCAGAGGTCATGTGTTCAAATCCCAGCTTTGCCAATTGTCAGCTGTGTGACTTCGGGCAAGTCACTTCACTTCTCTGGGCCTCAGTTACCTTATCTGGAAAATGGGGATTAAGACTGTGAGGCCCCCGTGGGACAACCTGATCACCTTGTAACCTCCCCAGTGCTTAGAACAGTGCTTTGCACATAGTAAGCGGTTAATAAATGTCATTATTATTATTATTATCATTATTATTATTTTGGTCTTGTAGGCAGTTAAGATTCCTATCACCTTCCTTTCTCCTTCAGACTTGAAATCCCACTCCACCACACAGAAGTAAAGGAGACAAGGGTGAAGTCGAAACCAGTGTGTTGTAAAAGCTGATACAGGGCCTCAGTTTAGAAACATTTCAAGTGCCATTCATTGTCACTCAAAGCATAAGTCAAGGACTGCCTAAGGACCTGAGAATTTCAGAATTTACCCTGTGTGCTCGTTAACTGTTTCAGTCTCCAAATAGAAAAACACATTACGGTAGGATTTGATGGATGTTGCTATCAAAGGTTTAGTGGTGCCATTTTAGGTTGAATGGAGAAATCATTTCCATGTGCCACTATATTGCTGGTCAAATAAAGATATAACAGGGACAGAAGAGCCCAAAGTTGAAGTTGTTTGAGAAAACTGGAAGGCCCACTGGTAGTTAACATTAATCACTATAATCAGAGCAGACCAAACATTTTCCTGATAATGAATAGCAGAGGACAATTATGACCTTGTTTCTAACAAACCCTGTCAGGAATCAGAAATAGCTCCTATAAATTTACTTTTTAAAAGCCTTTCCCGCTTTATATACCTATGTAAAATTTTCGTTGTGTGGTTCAGTGCTGCATTTATCTAGGTATTATAATCAGTTTGTAATTCATATGGCTAATTGTACTGCAAGAGGTTAATCTGTGAAAAGAAAAGCTCTTTAGCAGGAAAATGTTACCTAGGTTACCTTTTATTGGTTAAAGCCAGTGAGCTTTCAGATATTGTATTTGATTAGCAACGGGCAATTAAATTCTACAAGGTACTGTCATGTAGCACCAACTTCAGGACTGGGGCTACTGTGTCAGAGTGGATTTTATTTGTAAGGCCAAAGTCAAAAACGTATCCTAGGAATGTAAAATCTTACATCGCTGATCTCCTACAACAACTCTAACACCAACCTTCTCATTCTAACTCAGTCTTGTCAATCTCACTACCGACCCCTTCCCCACATCCTCCCTCTGTTTAGAGCCCCCTCCAGCTTCATATCAGGCCACCACTCTCCCCACCTTCAAAGCACTACTAAAGTTACATCTCCTCCAAGAGGCCATCACCAAGCCCTCATTTCCTTATCTTAGCCCTCCCATCTGCATTGTCTATGCACTTGAGCCTCTTCTCCTTAAACCCTTCAATATTCACTCCTCCTTACCGCACTTTTGTACACACCCTTGCATAATTTATATTAATGTCTGTGTCCCCATCTAGCTTGTAAGCTCTCTGTGGGCAGTGCTTGCCTGTACGTACTCTGTTATATTGTACTCACTCAACTGATTGGTTGGTAAAATCCTAGAATAAGAAATCGGGTCTTCAAAACACTCAACGTACAATATTTTATTAAAGGGAGTGCCAATTTCCTGAAAGTCCTTCCAGAATTCAGCCTTAGGACCTGAGGAAGATTTTTTTTCTCTCTCCCCACCCCTCCCCTTCTCTCCTTCTCCCCCCCCCTTCCCCCCCTTCCCCCTCTTCCCCCTCTTCCCCCTCTTCCCCCTCTTCCCCCTCCTCCCCTTCTCCGTAAGGTCTCTGGACATCGTGGTGTAAGGTCTCTGGACATCAAGGGGTGTCACCTGCCCAAGGAGTGGTACCCAGGTCATGTGACCAGCTCTGCTATCCTGGCCAAGTGCCAGGGCCTTTAGGATTTTGAGGGTCCGTAGGCTAGGAAAACTTGGGAGGCACCAGAGTGGTGAAGTGGAAGGGATGTGTAGGCAACTGGATGGGGGTGTATGGTCCAATTGAGGAGGAGACAGATGCTGGGGGTCTGTTTTAGGGATTGTTGGTGAGGTCTCCAGGGGCCATTCTAGATCCCACCTGTGACTCCCACCTGTTGCGTTTAGAGCAGCGCGAAGAGTTTTGGACACTAATTTGAATGAGAAACTAACGATGCTTACCAAGGTGCCGATTGTTGGACACAGTTCTGAACGTGGGAAGCAGAGAAAGAACTTTTAAGTCAGGATTGAGAAGAGTATTTCAAATTTGGTAGGCTCATTGCACGCTCAAACAATAGATCAATCACAATCAATCATATTTATTGAGCGCTTACTGTGTGCAGAGCACTGTACTAAGCTAGATGATCTCTTTAGCCTAGTAACTGAAATATTATGCAGTATTTTTGATCATAAGCAATATTCATTCATTCAATCATATTTATTGAGCACTTACTGTGTGCAGAGCACTGTACTAAGCACTTGGGAAGTACAAGTTGGCAACATATAGATATGGTCCCTACTCAACAATGGGCTCACATTCTAGAAGGGGGAGACAGACAACAAAACAAAACATGTGGACAGGTGTCAAGTCGTCAGAACAAATAGAATTAAAGCTAAATGCACCTCATTAACAAAATAAATAGAATACCATCTACCGGCTGTACAGCTAAAGTGGGATTGAGAAGGTGAAGAAATTCAGGCTATCTTTCTCCAATATTGTCGAAAGCAAGTAACGCAGATGATCACACATTTGAGGTAGAAACTCGCAGGGCAAACAGCAGCTTGAATGGTAGAAATAGACAGAATGTATCCTTTGGCTTTTCTGCTTTCTCTTTCAAAATGGAAGTGTAAACTCATGAGGCTGTGCAGGCCATTGGAAGTAATAGCTGTTCAGGTGTATCTGAATAACTTGTCTCTTCCCTCTTTCATTCATTCATTCAATCGTATTTATTGAGCACTTGCTGTGTGCAGAGCACTGTACTAAGCACTTGGGAAGTACAAGTCATCTGTCAGATAGGAGGGAGGGCGTTCCAAGCCAGAGGTAGGATGTGGGCAAGAGGTCAGCGGTGTGATAGATGAGATAAAATTACCCAGATACCCCCAAAATGCCCCAATACCAAAAAAAGTCCATTTTTGGATCCCCCAGCTCTGCCCAGACATTGCCTGATCTTCCTGTGCTTTTCTAAATAATTACAATACTTAAGTCCTTACTACGTGTCAAACATTGTTCTAAGCGCTGGGGTGGATACAGATTAATCAGATTGGACCTAGTCCCTGTCCCACGTGAGGCTCAGTCTAAATAGAAGGGAGAACAGGTATTTAATCCCCATTTTACATATGAGGGAAATGAAGCGACTTGCTTTAGGTCACACAGCAGATAGGTGGTAGAGCCAGGAGGTCTCCCTTGGTGACCTCATTCGCTCCCACGGCTTCAGCTATCATCTCTACGCTGATGACACCCAGATCTACATCTCTGCCCCTGCTCTCTCCCCCTCCCTCCAGGCTCGCATCTCCTCCTGCCTTCAGGACATCTCCATCTGGATGTCCGCCCGCCACCTAAAGCTCAACATGTCGAAGACTAAGCTCCTTGTCTTCCCTCCCAAACCTTGTCCTCTCCCTGACTTTCCCATCTCTGTTGACGGCACTACCATCCTTCCCGTCTCACAAGCCCGCAACCTTGGTGTCATCCTCGACTCTGCTCTCTCATTCACCCCTCACATCCAAACCGTCACCAAAACCTGCCGGTCTCAGCTCTGCAACATTGCCAAGATCCGCCCTTTCCTCTCCATCCAAACCACTACCCTGCTAATTCAAGCTCTCATCCTATCCCATCTGGACTACTGCACTAGCCTTCTCTCTGATCTCCCATCCTCATGTCTCTCTCCACTTCAGTCCATACTTCATGCTGCTGCCCGGATTATCTTTGTCCAGAAACGCTCTGGACATATTACTCCCCTCCTCAAAAACCTCCAATGGCTACCGATCAATCTGCGCATCAAGCAGAAACTCCTCACCCTGGGCTTCAAGGCTGTCCATCACCTCGCCCCCTCCTACCTCACCTCCCTTCTCTCCTTCTACTGCCCAGCCCGCACCCTCCGCTCCTCCACCACTAATCTCCTCACTGTACCTCGCTCTCGCCTGTCCCGCCATCGACCCCCGGCCCACGTCATCCCCCGGGCCTGGAATGCCCTCCCTCTGCCCATCCACCAAGCTAGCTCTCTTCCTCCCTTCAAGGCCCTGCTGAGAGCTCACCTCCTCCAGGAGGCCTTCCCAGACTGAGCCCCTTCTTTCCTCTCCCCCTTGTCCCCCTCTCCATCCCCCCGTCTTACCTCCTTCCCTTCCCCACAGCACCTGTATATATGTATATATGGTTGTACATATTTATTACTCTATTTATTTATTTATTTATTTATTTATTTTACTTGTACATTTCTATCCTACTTATTTTATTTTGTTGGTATGTTTGGTTCTGTTCTCTGTCTCCCCCTTTTAGACTGTGAGCCCACTGTTGGGTAGGGACTGTCTCTATGTGATGCCAATTTGTACTTCCCAAGTGCTTAGTACAGTGCTCTGCACATAGTAAGCGCTCAATAAATATGATTGATTGATTGATTGATTAGAACCTAGGTCCTTTGACTCCCAGACGCATGCTCCTTCCCCTAGGCTATGCTTCTTCTCATTTTTTGTCCAGACTCCTTGAATGGGATGCATACAACTCTCTTGACCCACTACCATCAGGTTTTCAGCCTCTCCACTCCCTAGCTTTCTCCCAGATTACCAGTGACCTCCTCGCAGGCAAATCCAATGAGCTCCAATCCATCCCGGTCCTCCTTGTATTCCTTTCATCCTTCTGTATTTTCCTTCTGTCTCTTGTGCAGCAAATAGGGAAAATTCCCATTACACTGATCTGTGGGTCAGGATCTCCAGGGACGGAACTCCCTGGGGATTCATGACATTCCAAAGTGGTACCACTTTAGAGAGCGGCAGTGCATGGGGAGTGGAGAGGAGCTTAGGCGAATATTAAATTCTGCAAATGTTATTAATTATTAAGTATTTCTCTGTGTCAAACATTGTATTAAGCAGATGAGGTACGGTCCCCATCCCACATGAGGCGCTCAGTCTAAAGGGGAGGGAGAATATGTATTTTATTTCATTCATTCAGTCGTATTTGAGCACTTACTGTATGCCAGAGCACTGTACTAAGCGCTTGGGAAGTACAAGTCGGCAACATATAGAGATGGTCCCTACCCAACAGTGGGCTCACAGTCTAGAAGCAGTGGTATTTACTGAGACCTTACTGTGTGCGGAACACTGTATTAAGCACTTGGGAGAGCACAATACTGTATTTTGACCAAGGTCACTCACAAGCAAGTGTCAGAGTAGGATTAGAACCCAGTCTCCTGACTCGCAGTTCTGGGCTCTTTTCCACTGGCCACACTGCTTCTTGGCAACCAGCCAGGATTACTTCCCTCTCCTCTTTTTCCCTCCATAAAAAGTGAAGACTCTCCCAAAATTCTCCTGGGCAAATCACTTCTAATTTTTGAGTGCCTATGATGGGCAGGATATTGTACTAAGTGCTTGGAGGACAACAGTAGAATTAGTAATGTGATCTCTGCCTTCATTGAGCTTACAGTCTAGCCAGAGACAGACACTAAAAATAAATTACAGATAGGAGGAAGGAATAGAGTGAAAAGATGCGTACGTAAGTGCTGTGGGGGATTGGAGATGCAGAGGTGGTGAATAAGTGTTGAAATGGCAATTGTGGGATATCAATTGGGGGACAGTAGAAATCAATCAGGGAACACCTCCTGAAGAAGCTGAGACTTACGAATGGCTTTGAAGATAGGGAGAGTAATAGTCTGTTGGATGTGAAGTGAGGCAGAATTCCAGGCAGCTGAAAGCCTTCTGCGGTAGGCTAACCCTACTCTTCTCCAATCCTGAATATTACATGCTCTCCGTTTTTCTTTTCTACTGCTACCTGGGGAGGGCCGGGGAGGGCCGTGGTGGGTCCGATGGAGACGAGAGTGGTCCACCCTTCACTCTCCTTTCTTTAACCAGGAAGAGCTGGTTATTCAGGAAACAGGAGTAATAGCTGTGTGTTAGACTTTCCATTTTATGGACTGTCATAAGCCCTGTACCTCCCTCTCCTGCCAGCAATTTCAAGAGCCTCTTCCAGAAGAATAGGCACCTGGCAGGCAAGAAGCAGCCTCAAATAAGTGGTGGAGAAGCAAGACTCTTTGCCCCAGGCCCCAGACCACCTGGCCCAGTCCTAGCTTTCTTCTTCTGGATTCCCAGGGTGGGGAGCCAAGCAGTACATCCATCCCTTCCAAAGCTAACTGACCCTATGGCTTTGGATGACTGACCGTCTTAACACACACCATCTTTGCTCCATAAAATGCTCTCTGGTTTGCATCAGCTCCACGTTTCCTGAATGGTTTTACTGAAACTGGGAAAATAACTCATTTATGTACATTTGCAGGTATTTAAGACGATTAGAAAGGACTTGGAATAGATAAGTAGAAGTAACAATACTTTGAAATGACCAATGCCATTATTATGCCATTGTCTCGTTTGCATGTTTAATAACAAATGACTGTTTCCAGCTTCCTGAAGAGAGGCTTTAATTTCACTTTTGATTTTTCCCTCCGAAGGATTTAACAACTCTGAGAGAACGTGCGACAAAGAGTTCATAATTCGCAGGGCAGCCACCAACCGAGTCCTGAATGTTCTCCGCCACTGGGTCTCAAAGCACTCTCAGGTAATTTTTTTTTTTTTACAACCTTTGGGAAAATGATTTGTTGGCGTTTTGGGTGATATATGAATGCAGATAATTCATTCAGTAGCATTTATTGAGCTCCTACTGTGTCCAGAGCATTGGACTAGACACTAGAAAGAGTACAGTAACAGGAGGAGACACGGTTCCTTCTCCCAAGGAGTTTACAGTCTAATGGGGGAATTAAATCATGTACAAAATGAAGATTAACGTGCAGTTGTGACTACAGCCTCATGATTGGATTCTCATTACCCTCTCCATATTCATCCCAGTGAGTTATCGATGAGATTGAGAAACAGGGTCGCCTTGTGGATAGAGCATGGCCCTGGGAGTTAGAAGGACCTGTGTGACCTTGGGGAGGTCACTTCACTTCTCTGTGCCTTAGTTACCTCATCTGTAAAATGGGGATTAAGATTCTGGGCCCCAAGTGGGACCTGGGCTGTGTCCAGCTGGATATTTTCTATCTACCCCAGAGTTTAGTACAGAGCCTGGACCTTAGTGCTCCCTCCTACGACCAGTTCTCCCTCCTACCTAGACTGTGAGCCCCATACGAGGCAGGGACTGTGGCCGTCCTAATGGGGAAGCAGCGTGGCTTAGTGGAAAGAGCACGGGCTTGGGAGCCAGAGGTCGTGGGTTCTAATCCCAACTCTGCCACTTGTCAGCTGTGTGACCTTGGGCAAGTTACTTAACTTCTCTGTGCCTGTTACCTCATCTGTAAAATGGGGATTAAGACTGTGAGCCCCATGAAGGACAACCTGATAACCTTGTATCTATCCCAGTGCTTAGAACTGTGCTTGACACATATTAAGCGCTTAACAAATGCCATTATTGTTATTATTATTATTATTACCTACCCCAGCACTTAGAACAAGGTCTGACACATAGTAAGCACATACTACTACTACTAATAATGATAATGATAGTACTTGTTGAGCAGTTACTATGTGCCAAGCACTTCTAAGCTCTGGGGTAGATATAAGTAAATCAGGTGGGACACAGTCCTTGCCCCACATGGGGCTCCCAGTTTTAATCCCCACTGTACAGATGAGGTAGCCGACGAAGCCCAGAGAAGTGAAGGGATTTGCCCCAGGTTACACAGCAGACAAGTGATGGAGCTGAGATTGGAACCCAGGTCCTTCTGATTCTCAGGCCCATGCTCTATCCACTAAGTCAAACTGCTTCTCCATTAAGCCATGCTGATTAACAAATGCCATTAAAACCCCCCCAAAACCAACACCCCCCTCTCCCCAAAAAAGATTCCATTCCGATATATGCCGGGGGAATATTTCTATTAGTCTTCAGGATATCTGGTCTGCTTTCTCCCTGCCTGAGAACGCCCAGGTTTACTGAGAGGGCTGTAGGTACACCCCCAATGAACATTTTATAATGGGAGGAAAAAAATCCAAGCACTCTTGTTAGAACAGCCCTCAATTTTGGTCATACATTTCAGAACAAAGACACCTAGATGTTTCCGTGACATTCAGCTCTCGGTAGCAGCCCCCAAGGGCCCACCGTGCTCAGAACTGAGTTGGACTGTTATTGGGTCACTGGCTCAGTGTTCTGCCTTCAGAAATGGCTGGAGGATGTTTAGAAGTCCCCATATGATGGTCGACATCATTCACTCGTATTTCATTCATACAATCATATTTATTGAGTGCTTACTTTGTGCAGAACCCTGTACTAAGTGCTTGGGAGAGTACAGCACAACAATATTACAGACACATTCCCTGCCCATAACAAGTTGACAGCCTAGACTGATCTATGCTCCATATCAATTCATTTTATATTTATTTCAAGTGGTTCATCTTCTATTCAACAGTAAAAGGTGGATAATCTGTCAATCTAAGGAAAGCAGTTAAATACATTTTAGCTATACTTTTTTTTTTTGCTGGGTTGGGCAGTAAGAGAAGGTCATTCAGTGTTAGCAAAAAGCCATCTCTAGAAGCTTTGGAAGCATCATCTAATTTAATCCCCTAGACTGTGAGCCCACTGTTGGGTAGGGACCGTCTCTATATGTTGCCAACTTGTACTTCCCAAGCGCTTAGTACAGTGCTTTGCACACAGTAAGCGCTCAATAAATACGATTGAATGTATGAATAATTTTGGACATTCTAATTACATATATCCTTTTCTGTGTTTGCCTAGACATCCATCCTATTAGATATGAACCATCTAAAAATCTTCTCTATGTCTTATATATCTCTGTCTTTCTATCTAGCAGCCCACTTTAGATTACTCCTTCAGGAATATCCATATCTCTCTTGAGCCTGTTAATGTTTCCAGCCTGCACAGTTTCCTACATAATAATAATAATAATGTTGGCATTTGTTAAGCGCTTACTATGTGCAAATCACTGTTCTAAGCGCTGGGGAGGTTACAAGGTGATCAGGTTGTTCCACGGGGGGCTCACAGTCTTTATCCCCATTTTACAGATGAGGTAACTGAGGCCCGGAGAAGTGAAGTGACTTGCCCAAAGTCACACAGCTGACAATTGGTGGAGCGGGGATTTGAACCCATGACCTCTGACTCCAAAGCCCGTTCTCTTTCCACTGAGCCATGCTGCTTCACATCAGTGCATCCCTTATACATATTGGTTTTGGTTTTGTTCTCTGTCTCCCCCTTCTAGACTATGAGCCCACTGTTGGGTAGGGACTGTCTCTATATGTTGCCAACTTGTACTTCCCAAGTGCTTAGTACAGTGCTCTGCACGCAGTAAGCGCTCAATAAATACGATTGATTGATTGATCACACTGGGTGAGGATGCATTTTCTCTGTCTTGGATCAACCGCCTTTAGATTGTGCATCAAAACTTTGATAATGTGGCATAGATGCACTCCATGTCATTTCACCAGTGGGGCTGTGATATCAGATAGAGAGGCCCTCAGGGATCTTAATAATCTGTGGCTGGAAGGAAAAACAATTTGCTCTTCATTTTTTCACATTTTTTCCCAAATATTTGTCAAAGGGAATTCTGGTCATATTTTTAACATGGGACTTGGGGGTAGGGGGGGCTTCCAGGGAGTGGGACAGGTGGCCCAAAAATGGAGGGGGGAGAAAGAGGGCAAGAAAATGAGACCCAACAGAGAGAACATCAAAAAGAGACAGAGATGGAGACACAGTGAGAGGGAAAGAAAGAAACAGACAGTCAAGGAGGGAAACAGACTGGAGGGAGAGAGAGAGGTAAAGGGGTGATAGGCAAATAGACATACCCTCATTCATCCAGATAAGCTACTGTATCTGGTTCAAGAGGAAGATTATCTGATTGTACCAGAGACAGCCAGCCTGCCCCTCTCCCTGTCACTGCCTCAGCCTTGCTGTTTGGGTGTACAGCTGCTACAGGCTCCTTCCCAGAAATTTCCAGCATGTCCACCCTACTTGCAGCTCCCTCAGGCTGGAAACTTGAAAACAGAGGGCAGAAGATGTAGGCCAGCATCGGGGCAGCTTGGCTGCTTCTCCTCCCTCCTCCACCTCCCTGCTGCTATCTTTCCTGGGGTTCCCGCTCCCTTCAGGAAGACTTAAGACCATTCTGGCCCAAAGGGAGACTCCACGGGGTCCCATTGGCAGATTATGGGGAGTGGGCTGAGGGCCGGAAATTTGTGCTGCATAATGGTCGGTTGGGTGTCTGATCATGTTAGTCTGCTTTCCTAATCAAGGCTAAGTAGTAAGACTGCAGTGCTGTCATGGCACAACAGTGGTTTCAAAGCTAAGCCTTTAAATGTGCAATCACGTGGATTAGTTGTTTTCCCAGTTCATGCTTATGTTGTCACACTTGTACTTTTCCTCTGTGAATACATCGTGAAATACGGAAACCACTGAGCTTTCAGAGAGAAGAAAAGCCAATTATTGCTAAAAATAGAAAGCCGAGATAACAGATTATAGGTCTTGTCGGGTAAAAGAATTTGTATAAATAACGTGACGTGCTTCCCTCCAACAAATAATCAAGAGTAGTATTGTCTCCATTGTCTTGAAATGTTTTGGGCACTATCTTTTTGTGTTCTTTCATTGCTGATTTGTCAAGTAAAATTCATTATTTTGAGTTTGTAAGTGTAAGTGTTATGGTACTTGCTTCGATTATCAAGGCTGCAAAGCATTTAAAAGAAGACTTTCCATTTTTTTTGGATGGTATGTGTTAAGCACTTACTATGTGCCAGGCACTATACTAAGTGCTGGGGTAGTTGCAAGCTAATCAGATTTCACACAGTCCGTACTCCTCATGGGGCTCATAGTCTTAATCCCCATTTTGAAGATGAGGTAACTGAGGCACAGAGAAATGAAGCGACTTGCCCAAGGTCGCACAGCAGACAAATCATGGAGCCGGGAGTAGAACCCAGGTCCTCTGACGTCCATGACCTTTCTCTATCCACTAGGCCACACTGCATACAATGCTAAGCACTTAGTACAGTGCTCTGCACACAGTAAGCGCTCAATAAATATGATTGATAATTTCATCCATTAATACTTTTACAATGGTTTTATTGTGTGAAGGGATTATCGGGTTTTGCCTACAAAGAAACCATTATATCATGCTGTAAGGGCAGAGGTGATTTTCCTGCAGAAATATCATTGAGTGGAGGCACCACGTGGCCAGAAAGTGGGACAATAGTCACAGCAGGAGAGCTGAACCCCAGCCTGGGGAAAAAAATGTTTGGAGACAGCCCCAGTCATCCCCCCCAAAACAAAACAGCCACTCAGAGCTCCCCATTACCTTCTTTTTCTGAGACTGCTATTATTGAGAGGACCCTGCACGCCTCCCCGTCTTCCTCCCGGGCTCACACCCAGAAGTCGATATGTCCAACATCTTCCCTTTTTTAGATGAGAAAGGAAATCTCTTTTCAGATGCAGATAGCAAACGTTAAGCAGATGTGGTTGCTCCTTTCTTCAAGTTAGAGGCTTCTGAAGTGAGAGGGTGAGCCCCGTGGGGCAAGCGTGTTTCTCTCATAGTGCTGGCCAGCCGCGCGTGCAACCAAGCACGCTAATTAGTGGGGTCGGCCGTCGCTTCTGTCGGAGCCTGACAGCTCCTTCTTCGGAGAGGTTGGACAGCGCAGGGCGATGGAAGGCTCCCAAGCCGTTCCATAGAGGCCAACTGTCATGTTACTTTCTGGTTCCCAGCCCCTTCATCTGACAACATCTCGGGACTTGGTTTTACCAGGAGGTCCGTACGCCTGTCCACCCCCGGCACTGTCGTAAGCTGCGTACAGTAGCTCCCGGCACTCTGAGACGAGCTGAGCAAGTCCTCCCACCTCGGGCCGGGTGCCCATTGCTTCGTTTTAGCAGGCTCACACAGCTTGGGTGTAGAAGCAACAGTAGTAATGGTACTTACTGGATGCAATACACTGTATTCTGCACTTGGGAAAATGTAAGAGGAGCACAAGACACATTTCCTGCCCCTCAAAGACCATACAATGTCAAGGGGGAGGCAGAAAAAGTATTAAGCCGTGGCATCATTATAAATCCAGCACACACACCAAGTGATGAGGATGGGCAGAGATAAATACTTTGGCATTAGGAGGTGGTATAATCCTTGAGTGAAGGATGGCTGGGGATTATGAAGCTGTTACCCCTTCCTCTGCTCCTCTGTCTCTCCTCTCGGTGTCCTTTATCACTTTACCTTGGTGTCTTACTTTTGTCACTTCCAGTAGTCTGAAAGTGGGATAATTGTGCTAGTGAAAGAAATGTTTCGGAATGTTTCAACTTAATCGTGTGAAGGGATTTCTTTTTTTATTTCTTTTCATGTAGGTAGTTGAGGTTTTCAGTTATGGACTCATTGACTAGGATCTGAGTTTTGACACTTTCTGGATATTGTGTGTGGGAGTCACAATCCCTGGGGAAATCAGGCCAGTGCAGGGCCCTGTTGGTTGGTGGGGGATAGTTTTAAAGTGCAAACACCTCACCCTAAAATCTTCCTCCACCACTGATGCTGTGCAGTGGCAGGACTCGTAGGAGACATCCTGTTGCTACAGTTGTTGTTGCTCCCCTCCTCATACCCCCCAGCCTTCCTAGGGCAGGCCCTGGGATCCTCTGGTCCCCCCTTCCCCCAGCCCCAATTTTATGTGATCGTTGGCTTTCCAAGAGAGACGCTGTGCACCCGTGGTTGGGAATCCAGAGTGCTGCCAGGAGGGATGGGGAAACAGCTGATATTTTAATGGCGACCAGCAAGGGGCAAGAAGTAATACTAGCAGTGAACCTGGAATAGTCAAACATCCTAATTAATACCAAGGATCTAGAACAGGTGGAACTCACCAGGGCTGGAAGTTATTTCTGGAAGTTTTTTGGTCCTATATCCCATTCAGATGACAGGAGACGAGACTGTTGTAGCTGTGCTATGGACCAGCTTTTCTGAAGAGACTTCAGACAGCCCCAGGCCTGCGAGAAGGGGGTCCCCTGTAATGGAGGGGGCCCAGAGTTAGCTGCCTTGATTGGCCCTATCTTACTGACAGCTCATATTGTCTTGCTATTTCTGTGTTTCCTGGGCTGCCTTGATTGACTGATCAGATCTGATCTCCTCATCTCCTACTACAACCCAGCCTGTACACTTCAGTCCTCCAATGGTAACCTTCTCACTGAACCTCGATCTCATCTATCTCCCCGTCAACCTCTGGCCCACATCCTACTTAATAATAATAATAATGGCATTTATTAAGCGCTTACTATGTGCAAAGCACTGTTCTAAGCGCTGGGGAGGTTACAAGGTGATCAGGTTGTCCCACGGGGAGCTCACAGTCTTAATCCCCATTTTACAGATGAGGTCACTGAGGCCCAGAGAAGTGAAGTGACTTGCCCAAAGTCACACAGCTGACAATTGGTGGGGCCGGGATTTGAACCCATGACCTCTGACTCCAAAGCCCAGGCTCTTTCCACTGAGCCACGCTGCTCCTCTACTTCTGGCCTGGAATGCCGTCCCTCCTCATACCAGACAGATAATTGCTCTCCTCCACTTCAAACCCTTATTGAAGGCACATCTCCTCCAAGAAGCCTTCCCTGACTAAGCCCTCCTCTCCTCCCACTCCCTTCTGTGCCACTCTTACTTGCTTAATAATAATAGTAATAATGGTCTTGTAAAGTGCTTGCTATGTGTCAAACACTGTTCTAAGCGCTGGGGTTGATACAAGCTAATCAGTTTGGACAGAGCCCCTGTCCCACATGGACTCACAGTCTTAGTCCCCATTTTACAGATGAGGTAACTGAGGCCCAGAAAAGTGAAGCGACTTGCCCAAGATCACACAGCAGACAAGTAGAGCCCATGACCTTCTGACTCCCAAGACCGTCTCTTTCCACTAGGCCATGCTGCTTCATTCATTCCTTCATTCATCCTTCCTCCCATCCCCACAGCATACATGCATATCTCTGTAAAGATGAATTTATTTATTTATCTATTTATTTATGTTAATGTCTGTCTCCCCCTCTAGAATGTGAGCTTGTTGCGGGCAGGAATGTGTCTGTTGTTATATTGTACTCTCCCAAGCACTTAGTACACCGGGAAGCAGCGTGGCTCAGTGGAAAGAGCATGGGCTGGGGAGCCAGAGGTCGTGGGTTCTAGTCCCGGCTCCGGCACTTGTCAGCTGTATGTCCTTGGGCAAGTCTTTTTAACTTCTCTGGGCCTCAGTTCCCTCATCTGTAAAATGGGGATGAAGACTGTGAGCCCCATGTGGGACAACCTGATTACCTTGTATCTACCCCAGCGCTTAGAACAGTGCTTGACACATAGTAGGCACTTAACAAATACCAACGTTATTATTATTACATTTGCTTAGTACACATTAAGTGCTCAATGAATGAATGAAATCCTGATTAGACTTCCCAGCCATTTATGTAGAACAGAAATAGACCTCACAGTTTGTGAAAGGAATAAACAATCTGCACTTAAACCTGCAGCTCTAAACAGCCTCAGGATGTTCCCGAATAGCTTTCCAGCCCAAATGCCGGGTGAAAGCAGCTATATTGGCTAGAATGCATTGTGGCAGAACAGAGTATATGTCATAATCAGAAGTTCTCACAAAACCCCGAGATGGTGCGTGCAAACAAAGGGTAAACTGGGGGGCTTTAATTATAGAAATGACCTTTGCAGATATTATTTTTGTGCCGGTCCTTTTCTTTACAAAATGGCATATTGGATTTATAACTAGAAATACAAAGGTTTTTGCTCCTTTGGAGGTGACATTTTACACTGTCAGAAAAAAGGTAATGAAATTCGGAGTTGTGTGTCCTTAGCTGCTCTACTTCAGCTGTGCACTGTGGCCTTCCCCCATCCCCCTGCTTGATTTTATTGGTCACAAGACAGGGCGGGTGGGAAGTTGGCACTTACACATGATAATAATAATGATGGCATTTATTCAGAGCTTACTATCTGCAAAGCACTGTTCTAAGCGCTGGGGAGGTTACAAGGTGATCAGGTTGTCCCATGGGGGGCTCACAGTCTTAATCCCCCATTTTACAGACGAGGTAACTGAGGCACAGAGAAGTGAAGTGACTTGCCCAAAGTCACATAGCCGAAAGTTGGCGGAGGCGGGATTTGAACTCATGACCTCTGACTCCAAAGCCCGGCCTCTTTCCTCTGAGCCGCGCTGCTTCTCACATGTAGCCTAGGCCCGGGATCGTTTTTGGTTTGAAGCACAAGATATGAGAGTTGTCTGTCAGGAGTGAGCCTCCGCTCCCTCAGGGTGGCCCGGGGGAGATAGTCCACCCGCATCATCATCATCAATCGTATTTATTGAGCGCTGACTGTGTGCAGAGCACTGTACTAAGCGCTTGGGAAGTACAAGTTGGCAACATATAGAGACAGTCCCTACCCAACAGTGGACCAGAACCCTCGGTTTTGAGCGCCTCAGAATGAAGGGACGAGGGGGTATTGGCTCCTAGAATATTTGGTGCAAGTGCTGACCACGGATTAGGGCTATGTGCAGTGTGGGGACATAATAGCTTGTTTGAGAATTTGCATACATCCCAAAGATATGTTGCTTCACTGAAGAGGCATGCCTTCCATCTCTTTCACTGCTTGAGACATTGTTTGTCATTCTGGGACAACTAATAATAATAATGATGGCAATTATTAAGCGCTTACTATGTGCAAAGCACTGTTCTAAGCGCTGAGGAGGTTACAAGGTAATCAGGTTGTCCCACGGGGGGCAAACAGTCTTAATCCCCATTTTACAGATAAGGTAACTGAGGCCCAGAGAAGTGAAGTGACTTGCCCGAAGTCACACAGCTGGCAAGTGGTGGAGCTGGGATTTGAACCCATGACCTCTGACTCCAAAGCCCGGGCTCTTTCCACTGAGCCACGCTGCTTCTCTAATGGCACGCTGGTGATGTTTGGACAGGTAGAGTGTAGTCACAGTTTTACATTTCAGCCTTCAGCTGAAATTGTGTGTGGTGTACTTCTCACACTTTCTTCAAAATTTGAAATTCCAGTTTCCAGGGTCAGCAGACTGGAATGTCTGGGATGGGAAGTTGCCAAATCCCAGTGTTCTTACAACCTGGGGGTGACATTCCTGACGAACCAGGATTGAGGAAAACTCACATTTTATTAAGTGCCCCATAACAGACACTGCGTGATCGCACACAACTGTTTCTTTGGACAAGGGTTGCTGAAAAATATGCCCTCCTTCCCTCTCAGCAATCTCTTCAAAGCGTGCAGTGAGAACTCATTTTATGAGGGAATAAGGGGGTACGTGGGGACTGTTACTCAAGAGACCTGCCCCCAGCCCTTCTCACTCTGATGTTTGCTCCCAGACTCTTGTATCACCCCCAGCTTTGTTCTAAGGCACAACCTCAGCCTTCGAACTGCCACCATCCTTCTTTGCAGCATTTCTTATCCAGCCTCTAGCCCCTATTCCACCTCCTCCTGCCCCATTCCGCGTTTCCTGAAACAGAATCCATCCACTTCCATGGGGGAGCAAGAGTGCGCAGTGCGCTTTCCTCGCTCTTAGACACCTTCCACGGCAGGGACTGCCGGGGAGGTGTGAGCTTTATCGAGGTCAAATCTTGGCTCCCCATTTTTATAGGGCCCCAACGAAACTGGGAGATGCTGGAAGGCATTTCCTTAAAACAGGAAAGTGAATTTTTTTTCAGGTCCTTAGAATACAGTTGATACAGTTGATTCTTTTTGTATTACATCTGTTAAACACTTACTGTGTGCCAAGCACTGTAGTAAGCACTGGGGTAGGTATAAGATGATCAGAGTGGACACAGTCCCTGTCCCACCCAATGCTAACAGTCGTAATTCCCGTTCTACAGATGAGGTAACTGAGGCACAGAAAAGGGAAGTGACTGGCCCAAGGTCACACAGCAGACAAGTGGCAGAGCCAGGATTAGAACCCAGGTCCTTCATGCTTCCAGGCCTGTGCTCTATCCACTAAGCACGCTATGTCTCACAAGTTAAGTGACTTGCCCTAAAGTGACACAGCAGGCAAGTGGAGAAAGACCCAAATCTTTTCATTACACCACGCTTGTCAACAAAAGGCATTTCAAATTCAAGTCAACAATAATAATAATGATAGCATTTATTAAGCGCTTCTAGGTGCAAAGCACTGTTCTAAGCGCTGGGGAGGTTACAAGGTGATCAAGTTGTCCCACGTGGGGCTCACAGTCTTCATCCCCATTTTACAGATGAGGGAACTGATGCCCAGAGAAGTGAAGTGACTGGCCCAAGGTCACCCAGCTGACAAGTGGTGGAGCGGGATTTGAACCCATGACCTCTGACTCCAAGCCCAGGCTCTTTCCACTGAGCCGTGCTGTAATAATAGTAATAATTACAGTATCAAGTACCAACTAGGTGCCAAAGCACAATCCTAATTAGGGTTTGGCATGACTAGACATCGGACACAATCCATGTTCCACATGGGGCTCACAATCCAAGAGGGAGGAAGAGCAATTATATTATCCCTTTTTACAATGCATAATAACACATAATGCCATATATATATGTAATACATATATAAAATATATTTATCAGTATGTGGTAACTGAGAGGTAGAGGCTTTAACTGACTTGCCCGAGGTCACACAACAAATCAGTAGCGGAGCTGGGATGAGAAGCCGGGTATCCTGACTGTCTCTCTGGACCATACTGCCTCAGTGCTCCCTGTATTAGTAAACTCTGGCACATTTTCCAGGAATAATATTTTCCCGAGAATACCTTCAAACGCCGACTTTGAATATGAGCCAGGAGTTGGCGAAAGCTCTTCCCAGTGGGGTAAAGACCGCCACGAACGGCTCCTCCCCCCCCATCACATGGCAGGCCCAGGGCCCCAGGGTAGACCTGCCAAGTAAAGTCTGTCCACTTGCCTAAGAAGTTGAAAATTGGCTGTGATTGTGAAATGCCTGCAGCTAAAGGGGATTCTGATTACGCCGCATTAGACATTTATTACTTCAGCTTTAAAAATAATTTTCTAAAAGTATTAGGCCTGCAAAATTGTCTGTCTAAAACATCTGCCTTTGCCTCCACTCCTCCCCCTCCTAGCCGTCTCCACCTCCGTTTCCATTCCTCAGGTCACTTTCTGCCGGTTCCCTCTTGGACCGCCCTTCCCGAACTGGACTAGGGCGTCTGCTAGGGACATTAGCCCAGCTTGCCTAACGCTGGTTTCAGGATGATGATGGCATTTATTAAGCACTTACTATGTGCAAAGCACTGTTCTGAGCGCTGGGGAGGTTACAAGGTGATCAGGTTGTCACAGTCTTAATCCCCACTTTACAGATGAGGTAACTGAGGCCCAGTGAAGTGACTTGCCCAAAGTCACACAGCTGACGGTTGGCGGGGCCGGGATTTGAACCCGTGACCTCCGACTCCAAAGCCCGGGCTCTTTCCACTGAGCCACGCTGCTTCCCAGAAATGAGTTCTTTGAGAGCCACTACTGAGGGAGCAGTCGGAGGGAACTTGGCCGTGCAGCAGGAACCCGGCAGAGCCGGCTTGGGGGTTGGGAGCTGGAGGCAGGGGTTAGTCTGGGGCCAGGCCTGTGGTTCTTGGCTGCAAGGTGAGCCCACTGTTGGGTAGGGACTGTCTCTATATGTTGCCAACTTGTACTTCCCAAGCTCTTAGTACAGTGCTCTGCCCACAGTAAGCGCTCAATAAATGCGATTGATGATGATGATGATCAGATAGCCACCCCGTAAAGTGCCTCTGGTGGGGGTTGGCGGGCTCCTGGGAGATGGGAGGAGAAGCATGGGAAAAGCAGCGTGGCTCAGTGGAAAGAGCCCGGGCTTTGGAGTCTGAGGTCATGGGTCCAAATCCCGGCTCCGCCAACTATCAGCTGTGTGACTTTGGGCAAGTCACTCCACTTCTCTGGGCCTCAGTTACCTCATCTGTAAAATGGGGATTAAAACTGTGAGCCCCCCCGTGGGACAACCTGATCATCCTCCCCAGCGCTTAGAACAGTGCTTTGCACATAGTAAGCGCTTAACAAATACCATCATCATTATCGTCCTGGACAGCCCCCTTTCTCTAAATATCAGCATTAACTCTAACCCCATTTCACAAGGTTCTGTCTCCAACAGATACACTCTGTGATACTGCTTTGGACTCGGGTGCCCCCAAAGTAATAATAATGACTAATGACATTTATTAAGTGCTTACTGTGTGCCTAGCATCATGCCAAGTACTGGGGTAGATACAGGATATTCAGGTCAGCAGCATGGTCTAGTCCGGGCTTTGGAGTCAGAGGTCATGGGTTCAAATGCCGGCTCCACCAATTCTCAGCTGTGTGACTTTGGGCAAGGCACTTCACTTCTCTGTGCCTCAGTTCCCTCATCTGTAAAATGGGGATGAAGACTGTGAGCCCCCCGTGGGACAACCTGATCACCTTGTAACCTCCCCAGCGCTTAGAACAGTGCTTTGCACATAGTAAGCGCTTAATAAATGCCATCATTAACATGGGCTTGGGAGTCAGAAGAACCTGGGTTCTAATTCCAGCTCTGCCACTTGTCTGCCGTGTGACCTTGGACAAGTCACTTCACTTCTCTGTGCCTCAGTTACCACAACTGTGAAATGGGGATTGAGACTGTGAGCCCCATGTCAGGCAGGAACTGTGTCCAGCCCCATTTGCTTCTATCCACCCCAGCACTTAGTACAGTTCCTGGCACATAACAAATACCAGAATTATTATTGTTAGGTTAGACTCCATCCTTGTCCCACACTGGGCGCTCTCAGTTTCCAAGTGGTAGGGAGAAAGAGATATCCCCGTTTTTCAGATGAAGAAACTCAGGCAGAGAGAACTTGCCCACAGTCACACAGCAGGCCAGTTACATAGCTGAGATTAGAACCCCAAAATAGAAAAGTGGAACACATTTCATACCCTTTAAGTCTGCTATATTTCATTTCCCCTTATCCTGAAAGCATATTTCTTTTTGGTGTGCTCTGATTTCCTCTAAGTCCTGGGATGGTGGGCTGGGGCTTATTTACACGGGCTTATTACTTCAGTAGGTTACAGCACTTCTTTGAAGTATAGATATTCCTTGAAGCAATGCTATTCTTGGTTACTCAGATTTTTAGAGATGCAAACCGTCTCTTCAGCCTTCCCCGAATCAATCAATCAGGGGTATTTATTGAGTGTTTACTGCGTGCAGAACTCTGGACTAAGCACTTGGGAGAGTGCAGTACAACCGAGTCAGTGGACGAGATCTCTCCCCTCAAGGAGCTTTTAGTGTAGTGGGGGAGACAGACATTATAATACATTACAGAAAGGGAAGTGGCAGAATTTAAGGATGCTGTACATAAGTACTATGAGGTTGGGGTTGGATGACACCAGGAAGAACCAAAAACAACCGTATTGGTTGTTCCCAAAGAAAGTCAACAGACCTAGCCGTTGGGACCAGAACTCTTATATGTCACCCCCCACCCCCCTTTTAGACTGTGAGCCCACTGTTGGGTAGGGACTGTCTCTATATGTTCCCAATTTGTACTTCCCAAGCGCTTAGTACAGTGCTCTGCACATAGTAAGCGCTCAATAAATACGATTGATGATGATATGTTTCCAGTCCCAAGTTTCTGAATAGCTGTTGCTGCTGGTTTGAATACTGTGACTTTCTTAGAGAACCTTTATTTAGGCAGAGGGTGGGTCTCATGGCTCCCTGTGGAACTCTGAGTGTCCTCTTCTATCCTGCTCCTTTTATTCATTTAATCGTGTTTATTGAGCACTTGCTGTTTGCAGAGCACTGTAGTAAGCCCTTGGGAGAGTATCTTGTGACAGCAAGCTTCTTTTAGGTCCACATTGCCGGCTCCTTCCTCCCCTGATGAGGATTTCTTTAATCAGAGGGTGAAAGAGATGGGGGAGATGGGGATAGAGAGGAGAGAAAAGATGGATTGAGGGTTCTGCCATCCCTTCCAGCCCACGGGTCACCTGTGCTGTCCCCTCTGTGAAGGCAGTTCCTTGAGCCATTATCTTGTTCAGCATCTGCAGGACTGGACCAGAGTTGTTCCCAGACTGCGGTACATTTATAGAAATTACAAAATATCTGCCTTCTCTCCCTCGTGAATTTGCCATCCTGCTTTCACGGACAAGATTTTTGTAGACTAAATTAAAAGCTCGTCTCTAGGCAAGGAACATGTCTTCCAACTCTTATTGTACTCTCCCAAGTACGTAGTACTGGGCTCTGCACACAGTAAGCACTCAATAAATAATGATTGATTGACTGATTGATTTTTCCCATTCTCCTGAGGCTGTGCAGTGGCAGATTTGCACTGAAACAAATGACGATTTGAAATGTTGAGATTTAGTTGACCAAGCCAGACATGGGAAAATAAAGCTTTAAAAACAGACCCTCTCATCTCTGTAAGCTTGTTGAGGGCAGGGAACCCATCTACCAACTTCGCTGCATTGTATTCTCCTGAGTGCTTAGGACAGTGGTCTGCACTCAGTAAGCACTCAATAAATACCATTGATTAATTGTGAATTTTTTTGATCTTTGATCTCCGACTGTACATTCTTTGTCCTCAAATACCAACACTTGTTAATTAACCAGCCTTTGAGAAGACTAACATTTTTATTTGGAATATTCCCGTTTTTATTCATTCCTTCAGTTGTATTAAGCGCTTACTGTGTGCAGAGCACTGTAGTAAGCACTTGGGAAAGTACAATACTGCAAACTGATTTTTGATTGACTCAGTGGTTGAGCTGCCAATGGCTAGGAAGCACCCTGATTTCTGAACGATGCAGCTGATTTCACCTGGAGCCCAAACACCAATCAATCAATCAATCATATTTATTGAGCGCTTACTGTGTGCAGAGCACTGTACGAAGCGCTTGGGAAGTACAAGTTGGCAACATATAGAGACAGTCCCTACGCAACAGTGGGCTCACAGTCTAAATGGGGGAGACAGAGAACAAAACCAAACATACTAACAAAATAAAATAAATAGAATAGATATGTACAAGTACATATCAAGCACCAGACAGTTCTCCAAACGTCAACCCTCCCGGGATGAATTTGAAGCACTTTTCAGATTGGATTTTCCTCTCCACGTTAACTAAGAGGGTGTCATTTTGTTGCTGTTGGCCTCTTCACAGTTATTTCTGTTTTAATGCACCTCCTCCTCCTCCTCTCAGATCCACGCCTTTTTCCCAATCAATCTCCTCAGTCTGGTACAGCCTCCTACTCCACTTCTGCTTAGCTACGTCCCTGTTTCCAGGAGCACAGCAAGTCCTTCCTACCCTGAGTAAGAGGACAGGCAAAGTAGATTCCCCTCACCACCCTCCTTACCCCTTACTCGCCCCTCCTACCCCAACAATCAATAAATCGTATTTATTGAGCACTTACTGTGCAGAGCACTGTACTAAGTGCTTAACAAACAACTGTCCCTTCCACCTGGGACCTCAAGAACAAAGGTGGAAAAAATGTAAATGTTCTGTCCTTTCCCATCTCTCCTTGGTAGCTAGGAACCACATTGTGTGTCCTTTGAAGTTGAGCTCAGTAAACATGACTGCTGATGACAGTTTAGGATTATATCAACGATGGTAATTACTGAGCACTTACTGTATGCAGAGCATCATCATCATCAATCATATTTATTGAGCGCTTACTATGTGCAGAGCACTGTACTAAGCGCTTGGGAAGTACAAATTGGCAACATATAGAGGCAGTCCCTACCCAACAGTGGGCTCACAGTCTAAAAAGGGGGAGACAGAGAACAAAACCAAACATACTAACAAAATAAAATAAATGGAATAGATATGTACAAGTAAAATAAATAAATAAATAGAGTCATAAATATGTACAAACGGAGCACTGTACTAAGTGTGTGGGAGAGTACAGTGCAACAGAGTTGGTCGGCCCTTTCCCTGCCCACAAAGAGTTTTCCGTCTAGGGATGTTATAATGAAAAGATCCTAGAGGCTGTGCATTCTGCTTTTATTGTACACTCCCAAGAACCTAGTGTGGTGCTTTGCACAAAGTAGCTGCTTAATAACTACTGAGAGTGTTCGTTTAATTATTAGTACATAAAGTACATCATTTAATACCGTATGCCCTAGCACAGTGGCTATTGTTTTTTCCCTCTTGCTGGATTAGCCTCTTTTCTACTTTAATCCAGTTTCCCCCTTTCTGCTCTATAATGGATATGTGTTCTGCTTATCTGATCATGTCTTAACTCTAGACTGTGAGCTCCTTGTGGACAGGGAACGTCTGCTAACTGTTGCACTGAACTCTCCCAAGCACTTAGTTCAGTGCTCTGCGCATAGCCAGCACTCAATAAATGCCATTGATCGATTGACCGATGTAACTTTTGTGCTTTGAAATAAGGACCTGTGTTTCAGGGTCATAAGTAATTTAGCTTTCTCTTTCCTGGTAAAGAACTGTAGTACCCAAGGTTCTACCCTTGTTTCTCAAGTGTGTGAAAATATTTTTCTATTAATAATTTTTCTTTGATGCTGTATGTGAATTTTTGCTTCATTAATACTGATGTTATCACTCTCAATTCTTGCCGAACCCTTGTACTCTCCAGTGGTAATTTGGCCTAGCTTCCTACTTTTTGTGGCCCTCCTGCTATCAAGTTCATTTTGCTTTTGGTTTAACAACAGAGCCCTTTCCTTGTAACTTTTCTTCCTCTCCCTCCTGTATTCCCCTTTTCACTTATTTTTCTTAAAGAACATCCAGTTCTCCTGAGCTGTTTTGCCTCAGAGACTTCACTTCCGTCCCGTAGGAGTCTTCCTGCGGTTTCTCTGAGTTTTTTTAAGTTCACTTTCTCAAAATTCGTTTTTTGACTATTGTTTTACTTCTATTCCTTTCTGTTGGATCTGAAATTGCAAAGTTTTGGGGTTCATAGAGGCCAAAGAATGATAGATCAATAGGTCAATAGTATTTGTTGAGCCCTCACTCAATGTTGATGCTGTAGTAATCGCTTGGGAGAGTACAATAGCGGGTATGGAAATGATCCCTGCCCTTAAGCACTTTACCATCTAGCCAGGAAAGCAGACATTAAGTAAAATAAAGTACAGGTGGGAAGAAACAATCATCATCATCATCAATCATATTTATTGAGCGCTTACTGTGTGCAGAGCACTGTACTAAGCGCTTGGGAAGTACAAATTGGCAACATATAGAGACAGTCCCTGCCCAACAGTGGGCTCACAGTCTAAAAGAAACAATAGAATATAAAGATACATTTAAGGCAGAGAGAGTGATTAGTACCCAAATGCTCCGCTATACTTGAGGGCAAGGATCTAATATATGTACTCTTGATCTCTTTCAATCAATCAATCATATTTATTGAGCGCTTACTGTGTGCAGAGCACTGTACTAAGCCCTTGGGAAGTACAAGTTGGCAACATATAGAGACGGTCCCTACCCAACAATGGGTTCACAGTCTTCAAGTTCTTAGGTCTGTGTTCTGCACCCAGTTAGAGCTCAATAAATACCATTGATTGATTGACTTTAGGGAGGTCACTCAGCCCAGGTTTCTGAGTCTTGAAGTGTGAATGGCCCCCATCCATTCTTTCCTTAATGATGTGCAGGGGAGGAGTCTTTATCAGTGATTTTTTTTTGTCCTGACAAGTTTTGGTCCAGCCAGATTTTCTCATGATTTCATTTTAACCAAACTTCCTCTTCTCTACAGACGCAAACAACACCAGACCCTTTCAAATACTTGTAGACCATGTAAAAATCCCCGTGTTAAATAACCCTGGTTCCATTATTTCCTCGTAACTTCTATTTTCCATCTCTCTATTCGTTTATGTCCCTTTTCTCTGGACCGTCTCCACATCCTCTGCATCCCTTCTGAAGTATGCTGGCCGAAACAGGAGGAAGCACTCTAGAAAGGGTCTGACCAACGTAGAGGAATGTGAGCCGGGACTTTGGAGTCAGAGGTCATGGGTTCAAATCCCGGCTCTGCCGATTGTCAGCTGTGTGACTTTGGGCAAGTCACTTCACTTCTCTGTGCCTCAGTTACCTCATCTGTAAAATGGGGATTAAGACTCTGAGCCCTCTATGGGGCAACCTGATCACCTTGTAACCTCCCCAGCGCTTAGAACAGTTCTTTGCACATAGTAAGCGCTTAATAAATGCCATTATTATTATTATTTACCCACTCTTACAGGGCACACACTGGTTTATTCCTCCACTAAGCTTGTTGGCAGTTTGAATTTGAAAACCATTTACTACAGTGCTGAAATGCATTGGCTTAATAGATTACAGGACTGGGAGTCAGAAGGACCTGGGTTCTAATTATGGCTCTGCCACATGTCTGCTATGTGACTTTAGGCAAGTCACTTAACTTCTCTGGGCCTCAGGTACCTCATCTGTAAAATGGGGATAAGAGTGTGAGCCCCATGTGGGTCAGGGGCTTGGTCCAACCTGTTTAACACTTATCTACCCCAACACTTAGGACAGTGCTTGGCACATAGTAAGTGCTTAACAAGTACTGTAATTATTATTATTCATTATTCATAATTATTATTCCACTTTTGGCTCCTGCTTAATATTTTCTGGCTGTTTCTGAACCCACACAGTCTTTCCTTTGTTCCCTGTTTGTGTGGTTTATTGACCCTGAATAAATTGCTCGGACTTTCATTTTATTTCTGGAAGATCATTTTTCTAATTCATCGAGGTCGCTTTGAATCTTACCTTCCATGGAATCTTTATTATTCTGGTATTTGTTAAGCGCTTACAGTGGGTCAAACACTGTTCTAAGCGCTGGGGTAGATACAAGTGTGTGTAAGGCCTGCTGTGGCATAGAGGAAAGGTAACAGGCTTGAAAGGCTAGAAGCCTGTGTTCTAATCCCCACTCTGGTATGAGAATCTAAAAAAGATTATAAATACCCAGGAGGGTTTAAAACAAACATCATTAAAGGGCTGAGGTAATTTATTTCTTCTAGACTGTGAGCCTGTTGTTGGGTAAATTGTATTTTCCAAGCGCTTAGTACAGTGCTCTGCACACAGTAAGCACTCAATAAATACAATTGAATGAAGTGCTCTGCACACAGTAAGCGCTCAATAAATACGATCGAATGAATGCATTCATTCATTCGATCGTATTTATTGAGCGCTTACTGTGTGCAGAGCACTGTACTAAGCGCTTGGAAAGTACAAGTCGGCAACATATAGAGACGGTCCCTACCCAACATCGGGCTCACAGTCTAGAAGGGGGAGACAGACAACAAAACGAAACATGTAGACAGGTGTCAAAACCGTTAGAATAAATAGAATTATAGCTATATGCACATCATTAGGGCTCACAGTCTTTCAGCTTTAAATGCTTGGCTCCTGGACCTTCCACCTGGAAGTTGTGCTGTGAACCCCCCAGGAATTAGTTGGATATTGTGGGGTGTGCAGTGTTGTTCACCTGCCTCTGTGACTTTTGGAGAAAGGGGGTAATGTTGTGATAATAATAATAATAATAATAATAATAATAATAATGGCATTTATTAAGTGCTTACTATGTGCAAAGCACTGTTCTAAGCGCAGGGGAGTTACAAGGTGATCAGGTTGTCCCACAGAGGGCACACAGTCTTAATCCCCATTTTACAGAGGAGGTAACTGAGGCACAGGGAAGTGAAGTGACTTGCCCAAAGTCACACAGCTGACAATTGCCGGAGGCAGGATTCGAACCCATGACCTCTGACTCCAAAGCCCATGCTCTTTCCACTGAGCCACACTGCTTCTCTGATGCAGTGCAGAAGTGCAAACCCCATCAGGTCATTGCCCTCTTCTTTTCCATTTTTCAGGGGCATTTGGAAGCTTTCTTCTTACGGTCTTCATTTTCTGGGTAAAAGAGTAATGGTAGAAGTCTGTCATGCACAAGTGAACATTTCTTTCCGTTCTGGGCCCTCTAACCCATTTTTCAGCCTTCCAGATTTTTTCCCTGGGTACTTATGTAATGTCTGTTGGTGTGTAACAAAGACTTCCAGCTTTTTGGGGGTCTTCGATTTCTTGCGGATCTCCACACGTTTTGGGCAATACCGTAGTGTATTTTTTTTTATCCTCTTCTTCTTGTTACTTTGTAACTTCCTCATTGCCTTAATCTTTTTCAAGATCATTGTCCAGTGCCCATCACCTTGAACGTTTAAATCATACATCCTTCAACCCTGGTTTTGAGCCAGAAGCTTCCCAGTGAGGATGCTGTTTCACCTCGTATCCTCAATAGAGATTGTCCTTCCTTTAACATGAAAATTACATTCTTCCTCCCCGCCCGGCCCGCTTCTCAAATCAGAAGCTAAAACTCCTGTGCCACAGATACAAGTTGCACAGTTTCTGAAATAATCTACTAGGGCTGGTGTATCTGGCAAGTCAGATTTCATGAGAAGCAGCATGGCTCAGTGGGACGAGCACGGGCTTTGGAATGAGAGGTCATGGGTTCCAATCCCAGCTCCGCCAGTTGTCAGCTGTGGGACTTTGGGCAAGTCACTTCACTTCTCTGGGCCTCCGTTACCCCATCTGTAAAATGGGGATTAAGGCCGCGAGCCCCCGTGGGACAACCTTGTAACCTCCCCAGCGCTTAGAACAGTGCTTTGCACATAGTAAGCGCTTAATAAATGCCATTATCATTATTATTATTATAGTTTTTCCCCAGGAGCCTATTGTGGGTAGCAGAAGGGTTTGCTGTAGCATCAGTCGAGTCCTGCATATTGTCTTTCCGGCTGTTCCAGGAGCACCATCTTGTGGAAACTCTACTCTTGCATAAACCATAGGAAGAGCTGGGCTTTGAATATAAAACTCATCATCATCCTCATCAGTCGTATTTATTGAGCGCTTACTGTGTGCAGAGCACTGTACTAAGCGCTTGGGAAGTACAATTTGGCAACATATAGAGACAGTCCCTACCCAACAGTGGGCTCACAGTCTAAACGGGGGAGACAGAGAACAAAACCAAACATACTCATGGTATCATCATAGTAATGACAGCATTTGTTAAGCGCTTATGATCTTAAAAAAAATTCTTATAATCGCTTTAAAGCCATGCTATATAGGCTCGTTGCTTCCTCGTAGGCATGATATACAAATTCACAAAAATACAAAACTAACTGGTGTGCCAGAGTAAAGCTGGAGTGTTTCAATCTGTAGTTAAAAAGCCGTGAGACTGAAACATCCATATCCAGCTCCCTGAATAAAAAAAGGCAAATTTCATACTGCTGTCAGGACGATTATTTTTAATGAAAGTAGTAAATAGATTGTGGCGGCCTAACATATTTAGAGCTGAACTTGTAGGACATTCAGTTCTCTCAGTTATGCCTCCTTTAAGATGCTCCAAACAGCACAAGCCAACTTGTACTTCCCAAGCGCTTAGTACAGTGTTCTGCACACAGTAAGTGCACAATAAATACGATTGAATGAAATGAATGAAAAAGAAAAATCAAGGGCTTCGCTCTCCTGCAGTTCTGTTCCTTTTCTACATTCTTCTATCAGAGTGTGCCACATCCCCAATTCCTGATCGGGAACCACCTTACGTAAAACCCACGGCCACCTAAACCAGAGAGCAATCAATCAATCAATCAGTAGTATTTATTGAGCGCTTATTGTGTGCAGAGCACTGTACTAAGCGCTTGGGAAGTACAAGTTGGCAGCATATAGAGACGGTCCCTACCCAACAGTGGGGTCACAGTCTAGACGGGGAGAGAAATCCTACAAAATGTTAGAGGGAAAGGGGGAGAGCAGTGTGGTGTAGTGCATAGAGCAGGCTTGCGATTCAGAAGGTCATGGGTTCTAATCCCAGCTCCATCGCCTGTCTGCTTTATGACCTTGGGCAAGTTATTTTACTTCTCTGTGTCTGTTACCTCACCTGTAAAATGGAGATTGAGACAGTGAGCCCCACGTGGGACAGAGACTGTGCCCAGCCCTATTTGCCTGTATCGGGCACTAAGGTGCAGTGCCTGGCACATAGTAAGCACTTAACAAATATTATTATTATTATTATTACTGCTATTAACAGTAATAATAGTAATTGCTGACTGAAATAATTTTGCATGTGCAAAGTGATATTCAAGTTTTTTTTTTTTTAATGTGATCACAGACGGTTCTTTCAAGTGAATTTTCCAAAGACTATAAGGTACGAGTCATCTGCAGTCCGGCAGAAAATTGCAAGTTCTGTACTGCTACCGGTAGGATCTGCCCCTTAGGTTAACCAGGCCGTTGACTATAACCAAGTTGATCCTTGTCATCGAAGACACCTTACCCTGTCCATTATGTTCGTCCGTTGGGCTAGTGATTCATGTTAAGTAGGAATTAAGGAGGTGCACATTGGCTGAGGTGGGGAGGTGATTAGCATCTATGAAATTATTATACCCTGAGAGGGGAAGACTCTTAAGAAGTTACCATGCCTGCTCCCTGCCCATCCCCACATACTATATATATATATGTAAAGCCTGGCAGTAAAGCTGTTTGAATAGGCTCTAGTTGACACCTTTGGGAGAGGCTAGCATCTGCAGTACATACACATGGTAATTATAGATGAAATTTTCAAGAGTTTCTAACAACTCTAGCTCTTGTAGTCGGCTGCTGCTTCTGTTTCCAAGGAAACGGATACTGGATGGCAAAATACGTAAGGGCGTTTTGGTCTTCATTGCACAGCTCTCGAGTAAACCAGCTCTAAAAGCAGCTTTAAGGTAAATGGAACAAAGGTGGCTAATTTCTCCATTTAAGCGTTTGCACTGGTCTTCAAATTGCAAAACAGATTAGTTTGGCTGACTGATGAAGTGGGGCCTTCTCTGAGGAAAATAGGAAAGCTAATTTTTCCACCAACATCCAGTTCTGATAGGCTGTAAGCTCGTTGTGGGCAGGAAATGTGTCTGTTTATTATTATATTGTACTCTTCCAAGCGCGTAGTATAGTGCTCTGCGCACAGTAAGTGCTCAGTGAATACAATTGAATGTATGAATAGTTAAAAATAATAGTTTCAAAATAGTTTCCCTTAGCCCATAAGAGGGATTTAGAATGAGCCAACTCCTACCTGTTCCAGGAAAAAAAAATTGAATTTTTAATTGAATCAGGCAGTGGTATTTACTGAGCACTTACTCTAAACAGAGTACTGTGCTAACGTCTTGAGAGAGTACAATATAATGGAGTTGGTAGACATCAATCAATCAATCAATCGTATTTATTGAGCGCTTATTGTGTGCAGAGCACTGTACTAAGCACTTGGGAAGTACAAGTTGGCAACGTACAGAGACAGTCCCTACCCAACAGTGGGCTCACAGTCTAAAAGGGGGAGACAGAGAACAAAACCAAACATACTAACAAAATAAATAGAATAGATATGTACAAGTAAAATAAATAAATAGAGAAATATGTACAAACATATACACATATATACAGGTGCTGTGGGGAAGGGAAGGAGGTAAGATGGGGGATGGAGAGGAAGGAAGGGGGTATGATAGGATATGATAAGGGGCTGACATAAGGGGTGGTAGTTTGGATGAATAGGAAAGGGCAGACATGTTTCCTGCCCACAAGGAACTTAGTCTAGAGAGGGAGGGAGACATTAAAATTAATTATAAAGATGTATCTAAGTGCGGTGGGGCTGAGGGTAGAGTGAATATCAAGTGTACAGATCCAAGTGCATAGGTGGCACAGAAGGGAGAGGAAGTAGTGGAATAGAAGGCTTAATTGGGGAAGGCATTTTGGAAGAGATGTGATTTTAATAAGGCAATGGGGTTGGCTACGAGATAGATGCGATCGAGGCACAGTGAGGAATCTAGCCCTCGAGGAGCAAAATGTGCAGGCTGGGCTGTAATAGGAGATCAGTAAAGTAAGGTAGGAGGGGGCAAGTTTTCAAGCTGGTGGTAAGGAGTTTCTGTTTGGTGTGGAAGAGGATGGACAGCCCTTGGATGCCCTTGAGCAGTGGGAGGTGTGAACTGAATTTTTTTTTAGAAAAATGATCTGGGCACCAGAGTGAAGTATGGACTGCAGTTCAGAGACAGGAGGCAGGGAGGTCAGTGAGGAGGCTGATGTAATCAATCAATCAATCGTATTTATTGAGCGCTTACTGTGTACAGAGCACTGTACTAAGTGCTTGGGAAGTACAAGTCGGGGCAACACATAGAGACAGTCCCTACCCAACAGCAGGCTCACAGTCTAGAAGGGGGAGACAGAGAACAAAACCAAACATACTAACAAAATAAAATAAATAGAATAGATATGTACAAGTAAGATAAATAAATAAAACAAACAAAAAAAAATAGTCAAGGTGGGATATAAAAAGTGCTTGGCCCAGTGAGGTGGTAGTTTGGATGAGAGGAAAGGATAGATTTTAGCGATCTTGTGAAGGTAGAACCGGTAGGATTTGACGACAGGTTGAATATTTGGGTTGAGTGAGAGAGATGAGTTGAGGATAATGGCAAGGTTACAGGCCTTCTGAGATAGGGAAGGTAGTGGTGTTGCCTACAGGGATGGGGAATCTCCTCCCTCACTTTTTGTTACTTTCTAGCTACAGCAGAAGCACCATGGTGTAATGGACAGAGCACAGTCCCGAGAGTCAGAAAGTCATGCATCCTAATCCTGGCTTTTCCACTTGTCTGCTGTGTGGCCTTGGGCAAGTCACTTTACTTCTCTGTGCTGCAGTTACAAAATGGGGATTAACACTGTGAGCGGGACAGGGACTGTCCAACCTGATGTGCTTATAATAATGGTATTTGTTAAGCGTTTACTATGTGCCAGGCACTGTACTAAGCACTGGGGTGGATGGAAGCAAATCGGATTGGATACAGTCCCTGTCCCACGGGGGACTCACAGCCTCAAACCCCATTTTACAGATGAGGTAACTGGGGCCCATCCACCCTAGCACTTAGTACAATGCTTGGCACATAGTAGGCACTTAATACCATTACCAGTGTGATTTTTATGTAAAGCCATTTCTAAAAGAATTGGTTTCTTCTGTCAAATGATACTCCTGATGATAGAATCAGGAATCATTTCACAGTATCCCCTTAAAACCCCCACCTCACTGCCTGAGGTAGGCATTTCATTTTCAGGACCTTTTCCCTTCAAATTCCCAAATGAAGAATAAAAAAAAATTATTTTTTTTTTTGTAGGATTTTGAGCTAAATAATGAACTGAAGATGAATGTCCTAAATTTATTGGAAGAAGTTTTACGAGACCCTGACCTCCTCCCCCAAGAGAGGAAAGCCACGGCCAATATCCTGAGGTGAGGGTTTTTCTGAACTCGTATAACTTGAGGGACCCTAAATTTGGACCTGGCTTTATGTAAATTGAAGTTGTACAAGTAAGGCCAGGAGAAGTACCCCGGAATCAAGGGATCTGGAGAGCCCATCAATCAATCAATCAGTCGTATTTATTGAGCGCTTACTGTGTGCAGAGCACTGTACTAAGCGCTTGGGAAGTACAAGTCGGCAACACATAGAGACAGTCCCTACCCAACAGCGGGCTCACAGTCTAGAACAGGGAGACAGAGAACAAAACCAAACATACTGACAAAATAAAATAAATAGAATAGATCATCATCATCAATCGTATTGAGCGCTTACTGTGTGCAGAGCACTGTACTAAGCGCTTGGGAAGTACAAATTGGCAACATATAGAGACAGTCCCTACCCAACAGTGGGTTCACAGTCTAAAAGGGGGAGACAAAACCAAACATACTACAAAATAGAATAGATATGTACAAGTAAAATAAATAAATAATAGAGTAATAAATATGTACAAACATATATACATATATACAGGTGCTGTGGGGAAGGGAAGGAGGTAAGGTGGTGGGGATGGAGAGGGGGACGAGGGGGGAGAGGAAGGATGGGGCTCAGTCTGGGAAGGCCTCCTGGAGGAGGTGAGCTCTCAGTAGGGCCTTGAATAGATATGTACAAGTAAGATAAATAAATACAGTAATAAATATGTACAAACATATATACGTACATACATCTCGTTCCGTCCCGTCTTCAGGACAGCCACTTTAGTCATCCCAGAAAGATGAGGAGTCATTTGTGTTTGAGGTATTAGTTAATTCGTTAATTATGATATTTGCCTTCAGAGAAGGAGAATCTGCAACCTTCCAAAAGTAAATAATGGATTTCCAACTGAAGAGCTAAAAATAGCTCAGGGCAGTGAAGCCTCGGGGTGGCACGGGTGCCTGTCGGCCTCTCTTTGTGCTTCTGCGGTCCTGGCAGGGCCTTTCCATGGAGCTTTTCTGCCTCGCCTTGGCCACCCTGTCAGAGCGGAGCCTGGAGAGCGGAATTCCGTCCTCGGGACACAGGGACAAAAGGACTCTTACCCCCAGGCCTGGGGCACTGATTTATTGGAGGGTGGGGAGGTGAATTCTCCTCTGTCCTTTCCAGGTGGGCAGAGACTCTGGGCACAGCAGGGTACTATAAACTGCAGGCCCAGGGTCTCAGGTTATGTGGACTCTTCAGGTACAATACCTGGGTGGCATCAAACACACTAGATCAATCAATCAATCAATCGTATTGAGCGCTTACTGTGTGCAGAGCACTGTACTAAGCACTTGGGAAGTACAAGTCGGCAACACTAGATGTGGGAGCATTGATCAGGCTAGCGGCCAGGATGCCCCCCAGTAGTTGTGCCAACTTGTACTTCCCAAGCACTTAGTACAGTGCTCTGCACACAGTAAGCGCTCAATAAATACGATTGATTGATTGATCAAACACACTAGATGTGGGAGCACTGATCAGGCTAGTGGCCAGGATGCCCCCCAGTAGTTGTGCCAACTTGTACTTCCCAAGTGCTTAGTACAGTGCTCTGCACACAGTAAGCGCTCAATAAATACGATTGATTAAATGAATGAATGGTCTGTGGTCAGAGACTGTGGCTATAACAAGGGAGGCCTCGTCTCTGCCCCTTATTAAGGCTCAGGGGAACGTGAAGGCCAAAGAGGCCGAGTCGGAACAGAGCCTGCCATACACCTGAGATGGCTCTGAGCGTTAGAAAGATTTCTACTTCAGGCATTTATCTGCCAATCCAGGGTAGAGTTAAATAATGGCAAGTTTGCTTACTGGCAGACTTTCCCGGATAAATAGGAGGGAGAGATGGTGGAGCCACCATTAGTAGAAACCCTTTCAACAAAGAAAACATCGAAGCCTAGAAGATGGCGGTAGCCTACTTTTGACTTCACAGAAGTGACTTATTTAATAACACTGAAAATAAATACGACAGCTCAATCGAAGGACTTTGGAAGAAGACAGCAAATGGTTTCAAGCTAAGAGGAGCGGTCTTAAATTATTTAATCGACTTAGAGAAAATACTTTTCTATAGAAAAAATTATACTTTGAGCATATTGTCCAGCAAAGAGAAGTGGTTTGGAAGTTCAGTAATAAGTAAAGCCCCTGTGATCTTAACAGAATGTGTCCCTGAAGGAAAACAGATTGGTATACTAATTATGGAGGAATTCAGTGTAAATCAGAGATGGAGATGTTTTTGGTACATGAAGGATTGTTTGTTCTTAAAGAGCAACATGATAGAAAAGGAATTTTTCCTAATAAGCTGAGCAATTCAGAACCTGGATTAAAATCACAGGGTTCAGATCGTACTGAAATATAGCGGCTTCAAAATAACTCATGATGGATAGATAATAAAGAAAAAAAAAGACTGTCTTACCATGAAACCGTGTTTTGCATTCAGGAGAATGTGAACTGATGTAGACATACTCAAGACTTGCCTTTTTAAGAAAATAAGTTTTTAAGGAACAGAAATAAGGGACTAAAAACCTCCCAATTGGGTCTCTAAGTCTTGAAGCCCAGTGAGGAGTCAGGTGGAGACCTGCCCAATCTTCCCACACCAAGGGAAGTTTGAGGAGGAATGAAATGATTAAAGTGCATAGCTCCCCAGTCTCAAGAAGCCTCGGAGAGGCTGGCATAACCACTGGCCTAAGACAAGAAGGGGAACTGTCAACTACTGATGTGGTAATTTTTGCATCTTGAAAAACTTAGAAAATGCAGTATCTGTAAGTAAAGGAGTTGATGTTATTTTAATGTTTCTCTCCAAGCACAGGAACTCATAAAAATGAGCCCCAAACGCACTAGGAGAGTGTAGTTACAGAGCCGAAGATCTTCCCATGTTGCATTCGCCTTGGCGACGTGGGAAGCCTTACATAATAACTGGGGGAGTGGAATTTTTGTCTGTTCTATGGAATCCGTAAATGTACCTTAAGTTGTGCCAGAAGAAAGATGCAGTTTCCCGCCACGCCAAAAAGCCTGGAAAGGTGGGTGGATGGACGGCAGCTGCTCACAGTAGCAAACCAGAGTTTGGAAACCCAGGGGTTTCCAAATTCCAGATGCCAATTTGTCCTTCCCAAGCGCTTAGTACAGTGCTCTGCACATAGTAAGCGCTCAGTAAATACGATTGATGATGATGATGGAGTTGGTTAAGTTTGGGGGAACCCCTGAACTCAGGAATTTCTTCCCTCTGCTGGTCCAGCCAAGCCAAAATTTATTGACTAAACTCTGTTTTTTGGCTTTACTTCGGACTGAATTGTTTTGAGACATTAAATGTTCTAAAGCTGTTCAACTATTTAATATTTGAATGTGTGCTTGTAGGCATAAAGTGCAGCCGATAGAAAGTTAATAAATGATGAGCTTGGTTCTTGCAGAAGTCAGAGGGATCACGGAGTAAGTAAACCAATCCTAGGGACTTGGCGCCAAATTGACCTCAAGGGAGATTGCTTAGGCCCCGGGTACGTGGGTCAGACCCCACGAATTCTTAGCTCTTTTAGGAGATCCGTTTCCGTGTCTGTCAAATGACTTTCCACCTAAGCCAGTGGAAGGAGGGAGAGCTTCCATGGGAACTACAGAGCCAAAAGTCAGCTGTGTGACTTTGGGCAAGTCACTTAACTTCTCTGGGCCCCAGTTACTTCATCTGTAAAATGGGGATTAAGACCGTGAGCCCCCTGTGGGGCAACCTGATCACCTTGTATCCTCCCCAGCGTTTAGAACAGTGCTTTTGCACATAGTAAGCGCTTAATAAATGCCATAGTTATTATATACAGAGCCTCCCCTAGCCATAACTTTAAAAACTGGGGGCTGAAGTGTCCTGGCACAGGCAAAGAAGAGATAGTAATAATTGTGCTATTTTAAAGCGCTTATTATGTGCCAGGCACTGTAGTAAGTGCTGGGGTAGATACAAGCTGATCAGGCTGGGCACAGTGTAGTATTCCCCTTAAGCTCAAAAAGGCCACGTCCCCAGTGAGGGTTGCATTCTGACTGAATCTTCAGATTTTTTGAGAAGCAGCATGGCTTAGTGGATAGAGCACAGGCCTCTAAATCAGGAGTTCTTGGGTTCTAGTCCCAGCTTGCCATTTGTCTGCTGTGTGACCTTGAGCAAGTCACTTCACTTCTCTGGGCCACAGTTCCCTTATCTGGAAAAGACTGCAAGCCCGGTGAGGGCAGCGATTGTCTCTCTCTATTGCTGAAGATTGTCTCTCTCTCTCTTGTCTCTCTTTGCCAGCGCTTAGTACAGTGCTCTGCACACAGTAAGCGCTCAATAAATACGATTGAATGAATGAATGCTCTGCACACAGTAAGCACTCAATAAATACGATTGAATGAATGAATGCTCTGCCCACAGTAAGCACTCAATAAATACGATTGAAGGAATGAATGAGATTGAGACAGGGAGCCCCATGTGGGACAGGGACTGTGTCCAACTGGATTAGCTTGTTACACAGTAAGCGCTTAACAAAGCGCTAGAGAGGCAGCGTGGCTTAGTGGAAAGAGCACGGGCTTGGGAGTCAGAGGTTGTGGGTTCTAATCCCGGCTCTGCCACTTATTGCTGTGTGACTTTGGGCAAGTCACTTCACTTCTCTGTGCCTGTCACCTCATCTGTAAATGGGGATTAAGACTGTGAGCCCCACGTGGGACAACCTGATTACCTTGTATCTACCCCAGCACTTAGAATAGTGCTTGGCACATAGTAAGCATTTACCATATACTATTATTATTAATAATAATAACAATAATAATAATAAATACCACAATTATTTATTATTATTTTGGGGCAGCAGAAATGAGCAATAACCCCCTAAATTAAAATGGTGTTGGTGTCTTGGAGAGGTACAGATTGGACGGGGATCTGATCAGACCCTAAAGCCTAACCTGTCATAACAACAATAATAATAATAATAATGGCATTTATGAAGCGCTTACTATATGCAAAGCACTCTTCTAAGCACTGGGGAGGTTACAGGGTGATCAGTTTGTCCCATGGGGGCCCACAGTCTTAATCCCCATTTTACAGATGAGGGAACTGAGGCACAGAAAAGTGAAGTGACATGCCCAAAGTCACACAGCTGACAATTGGCGGCGCTGGGATTCGAACCCACGGCCTCCGACTCCAAAGCCCATGCTCTTTCCACTGAGCCACGCTGCTTTGTACATATTTATTCTATTCCCATTATATTGTTAATATGTTTTGTCATCCGTCACCCCCTTCTAGACTGCTCACCCGCTGTTGGGTAGGGACCGTCTCTAGATGTTGCCAACTTGTACTTCCCAAGCGCTTAGTACAGTGCTCTGCACACAGTAAGCGCTCGATAAATACGATTGAATGAATGAATGAGCAACGCTGCTTTGTCACAAGTGGCTGAGAAAATGGGGCCAGAATGTTTTTCTAGCCCTTCTTTGAGCCCAGACTCGGAGGCAATCTTTGAGAAGAACCGGTATTGCCTATGGTTCCTTAAAACCATGTGTTTGGGCATGAAGATCAAAGTTCTCCCTAATCTGCTCACCCAATCAGTAGTATCGATTGAGCATCTACTGGCTGCTGTCCCTCCCCTTGCCCACTTTAATTTTGCGTCTTTATCACTCAGCACTCAGGTGTGCTGTTTGGTCAGGTTTGAAGCTCAGCTTCCAACCAAGCCCTCCTCCCCCGGCCCTGTAGACTTTGCTGGCAGGCCTGCCTCACTTCGGTCATCAAACTATCCGCGGGATGTGGAATTCTCCTCTTGGAAAATGAAGGCCATGGGTCAGAATTCCACTTCATCACAAACATTTCCAGCCCATCTTGGGTAATAAAAACGCGACAGCCTCTACATAACGGTTTATCTTGACTTAAAAAAAAAAGGTTTTCCTGGTTCACTTTGTAATTGTTTTCAGACAATCCTGCTGACTCATCATCAATCGTATTTATTGAGCGCTTACTATGTGCAGAGCACTGTACTAAGTGCATGGGAAGTACAAATTGGCAACACATAGAGACAGTCCCTACCCAACAGTGGGCTCCATAATATTCCTTGGTTTACAAAGAACAGTCCTGAGAGTACTGTTTTTTTGTGTGGCCCTAAGGCAAAAATCCAGGTAGGGACTGTCTCTATATGTTGCCAACTTGTACTTCCCAAGCGCTTAGTACAGTGCTCTGCACACAATAAGCGCTCAATAAATATGATTGATTTTGACCTTTTAACTCTAGGAACTCCATTACGGCTGCAGATTTGTTGCCGACTTGTACTTCCCAAGCGCTTAGTACAGTGCTCTGCACACAGTAAGCGCTCAATAAATACGATTGAATGAATGAATGAATGAATTTGGGACCTCTAAGCAGCAAGAGAGCTGGGATGGTACTTACGAAGAAGAGAAGCTTGCCCAAGTCCGGCACACTCCACAGGTCCCAGTGTTGCAGCCGCTTTCTGTGTCCAGGAGTGTGTTGGGCAGTGGCTGTTTCCCTTTGATCGTCTCTCGAATACAAAGTTTTTCCAGACCCTGGGGCCTCCAGAAAGGTGTGGGCATGAGTATTTTGCAGCGGCCTAGGGCGTTTCAGCTGAAGGGAAAAGTGGGGTGTCAGGCCCTGTCAAACTCAGGCTCCAGTCCACAGCGACTACCCAGTTAGTCCCAGGTGACATCCAAGGTGTTGATTGTGATCTGTAATTCCTTGGGTCGTGGTTACCTTGGAAATAGCATAATCTTGTAGTCTCCAGGAGAGCTGAGGTCAAATGGAGAGTTTCAGTGATTGACCGAGAGAGAACTGCATTTAGCCCTTTCTTTCCGCGTGTTTGAATTTCATCTCTCTGTTCGTTTGGGCCAGGAAAAAGCCCTTTTGCAATAACCACCAACCCTTATCCTTGGCCAGCGTCCCCAGCTCGGGGCTGGGCAGCTGTCCCCTAGCTCCCCAAACCTGAAATGTCAAGGTGGGTACCCCTAGCTGGGCTTAGAGAAGCAGCGTGGCTCAGTGGAAAGAGCCCGGGCTTTGGAGTCAGAGGTCATGGGTTTGAATCTCGACTCCACCACATGTCTGCTGTGTGACCTTGGGCAAGTCACTTAACTTCTCTGAGCCCAGGTTACCTCATCTGTAAAATGGGGATTGACTGTGAGCCTCACGTGGGACAGCCTGATCACCTTGTAACCTCCCCAGCGCTTAGAACAGTGCTTTGCACAGAGTAAGCGCTTAATAAATGCCATTATTATTATTATTATTATCCCAGGCTGTGTGAAGCTTGGTCCCCAGGCCTCGCTCCCAGAGATTTCTGCCATGCTTCCTACTGCTAGCAGTGCTTTTGAGGAACTTTCCACCTTGGCAGCAGTTCTGAGGGGAAAATTCCTTCCGAAACAACTCTAACTTGACAATTCAAAACAAGAAAACCAAGGCACGTCCCGTTCCCTGAGAGACAAATGAGCAGGGACCCTTCCAGGGCACCAAATGACCCGTTCTGCCAACAAGTGTGTTAGCACAGAGCACCAAAGGCCCCAAAGGACCCGTTCTGCCAACAAACGAGGGTTAGCACAGAGTGCCAAAGTACTGCCAGAAGGAAAGCAGGTAGGAGAGGAACCTGATATTCACCAATCGAGCCAGTTGTGGTCTTTGAACCGTCTGGGCAAACTTGCATCTTATCAAATTTTTTCAGCTCACCGTCTGGGCAAGGGAGAAATTGGACTGACTTCTTGTTCGCCCAGGCTCGGCAGCACAAATCTAAAAACTAAAAGAACAAACTTACCTTATTCACCAATACACGCAGGCCCTGACCTCCTCAAGTGGTGCAAAATGAACACTATCTTGCTGAACAAAAATATTTTGTTGGTTTATTTATCTCAAGTGTCCAAACACTGAGATAGAGGATGAATTTATAAGGTAGTTTAGATTCTCATCAGGCATTCAGAAGAAAGTATCTCTCCTCCCTTCACAAGATAAAAATTGGAGGGTGAAAAAGCGGAATTATGAAGAAAAGCTGTAGACATCAATTCTTGGTTGTAACCTTGACCTTTGTTTCCGGTGTGATTGTTGCATATTTAAAAAATTCCCACTGCCATCCTGATGGGTCTTATGTTGATCTCTGGCATTGTGGTGTCTTTTTCAGGGCTCTTTCTCAATATGAAGAAGACGATGCCCGTCTTAAAATAGAAGATTTAATTCAAGCGGTGAGTTCGACCCAAGTACCCATTCTCCCCCTGCACTACAGTTGTTAATTGATGGTGAATTTCTAATATGCAGATCCTTTGCAATTTCTTCCCAGTATCTAATGAATTAATGGTATTTATTGTGTTTACTGTGTATGAGCCCTGCCCTCAAAGAGTTTACAATCTAATTAGCTTCAGTATAGTTTAGCTAGTTAACTGGCACACTGCATTGAAAGCTTCTTCATTTAACTGGATTGATTTTTCTACTAACATTGCTAGTTTTTACTGCTAAATACACCTGAAGCCTCATATACAGTGAGCAGTCAATGGAAGTATGTTGCTAAACTGGCACTGAATGTTTAACACATTCTAGTAGGCGCCTTAGAGCGGATGTCTTATTCTAGATATTCTTTTCTTTGACTTTCCTAAGGCAATAAACAGTATAAGAATAAACAGTTCCATTCTTTTCGAGTTGAGATATTGCTAGGCGATATATTTGGCATAAAGTGATGACTTCCGGCATGCAACTTGGGATGGTGAAAGTTTAGTCATAGCTTGTAATATGAAGTTAGACGGCCTTCTGAAATATTATGAGCTTTTATCATGCTCCGTTTTCCAGCTAAATATGTCTGTACAGTGCTGAAGTCATGTGGCTACATCTCGCACCTATTGCGTTTCCAGGGAAACTTAGAGTCTCCTGTACACCATGGTGTATTAACTGCTTTTTCTTCTGTCCTTGCATCAGTTTTTGTTTGTAAATTGATACCTCGTATTCTGTCTGTACACCCGTAGAGTTTACAATCTACTGGGTGGGACTGACATTTAAAATAAATTTCAAGTAGGGGAAGCAACAGAGTATAAGGATAGGCCCATGAGTGCTGTAAGGGTTGGGGGGGGTGAGCAAGTCCTAGGGGTAAAGACCCAAGTGCATAAGTGACCGTGAATAGGGTGGGGAGATGAGAGGTTAGCCAGGGAAGGCTTCCTGGAGGAGACAGTTTTAGTAAGCTCATTGTGGGCAGGGAATGTATCTGTTATATTGTACTCTCCCAAGTGCTTATTAATACGGTGCTCTGCACGCAGTAAGTGCTCAATAAATGATTGATTGAAGCCTCTGAAGATGGGGAGAGTGAATTTGATGTATTCTGCATTCTCAAAATACCCCCGTCTGAGACGGCAGCAGAAGTGCTCATTCACTCATATTTATTGAGCGCTTATTTATTGTACTAAGCGCTTGGGAAGTACAAGTTGGCAACATATAGAGCCCAACAGCGGGCTCACAATCTAGAAGGCTCGGGGTGAAAGATAGGAGGGGGTTAATTAACTTGCCGACATGGTGAGATTTTACTCCTGCGAGCTGGCGTGATGGATGAAATGTTTGGGTGGTTGTGTCGTGCTGCAAACTCAAGACTAGGATGGAGAGGTTTGAGGACGGACGTTCTTTATTTTCAGCGAGACACAGTTCACCCACTTGTGCCCACCAGGAATTTGCAGGCTATGTTTTGGACCCTTAGAGATATAAGACCCAGAAGAGTTTTTCCCTTAACAATTGCGGGCACTTATTAAGGGCTTACTACGGGAGAGCAGAAGCACGCGGGGTCCATAATCCAGGGGCCGAAGGATCGGAACTTTTGAACTGTAAAATGGGGATTGAGACTGAGCACCCTGAGGGCCAGGGACTGTGTCCTACATCAATCAATCAATCAATCGTATTTATTGAGCGCTTACTGTGTGCACAGCACTGTACTAAGCGCTTGGGAAGTACAAGTTGGCAACATATAGAGACAGTCCCTACCCAACAGTGGGCTCACAGTCTAAAAGGGGGAGACAGAGAACAAAACCAAACATACTAACAAAATAAAATAAATAGGTATGTACAAGTAAAATAAATAGAGTAATAAATATGTACAAACATATATACATATACAGGTGCTGTGGGGAAGGGAAGGAGGTAAGATGGGGGGATGGAGAGGGGGACGAGGGGGAGAGGAAGGAAGGGGCTCAGTCTGGGAAGGCCTCCCATTATACATGATTAACGTATATCTACCCCTGCCCTTAGCACAGCGCTTGGCACATAGTAAATGCTTAACAAATACCATAGTTGTTGTTGTTAATTATTACTGTGTGTCAAGCACTGTGCTAAGTGCTGGGCTGGATAGTCAGATGAGACATGATCCGTGCCCCACACGGAGCCCAGAGTCTGAGAGGGAGGGAGAACAAGATGTTAAAATGTTAATCCCCATTTTACAGATGTGGAAACTGGGACGAAGAGAAGTTAAGTGACTTGTCCAGTCCCATAGCAAGCAAGTGGTGGAGCCAGGATTAAGAACCCAGGACCCTGGACTCCCAGTCCTTCAGTAGGCCAAACTGTTTTTCCTTGCAATAAGTTTGGCTGTGGAGCAGCCAGCCGTGGCATTTCGTTCATTAATGTTGGTGTTGAAGGTTTTCATCTCTTTGCCTGCTTCCTGCATAACCATCATAAGCCTAGAAATTATGGTACTTTTTCCCCTCTTTCAGGAAAAACGAAGGTAGATACACCTAGGCTTTGGAGCAAGTGAGTTTTGATATCATTCCATGTTTGCTTAACTGCTCTCTCCTTTGTTTCTGCAGTCAGACTGTGCCAAGGCCGAGTGCTTTGAAACCTTATCAGCTATGGAGCTGGCAGAGCAGATAACCCTCTTAGACCACATCGTTTTCCGAAGTATCCCCTACGAGTAAGTGTTTCCCCGAGGACACTCAAAGCACAGGTCTCCCAGCTGTCTTCCTGTAAGTTGTTTTATATGGCAACACTGATTCACAGGGAAATTTCTGTCCAGAGAAACATTGATCAGCCGCCTTGGGCATTTCAGGTTCTTGAAGAAGGGCATTTCGAGAGCGGAGACTCTTTAGAAAAACCCCAAGCGCAACATTTTGAAGTCGTGCCTCTTTTTTTTTCTGTGACTGTGACATGAATCTACAGTCAATGTACTGCATAGAAATGTCTGTCCCCACCAACTCTCTCCCAATTTCTAATACCCAAAAATGCTATGGATACAGTTCCGGAATGATTGCAGATGGAGAGTGGTGTGTTCTGGGAGAGATGTGTCTGTGGTGTCGCTATGGATCAGAAGCAACTCAACAGCATAAGACAAGACAAGCGACCAGTTCCCATAATAATAATAATATTATAATGGCATTTATTAAGCGCTTACTATGTGCAAAGCACTGTTCTAAGTGCTGGGGAGGTTACAAGGTAATCAGGTTGTCCCTCGTGGGGCTCACGGTCTTAACCCCCATTTTACAGATGAGGTAACTGAGGCACAGAGAAGTGAAGTGACTTGCCCAAAGTCACACAGCTGACAATTGTTGAAGCCAGGGTTTGAACCCATGACCTCTGACTTCAAAGCCCGGGCTCTTTCCACTGAGCCACGCTGCGTTCCTCTGGGTGGAGAATTATTAATCCCCTGGTGACGGTTGCCCTGTGTGGAACGGGGACTATATTCAACCTAAGAGTTGTGGTATTCGTTAAGTACATCCTGTGTGTCCAGCACTGTTCTAAGCGCTGGGGTAGATTCATTCATTCAATCGTATTTATTGAGCGCTTACTGTGTGCAGAGCACTGTACTAAGTAAGCGCTTGGGAAATCCAAGTCGGCAACATATAGAGACGTTCCCTACCCAACAGTGGGCTCACAGTCTAGAAGGGGGAGACAGACAACAAAACAAAACATATTAACGAAATAAAATAAATAGAATAAATATGTACAAATAAAATAGAGTAATCAATCAATCGTATTTATTGAGCGCTTACTGTGTGCAAAGCACTGTACTAAGCGCTTGGGAAGTACAAGATGGCGACATATAGAGACAGTCCCTACCCAGTGGTGGGCTCACAGTCTAAAAATAAATACGTACAAACATATATCCAGGTAGATATTAAGTTAATCAGCTTGGATGTGGTCCTTGTGCCCACAGTGGGCTCCCAGTCTAAGGAGGAAGGAGAACAGGTAGGAATCCCAATTTTACAGATAAAGAAACTGAGGCACAGCGATGCTAAATAACATGCACAGCAGGCAAGTGGCAGAGCTGGGATGGGTACCCAGGCCCTGTGATTCCCAGGCCGTGCTGCTTCTCCTGATGATCTGTATCCATTCCAGAACTTAATGCAGTGCTTGGCACGTGATCTGGCACTTAACAAATACCGCGATGATTATTAGTCTGGCTTCATGTACTTGAGCTGTTCCTTGGCTCCATAATGCTGCCTGTCTCACTATCTTGTCCTGCACTCCTTAACTCCCAAGTGCCCTTTGACCTCACTTCTTCCAGGTCCCAGAGGGCGAGTACGCATTATGTAAGTTCCCTCCCAAAGCTTCCTGCTGGGCGTAAGATGTTTCAGTGTGCATCTAGCCAAGAGCTCCTGGAAGAATGAAAAGCAGCTGCTAATAATGGGAGATTGGGCAGAGAAGGTGAAAACTTTATTTCAGGTTAAATAGCGACTGGGTTGATAGGCTTTTGTTTTGTTCTAAAGCTAAAAACCAAGACTGAGTTGTGCTTGGTTCTCCGCCCATATCTAGTGTCTTTCTTTTTAACCTTTCCCTGTTACTGATGCCTTGGTAATAATAATAATGGTATTAAGCACTTACTATGGGCCAAGCACTCTTCTAAGTGCTGGAGTAGACACAAGGTAATCAGGTTGTCCCACGTGGGGCTCACAGTCTCAATTCCCATTTTACAGATGAGGTACCTGAAGCACAGAGAAGGTAAGTGACTTGCCTAAGATCACACAGCAGACAAGTGACGGAGCTAGGATTAGAACCCACGACCTCTGGCTCCCAAGCCCATGCTGCTTCCTATTGATTTTGAGTCGATCTCAGTACCAACCATTGGCGTGGGCATATGGGAAATGGAAGAACCAGTCTCCCTTGGCAACTGCACTGCAAAATGCTGGAAGTGAAAGCCTGCTTTGGTGAGGACAGTTATTGCCAGGGCCTAATTTATCAGCCTGACAATGATCTTAATGATTGTTTTTAATTGTAATAATTGTTAAGCATTTACTCTGGGCCAAGCACTGGGGTAGATGCAGGAGAATCAGTTTGGACACAGGGCTCACAGTCCAAGTAGGAGGGAACACAGGTAGCTAATCCTGATTTTAGAGATGAAGAAACTGAGGCACAGAGCAGTTAAACTGGGATTAAAACTCAAGTCTCTGCTTTTTCCAAGCTACCTTACTGAAGATTTGGGTAACTGAAAGTGTTTTGTTGTTCTTTCAGGGAATTTCTGGGACAAGGTTGGATGAAATTGGATAAGAGCGAAAGGACGCCCTACATTATGAAAACGAGCAAACACTTTAATGATGTGAGTAATCGGAAAAATACTTAGCCTTGGAAGTGCAGCAAAGGATGGAGTGCAGGGTATGCCTATTTATTAAGCATTTATTGTTTGCAGAAAGAGAGCAATGTACTAAGCCTTGGGAAACAATACACAGGTGGGAATTAAGACACAGTCCCTGGCCCTCAAAGGGTTTACAGTCTAAGCAAAGATTGTGTGTGTGTGTAGTACATAGTTGTTCTCAACCTGTTTGGTTTAACTTTCCAAACCATGAGAGTGTGGAATTCTTTCTGGTTGGAACGACGACTGCCTGGCACTGTATGAAAGAGATGAGAGTCCATCTGCTAAATCAGGCAAAATCCTTCATGGTATTCATTTGCAACGTTTCTCTGAGTGAATGTCAGTCTCATCTTTCACCTTTTGTTCGCCTTTTTCCTTCTTGTGATTTTTTTCCCCCGTTTCATTGTTGCAGTGGTACTAACGAGCCTCCAGCCCTCTCATTAGTGAGTCTGGCCTCCCGGCTTTTATCTCACCGTGCCATCTCCGGCATCCAGGCGAACAAACACTTCCTTACAGGGTCTGGCTCAGCAGCTTTGTACTTGCAGTCATTCTAGGTCGAGAGAGCGGTCCTGAAAGTAGTAGGCTCAGCACCAGATTTCTGCTCCCCGGCAGGAGTCTGGACAGTGTGATTCTGCAGCAGTTCCCCACTCAGGAGGAAAGGGGCCCGGTTCTGCCAAACCCCTGGGGTTCCCAGGTGGCACCAGTCGCTAGGACCCGGGTTTGGGGAACGGACTTTCACCTTCCGTACGAGATGGGATTAAACAGACCAGTCGCCCCCGACTAGATAAGAATGTGAGAGTCTTTATTTAGCCTTCTGGTTCACAATATCCGAGGAGCAGAAACCCGTACAGAAAGGATCAGGTTGCCAACATTCAACACAGTGGCTCCTTGAAGCCACTCGTGGCTGTCCCAACTCACTGGGAAGACATCAGGGTTCTCTGGCCATGAGCCCCAACACTAACACCTAGAACACAGCTTTGTCAAAGAGAAAGAAACATGGGTAAACCCGATGTAACCTGTTTTTGAGGATAACGCAGGTAAACACCGAGCAGCAGGTCCTTAAGGGACACACCTATAGGTCAGTCACGCTTACTCAGCCCAAGGGGGTCACTGAGCTCTATTCTAGGTCAACAGTAGGGGATACTTATATTTCCAGTATCTTTACTAGTATCTAGTATATTTCTAGGGGGTTCCTCATGGCATTACTGGCCCTCACAAAGTGGGCATAGCACAGTGTGGGTGGGAGGGGGTCCCATCTCGCAAAAGAAATGATCTCCAGGGTGCCAATTTTCCAGGATATCTGGCCGATCCAGGCTTCCCACCCCAGGCGGTGCATAGCTAGCATATTCCCAGCCAATCTGGGCGGACCTCCCCTCTGAGGGAACCATCTCATTAGCTGCGATCCGCACCTGTTGATCCCAGGGAAGCCAGGTTGGCTCCAGCTCCCCTCTCTTCTTGGGCCCCGGGACATTGTGGTCACAGAAATCAAAGCCCCCGGAAGGGCACCAACCCTCCTGACAGGCTGCCAAGCTAAGGCCCCGCTGCTGAGGTTTAGTAGAGTCCTATCGTCCTCCACACAACATCCACTTGGAGAAGAGCCGTAGCGGTTGGACCTACACTGTTTCTGACTTTCTGGGAAGCGGACCTGGGTTTCAAAAGTCACATTTACTGAGCGCTTACTTTGTACTAAGGCGCCACAGATCTATTTGTATGGATTTGGGAAGGAAGAAGTCTCATTTTCCAGTTGCCTGGACCATTGAGAAGAAGGTGGGGGAGCAGCCCGCCGCCTCAGAAAGCTGGCCGGTCACTATGTGCTTATTCTCCAAGGAAGCACAGCAGGGGGATGGTGGAGAGAGCAGGAAAACTCACCTAGGAAAGATGGGGCCCCAACTGAGGCATGATGTTTTTGAGGTTACCGCCTACAGAAATAGATCCTCTTCATTGCTGGGAGAGTTTTTTTCGTGTTAACAAATTTCAAACCTGTAAAATCTTACCTAGAATGGGGGTTCAGTAAAAGATGAGAACATTTTCCCCTCTTCTTAATAATAATAATAATAATTATGGTATTTAGTGCTTACTATGTGCTAAGCACTGTTCTAAGCACCGGGGTTGATACAAGATAAGCAGGTTGTCCCACATGGGGCCCACAGTCTTAATCCCCATTTTACAGATGAGGTAACTGAGGCACGGAGAAGTGAAGTGACTTGCCCAAAGTCACACAGCAGACAAGTGGCTAAACTGGGATTAGAACCCATGGCCTCTGACTTCCAAGCCCGGGCTCTTTCCACTAAGCCACGCTGCCTCATTTCCATACACTGGGATTATTAACATGAGAATCAATCATTACTTCTTTTCCCCTCACTAGGTGCCGTACAGAACTCAAAGGCGGCACAGTCTGACCCAACTGACGTGCCTATTTTATCCCACAGATTAATTTAGTTAATTCCCTCCCAGAACTTTAACCATGTCTATTTCCAAGCTATTTCTTATCATGCTGATGTTGTTTTTCGCATCTACTTAAAAAATGATGGTGTGCAGTTGGGGTGTTTTCCCCCCCCGCCTAAATCCACCTTCTTTTGGCTCTGTGCCAGATGAGTAACCTAGTAGCCTCCCAAATCATGAACTACGCTGATGTCAGCTCTCGGGCGAACTCGATTGAGAAGTGGGTGGCGGTAGCTGACATCTGCCGCTGTCTGCACGATTACAACGGGGTGCTGGAGATCACCTCGGCCTTGAACAGAAGCGCGATCTACAGGCTGAAGAAAACCTGGGCCAAAGTGTCTAAACAGGTAAATCACAGTAAGTTACTCATATAATGAAGAAAAAAAAAAAAAAAGCTTGCTACTGGTGGGTAGCGATCAAAAAGAGGTGACAAACCAAATATTCCTATTTAGGAAGATATTTAATAAATGGGGCCAGTTGAACTTGTACAGTTATTGTGTTTTCACTGTTAATTGGTCTTAGACCCATGCGTGCCTATCCTAGCCTGTAAATTTCTGGGAAATGAAAAAGCTAGAGCATTTGTATTCATTCACCTATTTCAACAAGCTACTCCTGCAGCTGTCTCATTGCCATTGTCACCTGGTAGTATTTAGCTTAGTGGTGCAGCCAGTCTTAGAATCAACCCCACAGGTAAAATAAAGAGAATTTTCAGGAGCCTTGGGCCTCAAAGACCCTTCCAAATGGCCTCAGCTTTAACTTTTGTGCTCTGGATTGGAATCACTCATCTGGGAACTTCCTTCCTTTCTTCTTTTCTTCCTCCCTCCACATTTTTTGTGGTATTTAAGCACTTACTATGTGCCAGGCACTGTACTAAACACTGGGGTAGATACAAACTAATCAGGTTGGACACAGTCCATGTCCCAAATGGGGTTCAGTCTTAATCCCCATTTTACAGATAAGGAAGCTAGCTGAAGCACAGAGAAATTAAATCACCCAGCAGACAAGTGGTGGTGCTGGGATGAGAACCCACATCCTTCCTTGTGTCTCCCAGGCTTGTGCTCTTTCCACTAGGCTGTGCTGCTTATTGTAGCATTTATTAATTGCTTCATTAAATCATAAATTGCACCATGTGACACATGTTTTCCTATTTCTGAAACTGGCAGTATAATAGGCTCACTTAGTGGTGTTTGACTGAGTGCTCTTTTTCCCTTCTAGACTAAAGCTCTCATGGAAAAACTTCAGAAGACGGTATCGTCTGAAGGGAGATTTAAAAACCTTAGAGAAACACTCAAAAAGTAAGTTTGTAATGAAAAATTATTCACAGTTAAATGCACTTAATTTGCATGCGATTTATTAAAAAAATAAGTTGCCTTTAAGATAATTTTCCTAAAGAAACCTTGCTCTACAACCCGGATGATCCCACCTAAAATTATGTTCCGCTGTTGGGTAGGGACCGTCTCTATATGTTGCCAACTTGTACTTCCAGTGCTCTGCACACAGTAAGCGCTCAGTAAATACGATTGAATGAATGAATGAAAAACAATCTTGCCATTGCCTTTTCTCAAACTTCCAAGTGTTGGTGATTTGTCTTGATAAATCACCCTGTTGGTGGCTGGGTCAGCGAGACAGAGCGTCCGCCTGCTTTCCAGGGCGTTTGTCTAAGGTTATTACTTTTATCCGATTGGCAATTTTCTCGTTATATTATCATTAATTTGTATGTTCTTGGCATTTCTGGCTGCAGCAGAGGGCTTCAGAGGTGCTTCCTGATGAAATCTTTCCCTGCCCTGATCTTTCCTTTGTCCCCATCAGATAGAGACTCGGTGTGGTCCTGTGGTCAGGCCCCCAGGTGGATGGAGGCACTTCCACGAACTCAGCTCAGGGGATGAGAAGGCCAGGTGCACTTATAGACTGGGAACCCCTTGTTGGTACAGAGACTGTGTCCAACCTGATATCTTGTATCTAACCCAGCACAGTGCTAGGCACACAGTAAGCACTCAACAGATACCACAAAATCAAGAGAGAGAGAGACAGACTAGTCAGAAGGCGCTCTCTGAGGGTTATGACAGTGAGTAGGCCCAGGCAGGGGGGCCTCTGAAGGTCACCCTGACAGAAATTGTGGCTTTAAGATGATTCTTTGAGTTTTTATTGCTAAAAATTGGCCTCTTGCTCTCCTTTTCCAAGCCACCTCACACCCTCAAAAAAAAGAAAATAAAATAAAAGATAATTCTGGTTTTGGAGCATGACTGGCTTCTATAAAATCCAACACTTTCCCTTTCGGCCTGGATACCTAATGGCGAATAATGCTTTCGGTAGTGAAATGAGATTACCATGGTAAATCCTGCCAACCCTCCAAAATGTGTTTTTCTTCCTACTGATTCTTATTTAATAAGTGTAAAAAACAGTCCTGTATGGTTTTTAATTATAATGATGGCATTTATTAAGCGCTTACTATGTGCAAAGCACTGTTCTAAGCACCGGGGAGGTTACAAGGTGATCAGGTTGTCCCACGGGGGGCTCACAGTCTTAGTACAGTGCTCTGCACACAGTAAGCGCTCAATAAATACGATTAATGATGATGATGATCCCCATTTTACAGGTGAGGTAACTGAGGCACAGAGAAGTGAAGTGACTTGCCCAAAGTCACACAGCTGACAAGTGGCGGAGCCGGGATTTGAACCCATGACCTCTGACTCCAAAGCCCGGGCTCTTTCCACTCAGTCACGCTGCTTCTCTAATTTTAATTAACAAATTAACAATTATTAATTAATAATTAATTAACACAATTAATTTAACTTTAATTTAAAAATTAAATTAATTTTTAATTAACAGTTTAGTGTAATCTCTCCTATCAGTCACTCAGTTTCCCAAGTCTCAAACCCACCTGGCTCATGCCGTGGACTCCACAGGTAGCTAGACCCATGATCTTCTGTGATCTTGGTCATGGGATCTCTTGTAGGCTGGCTCATCACAATCCTTAAATTGATTCAGTCTGGAGAAAGGATGAGGAAAAACCACGTTCACTGAATCCGTAAAGATAAAAATTGAAGGGAAACCACTGTCAGGGGGCACACTTTCTCCTTAATAAGGGAAAACAAAGTAAGACATCATCTAGGGCAGCAATATAAATAGGTAATTATGACCCCTAACCAGTGCCTCTCTCCCCTCCACTATGTATCCCTTCTAACTTTCAAACTTCTGCTAAAGACTCTTCTGTGACGCTTTCAAGACTAGCCTCAGTGGCTACTCAAGCCACCCCAACCAATTCATTCATTCAATCAATTGTATTTACTGAGCACTTACTGTGTGCAAAGCACTGTACTAAGCGCTTGGAAAATACAATTTGGCAACAGATAGAAACAGTCCCTCCCCAACAATGGGCTCACAGTCTAGAAGGGGGGGAAGACAGCCAGCAAACAAAGTAGACCGGCATCAATAGCATCAAAATGAATAAATACAATTACAGATATATGCACATCGTTAATAAAATAAGGTGAAAAATATGTACAAATACTAGTACTGTGGGGAGGGGGGAAAAGCAGAGGGAGGAAGTAGGGGTGATGGGGAGGGGAGGAGGAGCAGTCAGTGGTATTTGAGTACTTTGTTTCGAACACAGTACGCAGAGCCCTTGGAAGAGTACCATAGAGGAAATATACACAATCCTTGTTCTGTACAGCTGTAGTCGGTCATGTCTTTCTTTGGTTCTGTCACTTGTATTCGTGTCACTTTTTTTTTTTTTTTTGCGGCCCATGGTTCCTTGAGGATAACTTCTACTTCCTTTGCCACTTCCCAGAGCATGTACTATGGAGTTTTGCACACATTGGACACTCAGTAAATTATTTGAACTGCGTGGCCCTTTTTTTTTTTAAGAGATGGAGCAGGCCTGTGGCAATGATCCTTTGATGTCTCCCATAGAAGAGAAAAAATAATTGGATGATTTAAAAAAAAAATGGTTGCAAAGCTCCAAATCATGAGCACTATGCAGGATTTGGAAACTTGACCTGAAAAATGTTAGTTTAGTTCCAGAAATTGTCCAATTTATTCTCCTTCCCCCCAGTAAGATTGAGCCCCAAATGATCTGATTATACTTTTCTAGCCCACTGCTTGGCCCACAGTGAGCCCATAATATCATAATAATTGTCATTATCGCTAGCTACATGTCAGATAACAAACAGGTCCAAAGTCTATTGAACAACTAACAGGCAAAGAGGACTGATTATGATATATTGTATTTTAACTGGTAGGAAGTGGGCAAGTTAAAAGAATAATAGGTTTGTAATTTTTTACACTTGTTTTAAAGACTGTGTGTTGTATTGTTCCATACACAAAATACTGCACGATATGTGACTTTTATGATACTCTTCGAGCCTCGTTTTATATTAAAATGCTCTGAATATTTAAATTTACATTAGTTGTGCTCCTGCAACGGCAATCCCAAACAAAAGTAGACATTTATATTGTCCTGCTGAAAAACCGATAGTAATAAGTGAAAACTGTTCACAACACAGTTGTAATCCTCCTGCTGTTCCCTATCTTGGGATGTTTTTAACGGATCTGGCGTTTATTGAAGAAGGAACACCCAACTTTACCGAGGAAGGTCTCGTAAACTTTTCCAAAATGAGAATGGTGAGTATAATTTTGACAAAGGGGAGTTGATGAACTTTGTTTAATTAATTCTTTCGTTCAATTGTATTTATTGAGCATTTACTTTGTGCAGAGCACTGTACCAAACATTTGGGAGAGTAGGAAACGATAGTCACATTCCCTGCCCTCGGTGAGCTTACACTCTAGAGGTGGGGAGACAGACATCAGTACAAATAAATAAAATTACGGATAGGTACTTAAGGGCTGTGGGGCTAGGAGGGGAGAAGAGCAAAGGGAGCAAGTCTAGGTGATGCAGCAGGGTGTGGGAGATGAGGAAAAGTGGGGCTTAGTGGGGAAAACCTCTTGGAGGTGATGAGCCTTCTGTAATGCTTTGAAGAGGAAGAGAGTCTGTCGGATTTGAGGAGGGAGGGTATTCCTGGCCAGAGGCAGGATGTGGAAAGGGAATGGCGGTGAGACAGGCGGTATCGTGGTACAGTGAGAAGGTTAGCATTAGAGGAGTGAAATTGTGCAGGCTGGGTTATAGAAAGAAGCGAGGTGAGGTAGGAGGGGACAAGGTGGTGGCGTGCTTTAAAGCCAATGGTGAGGAGTTTTTGTTTGATGTGGAGGTGGATGGGCAACCACTGGAGTTTTTTGAGGAGCGGGGTGACATGTTCTGAATGCTTTTCTAGAGAAATGATCCAGGCAGCAGAGTGAAATAATGGACCAGAGTAGAGAGAGACAGGATGCTGGGAGATCAGCAAGGAGGCTGATGCAGTAACCCAGGCTGGATAGGATGAATGATTGGATTAACGTAGGAGCAGTTTGGAAGGAGAGGGGAAAGGGCGGTTTTTAGCGATGTTGTGAAGGTGGGACCAACGGGATTTAGTAATGGATTAAATATGTGGGTTGGAGTCGAGGATAACGCCAAGGTTATGGCCTTGTGAGACAGAAAGGACAGTGGTGCCCTACAGGTATGGGCACGTCACGGGAAGGACAGTGTTTGGGTGGGAAGATAAGGAGCTTTGTTTAATAAATACAGATTTCATAAAAGATTGCACCTGGGAAAGGTGGGATCCTAGCATATTCACCCCTTATTCTTACAGTTTGTGGGGGTTAGGAAAATAGTAATTTTGATTCTAGTCTGTCCTCAAGGATGTTGTAATGAAGCCACTAGAGACCACGCAGAGAAACATAACAAATAAAAGGAATGGGGCTTGGCTACTGAGTCATCAGGACCCCCTGGCCCTGTAGGAGTGCAATGCTGAAGAATTGAGAGCTTGTTAAAGGATGCTGTATTAATAACAATGATCATTTAAAAAAATTAAATAGTTGTTAGGCAGTTACTATGTGCCAAGCACTAGGTAAATGCAGTACATGCGGATTGGACACAGTCCCTCCCCTATGTGGGGCTCACTTACAGTAAGGGAAGGGAGAACAAGTACTGAACCCCCATTTTACAGATGAGGAAACTGTGGCACAGAGCAGTTAGTGGCTTACCCAAGGCCCACTGTCGCTGGAGAAGCGGAACTCAGCTAAGGTGCTAAGCGGGTGTCGGGGACAGGCTGTAGCTCAGAATTTTGAGATGGAGGGAAAGATGAAATCTTCACGTGCTTATTGTTGTTCTATCATCTGGCAGATCTCGCATATTATCAGGGAGATACGTCAGTTCCAGCAGACTTCTTACCGGATAGACCATCAAGCCAAGGTAACGCAGTGTTGGACTCAAGATACAGACGTCGTGCCCTCATCCCTGAGGGAGCCTACCTCGTGGCAGCCAACCAGTGGAGAAGCAGTGTGGCTCAGTGGAAAGAGCACGGGCTTGGGAGTCAGAGGATATGGGTTCTAATCCCGGCTCTGTCACTTATCAGCTGTGTGACTTTGGGCAAGTCGCTTAACTTCTCTGTGCCTCAGTTCCCTCATGGGGAAAATGGGGATTAAGACTGTGAGCCCCATGTGGGACAGCCTGATTACCTTGTATCTCCCCGCAGTGCTTAGAACAGTGCTTGGCACATAGTAAGCGCTTAACAAATACCAAAATTATTATTATTATTTATTGAACACTTGGGAGAGTACAGTGATTACAATTTACTCTCTACAGTAGCCTTGACAGAAAGGGAGGAAGAGTAGGTCGAATGAATTCCTCAAAGTGAGTATCACTTTTACTTACCAAACGGCTCCCAAACGGCTCCCAAAAGAGTCTTCAAGAAAACCGGGATGGCCGGAGCACAGCTTTAGTTTGGCTCAGCATAGGTCTGGATCCGTCCAGGTGGCTGGGGCAGAAAAATGAGAGGAAGGAAGGAGTGAACATAAGCAGGGCTACTGCAGCATTCTCCCCTTTTAGTATAAGGATCTTCAGTGATCCCTTGCCCACAGTAGTAAGGAGAAAATTTCCATTTAGGGCTGGTATTGAGAGCGGGTGTTTATGGTTGGTGGTCCACCGTCAGGGGTAAAGGTGTTATTGCCTTGGGTGAAGAGGACAACCCAGTGAGGCACCTTGGGGAAGTCTGGGTTTAATACAATCAATAATTATGGTATTTGTTAAGCACTTATGTGCCAATCACTGTTCTAAGCGCTGGAGTACATACAAGTCAATCAGGTGGGACAGAGTCCCATAAGGAGCTCAAACTCTTAATCCCCATTTTTACAGATGAGGTAACTGAGGCCCGGAGAAGTGAAGTTCATTCATTCAATCTTATTTATTGAGTGCTTACTGTGTGCAGAGCACTGGACTAAGTGCTTGGGAAGTCCAAGTTGGCAACATAGACGGTCCCTAGCCAACAGCGGGATCACAGTCTAGAAGGGGGAGACAGACAACAAAACAAAACATATTAACTAAATAAAATAAATAGAATAGTAAATATGTACAAGTAAAATAGAGTAATAAATATGTACAAACATATATACATATATAGAGGTAAATACCACTGAATGAATGAATTTATTTATTGGATGACTACGACAGAATTGATAGATATGTTCTCTGCCCACAGTGAACTGAGCGTCTGGAGGGGATTCTATTGTCAGCTGTGTGACTCTGGGCAGGTCGCTTCACTGCTCTGGGCCTCAGTTCCCTCATCTGTAAAATGGGGATTAAGACTGTGAGCCCCCCTGTGGGACAATGTGATCACCCTGTAACCTCCCCAGCGCTTAGAACAGTGCTTTGCACATAGTAAGTGCTTAATAAATGCCATTATTTTTATTATTATTATTATTTCTAGGAGCCTCAGGCCAGGATAAATTGTATTTATTAAGCGCTTAGTAACCCTATATCTACTCCAGCGCTTAGAACGGAACTCTGGCCCATTCATCCAATAAATACAACTGAATGAACGAACTGTCGTTCCATTGGACTCTCCCAAGCGCTTAGTCCAGTGCTCTGCACGCGGTAAGCGCTCAAGAAATACGACCAGACGCCAAATCCGCTTGAACTGAACCCCGTGGCACGTAGTAAGTGCTTAAATACCATCATCGTCAAGTGACTTGCCCAAGGTCACACAGCAGAACCCAGGTCCTTCTGGCTCTCAGGCCCCTGCTCTATCTACTAAGCCATGCTGCTTCTCTGAAGGTTTAAAGAGGCCGAGGGCTCTAAATCCCACACCTCTGGTAGAGGGAGGGAGGGAGAGATAGCCCCTTTTTGTCCCCCTTGTTTGCCTATCTAGGAGTCTTTTGAACACCCAGGGGCAGACCCACCTTTCTGGAGCATACCTACAGATGCTGGGGGGAATAAAAACTCCAGAGTAAGGGCCCGTGAGGAAGAGAAGTTCAGGTGGCCAGGGCTATAGGACAAGCCGGGCTTCACTTTCCCATCTGGCAGATTTGGTGACCAGGGGAAGCAGGCTTAATGAAAGCAGACAGAAAATGCTGCTGCTCTAGAGAGCTCCAAAGGTTTTTTTGGAGCCTTTGGCCGAGGCTTTTAGCCCAGCCAGGATACCTGCATATGTTGGACTGTCCTGGTCAAGCACAGTTGGCTAATTAGACTTGAAAACACAAAAGGGTGAACATTTCCCAAAGAGACACCCCCACTAGCAACAAGGAAAATGCACTGGATCAGTGGTAGCCAATCAGCCCTCACTGTATGAATTCCAGTCATCATCATCATCAATCATATTTATTGAGCACTTACTGTGTGCAGAGCACTGTACTAAGCGCTTGGGAAGTACAAGTTGGCAACATATAGAGACAGTCCCTACCCAACAGTGGGCTCACAGTCTAAAAGGGGGAGACAGAGAACAAAACGAAACATACTAACAAAATAAAATAGAATAGATACGTACAAGTAAAATAAATAGAGTAACAAATATGTACAAACATATATACATATATACAGGTGCAGTGGGGAAGGGAAGGACGTAAGATGGGGGGAATGGAGGGGGGGCAAGGGGTCACGATGTAAACAAATACAGATCTGTTATACCACACGTTTGCTCATCCCTTAGATGTCTGTGGCTCTCATTTCCCCAGGTGAACCCCCCACCCAAAGAGGGAAGGGTCGAAAGGGTCATTAGGAATATAGACCAAAATGACTCTGGAGTGCCCAGAACCATTCATTTGCTGTTGGTTGGGAATGCTGATCCTTCTCTTTGTTTCAGGTCACTCAGTACCTACTGGACAAGACTCTCATCATAGATGAAGATACGCTGTATGAGCTATCGCTGAAAATTGAACCTAGACTCCCTGCTTGAAGAGCCAGCTTTGTCCATGAGTGTGCAGAGAGCTTTAGTGCTAAAGGACAGATCTGTGCATGCCACACCCTCCGGAATGCTAGGGGAAGAGGAGTGAGGATGACACGGCCTCCGAGAAATCCCCTCGTCAGGCAAGGAAAACACTGCTGCCACTGCTGCTGCTGCTGCTGCTGCATGGGATGGAGGAAAGGCAAAAAGACTTCAGACTTGGGAGCGGGTCGTGGGGTTGGTGTCAGGGGATTATTACTTGGCAAAACATAACGATTGCATTGAGGTAACAAGCATCTAGAGAAGAACTGAGACTTTCTGGAACCTATATGCTAGTAGCCCACTCCCCTGGGATTAGTTAGGGAAGGAGACAAATCTAAACCCCATAGTACGTTCCAGTCGATTCAAGTGCTCCGGCAGAGGGAGGAGGAACGACAGGCCTCCGGGTTTGACGGTTTTCTGGGCATGCTGCTCTCACCATTGTGCATCTACTGACCCATTCCCGGGAGTTTTCTGCTTTTGTATTTTTTTAACTGCAAATAGTAGGTGCCTAACAGAAAAAAAAAAATGTAACTCACATTTGATGGAGACCGAACAACTTCGTGGCAGGTTTGAATCTTCCAGCATGTGCGCAGTTTCAAAAGTGTTGTAAATATTTATATCTAGAGAATAATATTATGTTCTTTAGTGGTCTCACCCGTGTTGGGAGTAGGCAGAATTGGGAGGGGGTAGAGTAAACGTTGAAAATCAAGTTGACTTTATACATTCAACTCCTTAAGTAAAACCTAGGGAGCTGCTTGGTTTGACTAATGCGTGGCTGACCTGGAATTCTCTTTGGAGTCCGTATATACGGTCAGCTTTCTGGGTTGGCGGCAGGGTCCTCACTGCTGTAGGTAGTCTTCAGGAGGAAGTAGGTAGGTACTCTTTGCACATTTCCTCTGAGCTCATGTTGCGTTGCTCTTGACCACTGGAAATGCAGGCACTTTTTTCTCCATAACGGGAGGTGCTTAACTACCTGAAAAGCAGGAAAGAAAGGGGAAATCCATTTTTTCCCACTGTAAGTGAAGTTAATTGGTTAAAAAAAAATCAGCTTTGTTCACTGGCTTGATGTTAGCTCTATTTATTCTATTTATTCCTCTTATGTGATTCTATCAGCGCATGATCAGCCCTTATTCATTCTTGCCATGTGAGAATCTCAACAGGTGAGCATTTGTTGTTGAGAAAGTTGTCCAGCGCTTAGAGCTGTTTTTAAAATGCCAATGTGAACCATCAGCCCTAAACGTGAGCCGGGGCACTGTTTCCTCATTTCTTAGTTGAGCAGGACCGGTTGTACCTGCGGAGGAAGCGGGTCAAACCGACAGAGCCTCCTGGGTGCCAGGCCGGAGCAGTGTCTTGAACTTTTCCAGAGGTGATTCTTTAGGCAGATGAAAGAAATAGGCTCCACCACTGCTTACCTCCATTCTCTCTTCTCAGGGAGAGTGTGTTTAAAGAAAAAGGGAAAGATGTGACTAGTGCCCACTGACTCTTAAAGTTTCTGTTTATTAATACCGATGGTGAAAAATCGTTTTGCCTGGCTTATGTTTTTCTTCTTTACTTGCACTTTAATGATACTGTTAGGGCCAACAGCTGCCTGATAAATTCCACTTTGGGTCCTCTCCAGGCCAGGTGGAAAGGTGAGCTGAAAATGGACCTCATTAGCAGTGACCATCAAGACCATTTTCTGCACCTCCAAGGCCAGGGCTATAAATGGCTACACTGCTAAACATCAGCTAAGTACTACAAACCTCAACTGAGAATGTTGGAGCAGCTTTCCAGAAGCATCTTTAATTGCTCACATACTAGCCCTGGGACCCTAAACACACAAAGGGATAGTTCTAGATGCTTTCTTCTCATTTTTAACGTTGTGTGTTTGATCTTTTTATTAGCAAGTGGCAAGAGACCTGTTGCATGATTAGAAGCATGGGATTTGGGGCTCTTATAAGAGACGTGACATAATACAGACTTCAGTGCATTCATTTTAAAATAACAGGATTAAAAGTTAACCTATGCCAGTTTCACAAAACAGCTCAAGGTCTGGCCATGATGGAGGAGCGCAGTACAAGGTGTCTTGGAATACATATTATTCCTGTTCCCAAAGAAACAAAGCTGGGCACGGTACAGGAAGAGGTTGCTCATAGTGGCTACTGGCAGGAAAATACTCCTGGTACAGGGACTACTGTGGCAGCTCTGCCTTGTGATCCTGGCTGGAGGGGACACCTTTCACACCCATTGAGAGTTGGAGTCCTTTTGTGTCTCTACATCCAAAATGGACTAGTGTCTGTGTGTTCATCAATTGAGGGAGAGAGATATAACTAAAGAAGCAGTTTAAATAAGAAATGCCCCTTCCACCTATGAGCAGCAGCTCAAACACCGCAACGCCTGTGCCCATTCCCGGCTTTTTTCAACAATCCCCCCATTACCTGGGGAGACACCCAAAGTTGCCTTTGGGCACACCCCAGTCGTGCACTCAAACTGATAACTGCCCAATGCAGCAGCTAGTTGGAAGAAGCATCCTCCTGCAAAGCATGCCAAACTCCATGGGGTTTCTTAGGGTCGAGCCCTCAGTAGATGATGCTCGGCCCTCAGCTTCCCTAAAGGGAAATAAAGGAGAGTAGTACGTAGCCCAATGTCTTGTGCTCCCACTTGATGCCCATCTAAAAACTTCAAGAGACACAACACCCCAGGGATCAATTCACTGCCTTAAGTTTTTTCTTTTCCGCATCGACATGGCTGATCTGCCTGTTGGAGGGGAATGACCCTTACCAGAATCCCACAGCAGGGCTTGGGTGGCGTCTGTATTCATTCATTCAATCATAGTTATTGAGCGCTTACTGTGTGCAGAGCACTTTACTAAGCGCTTGGAAAGGACAGTTCGGCAACAGATAAGGACAATCCCTACCCAACAACGGGCTCACAGTCTAGAAGGGGAGACAGACAACAAAACAAGTAGACAGGCATCAATAGCATCAAATGTCTGAATGGCAGACACCACTGGTCATTCTGCTTTGGCTCTGGCTGACAGCAGGTACTGCGTGGCCCTATCTGCCCCAGAGCAGACAGATCTTGTGATGCTCTCTGGGGGGGTATAGTGAAAAACTACTGGTCCTCACCTCCGAGACTCTTGGAACTGGGTGTCTTGCCCCAAAGGAGTCTCCATTCATTCATTCACTCATATGTCTTGAGTGCTTGCTGTGCGCAAAGGACTGTACTAAGCGCTTGGGAGAGTACAGTAAAACGACAGATACATTCCCTGCCCACAATGAGCTCACAGTGCTAGTCTAGCTAAGGATTTTGTTGAATTGAAAAAAAAGGAAATAGTTTTCTACTTAGCTCTGGCTGAAGGCACATGTGCCCAGATTTCCACACCCTAGTAATGCCGACCTTAAAATGGACCTGCCTGGGGACTTGTCCCTCTCGAGCTCTGCTTACAGCTGCTCCTGCTTCCTCCTTTCCCCAAGACAATACTAGCTCCTGCCACAGACAAGACCCAACAGTCACCTCACACATTTCACACCTGCAGATAAATGGGGTATTGGTGAAGGGAAGGGGAAGGTTGACTATTCTAAGCAAAATGGGGCTGTATTTTTGGCACCCTTCTGATGCATCAGGCAGGAAAACTTACTGCGTGAAATGATTTTAGCTATCATTTTGGGTCCTTTCACCTGTGCGCAGATGCTCTCGGGTGTTGGTAGAGACCTGAGATGAGTCAATCACCTGAGGAGTTGGCACTTATGCCAGGGCCCCCTCCCCCTGTAGGAAACCATTGGATATTTGGGACAAATTATTCAACGCAAACACATTTTCCATCTCGTGCATACTTGAGGATTTTTGTCATTTAGTATTACGGTGATGCAAATTTAAAGTCACAATTATCGACGGGCCTTTGTGGTTTTAAAGTTTCTGAAGACGTTAACATCACATTCTATAGCAAATAAAGCTCTTGGCCTTTAAAAAATTTGGAATAAATAACAATATCTGTATTGAAGTTTTGATTACGTGCAATGGGCCGGGAACTGATTTCTTTTCACACACTTTCCTATGTGCAGAGCACTGTAATAATAATAGTGGCATTTATTAAGCGCTTACTATGTGCAAAGCACTGTTCTAAGCGCTGGGGAGGATGCAAGTTGATCAGGTTGTCCCACAAGGGGCTCAAAGTCTTAATCCCCATTTTACAGATGAGGTAACTGAGGCACAGAGAAGTTAAGTGCCTTGCCCAGAGTCACACAGCTGACAAGCAGCCCATGCTCTTTCCACTGAGCCACATTGCTTCTCTACTAAGCACTTGGGAGAATATAACAATAAACAAATTAGAAGCAATCGCTCCTGCTCCATGTGCCCTCTGAAGAGGCCATTTCAAACCTTCCAATAAAGCACCTTATTTTTAAAGGGAGGGCTTACTGAGTTTCGATCTCTGTGGTTTCGATTTCTGTCTTGTCAGAAAAGGCACCTCCTACACTGAATACGCCTTGGTTCTTTCACCAAGCGCTTAGTACAGTGCTCTGCACTCAGTAAGTGCTCAATAAATATGACAATGAATGAATGAACATCTCTGTTGAATATTTGAAATGGAGGAAAAGGAATATATATGTCCTTGAAAACTGCAAATTGGTTCTACTGAAAAATGAAATATGTGTGAATGTTGAACCTCTGTATTGTATAAGCTCTGTATAACTGTGCAATTGATTTTGACTGGTTTGTCTAATGGACAAGGTGTAGTATGTTTATTTTCTTTTAACAGAAATCAAAATATGTGTCCCCAACATCTGAATTGTCCATGAAGGGTGGACTGAAGGGTTTGTTTTGTGTTATCAGGCATAGTTTGGGGGGTGAATGGTGAGATTATGCCTATATGCACATTAAACGCATTATTTTTCTTGAATTCTAAATATCACTGATTCTTTCCCCTTTCAGTCCCACAATTCATTCATTCTTTCAATCGTATTTATTGAGCGCGTAGTGTGCAGAGCACTGTACCAAGTGCTTGGGAAGTACAAGTCGGCAACATACAGAGACGGTCCCTACCCAACAACGGGCTCACAGTCTAGAAGATGCGGGGTGGTTCACAGAGTTCAGCCCAAATGGGCCAATGTGAACTCTCTCGTCATCATCATCATCAATCGTATTTATTGAGCGCTTACTATGTGCAGAGCGCTGTACTAAGCGCTTGGGAAGTACAAATAGGCAACATATAGAGACAGTCCCTACCCAACAGTGGGCTCACAGTCTAAAAGGGGGAGACAGAGAACAAAACCAAACATACTAACAAAATAAAATAAATAGAATAGATATGTACAAGTAAAATAAATAAATAGAGTAATAAATCTCGCCCCATGGACTCTGCCCTGGGGAAGTGGTGGGCAAGCAGTCGGAGGAGGGCCTGGGGCAGGTGCCCCATGCTGCCGTAGCCCAGGGCTGGCCCAATTCCTCTAGGTACTCGGGACTAAATCCCAACTGGGTTTGGAGGCAATGGGTTCCACTGACATATGGCTCCGAGCGCATTATGAGAATTCAGTTTACGTGAACATGCACAGTGTGACATGGGTCAAGGTATTAAATTCTCTCTTGCTCCCCCCGCCCCCACTGCCTTAGCTGAGTGCCTCATGAAACACTGTTTATCAGGTATTTCCTCACCTGCTCTCACTTCGTCCCTGAGAGCCAAGGGTAAAGAAAGTACTGAGACTACAGACAGAATAATCCTACGACTGAAACTGCTGGATACAACTGGGAACTCCCTTCCCTTTAACTATATCTCTTAATGCTATTCCTTTTAGGGAGGGAGGACATCATCTATGATAATGATGTTTGGACAGACGGACAAGTCTAACTGACACGTATCTTTGCTGCAAATAAACGACATGCTGGAAGCTTCTGAGATTCCACTCACTGCCTCTCAGCTCGCCACCCGCCCTGTGCAGATAGGCAGGAAGCCAATTCATGTAGCCTGGTATAGTCTTCCTCTACACCAAGTAATTACGTCGGCATCTCCCGATGCCTAGAGAGAGCTCTCAGATGTTCCAACCAACCAACAGGGAAACTATGGGGGCACTTCACAGAATCCCAAGGGGTGCTCACCAGAAAAAGAGCCAAAATGGTGGGTTTCCTCCATTACTTCATTGAAAACTGAAACCAATCACTATTTACTCAATGAGGGCTTTCCTACCATTGCCCGGGGTAGCTATAAACCTGCCTTCGCCTCTACACCAGGAAGAATAAAAAAATTTGCTATGAGCCAGTTTTTCCCACCATTTTAACAACCATTCATTCATTTGTATTCATTGAGCGGCTTACTATGTGCAGAGCATTGTGTTAAGTGCTTGGGAGAGTACAACAATAAGCAGACACATTCCCTGCCCACAATGAGCTTACAGTCTGGAGGCAGGTAGACAGACATTAATACAATTAAATTATAGATATGTACACATATGCCGAGGGGATGGGAGGAGGGAAGAACAAAGGAAGCAAGTCAGGGAAAAGCAAACAGGAGTGGGAAAAGAGGAAAGGGGGGCTTAGGACAGCCTCCTGGAGGAAATGTGCCTTCAATAAGGCTTTGGGGGTGGGTGGGGGGATGCAGAGTAATTGTCTGTCGGTTTTGAGGCCAGAGGCAGGATGTGGGCGAGGGGTTGGCGGCAAGATAGTCTAGACCGAGAACGGTGAGAAGGTTACATTAGAATTGCAGAGCCCTGAACATGCTGGTGGCTCCCTAAATTTAATCTCCAAACTCAAAACTTAGAGGTTTTCCTAAAGTTCAGACACAGAGGTGTGGATGTGGGTTTTAGACACAGTTTCCACACCTCAGGGAAACTCTTCATTGGGACATCACCCAGTGTCCTAGAGACAAGTCATTCAAGAACTGTATGCAAAGGACTGCGTTCTACAGGCACGCATCCATGAAGACAAGCAAATGACTGCAAACCACTTTGCCAAATCAGCTTAGAGTTATGGGTGACAATAAGTCCAAAGGAACTGGAGTGACAGCCTGCATCGGGGAAGCCACACACACATACAATCAAATATTCACCTTGGTAATACCAAACAGATGTGACAGACTTATACCTAGGCAGCACACTGACCAGTCACGCGGAGCTACGCAAGGAAGCAGAAATCTGAATCCAAAAGGCCGACACAACCCTAGGGAGACCATTACACAGAGTGTGTATTAGTTTCCACACAAAACTCAGGGTCTACAGAGCCCTTCCCTCTTCCTAGATCCGAGTTCACAGTGTAAACTGATCTGAAGAACACGGGTGTGCTCTCGCAGAGACCTAAAGGTATTTAGTGCGGTCATTTAAGACTGTTTTGTTTCCACTTTGTTCAAGAATCTTGACCTTTTTGGAGCTTGGTTTGTGTACTTTTCTCTGAGGCAGAATCATCATCATCATCAATCGTATTTATTGAGCGCTTACTGTGTGCAGAGCACTGGACTAAGCGCTTGGGAAGTACAAATTGGCAACATATAGAGACAGTCCCTACCCAACAGTGGGCTCACAGTCTAAAAGGGGGAGACAAAATCAAACATACTAACAAAATAAAATAAATAGAATAGATATGTACAAGTAAAATAAATAAATAAATAAATAAAGAAGCATCACAGGATGCCGAGTATTTTGCTCGACACCAGAATATTATAATAATAATAATGGCATTTATTAAGCGCTTACTATGTGCAGAGCACTGTTCTAAGCGCTGGGGAGGTTACAAGGTGAGCAGGTTGTACCACGGGGGGCTCACAGTCTTCACCCTCATTTTACAGATGAGGTAACTGAGGCACAGAGAAGCGAAGTGATTTGCCCCAAGTCACACAGCTGACAATTGGTGGAGCCGGGATTTGAACCCATGATCTCTGACCCCAAAGCCCGTGCTCCTTCCACTGAGCCACACTAATGTGACAGAAAATATTGTGTAGTTACAACTACTGCCTGGAAGAAATACATGGAAATGTCTCAGGGACCCAGGCCACCCCTCAAGTCCTGGCGAGCAGCCTGCTGTTCGACAGCAGCTGCTCTGCCGGCGGCCAATCCCACCTTCGGTCAGAAGTGCTGGGGGTGAGGAGGACTGTAAATATGTATATATGTCCTGTATATATGTACATATGTTTGTACGCATTTATTACTCTATTTATTTATTTTACTTGTACATATCTATTCTATTTATTTTATTTTGTTAGCATGTTTGGTTTTGTTCTCTGTCTCTCCCTTTTAGACTGTGAGCCCACTGTTGGGTAGGGACTGTCTCTATGTGTTGCCAACTTGTACTTCCCAAGCACTTAGTACAGTGCTCTGCACACAGTAAGCGCTCAATAAATACGATTGATTGATTGATTGATTGACTAAAAGTGAGGAGAAGCAGCATGGCTCAGTGGAAAACAGCACGAGCTTTGGAGTCAGAGGTCATGGGTTCAAATCCCGGCTCCGCCAATTGTCAAGTGGTGTGACTTTCGGGAAGTCACGTCACTTCTCCGGGCCTCAGTTCCCTCATCTGGAAAATGGGGATTAAGACTGTGAGCACCCTGTGGGACAACCTGATCACCTTATAACCTCCCCAGTGCTTAGAAGAGTGCTTTGCACATAGTAAGTGCTTAATAAATGCCATTATTATTATTATTATTATTATTATTATTATTAAAAGGGGCAGGCACAGTAAGGAAGCCCGGCTTTAGGAACCAGTTCCTCACGGGCCCCGCCAGGGGAACCAAGCATGGCAATGGGTAATTAACAGGATAGAATCCAGGCAGAGTTTCCTGATGAAGGAATAGGGACTCCCAGAAAGAAGGAAGCTTGCTGGCTTGGAAGTCCAATGAGCCATCCAAGCCGGGCCCCACCGCTGCCTGGAGGGTGTACAGAAGGCTGGCTCCCTTCGAAGGGACGGCCGTGCTCTGGGTTCCTGGCTGGTCACTGCTATTTATAGGAGACCTTTCTCCCCTTAGTTTGTGGGCTATGTGCTGGGAGGTATTCCCGAGCTATTTTTATCAGGGATCTGGTTGGCCTGCACCCCCTCCCGCCACCGAGCCAGGGATAGGAAGACAATGTACTTTAGAAGGAACGACTCCCAAGGAGAAGCCTAATGCTGATCCAGCTCTTATCCTAGTCCGCCTTGATTACTCCATCAATCTCCTCGCTGACTCCCTGCCTCCTGTCTCTCCCCCACATTTATTAAGATGGCATTTGTTAGGCACTGGCTATCAACCACTCAATCAATGGTATTTACTGAGCACTTACTGTGCGCAGAGCCCTGAACTAAGCAACAGAATTAGCAGACATGATCCCTGCCCAAAACGAGTTTACCGTCTTGAGCTTACAGGCTAGAGAAGCAGATGGCCAATCCGCCTAGGGTTTTCCTCTTTTTTTAATATGGTATTTGCTAAGCATTCATTCAGTCAATCATATTTATTGAGCGCTTACTGTGTGCAGGGCACTGTACTAAGTGCTTGGGAAGTACAAGTTGGCAACTTAGCATTTCCTAAGCGCCAGGCACTGCATTAAGTGCTGGGGTAGATTCAAGTTTAACAGGTTGGACCCAGTCCCTGTCCCATATGGGGCTCACAGTCTTAACCCCCATTTTCCAGATGAGGTAACTGAGGCACAGAGAAGTTAAGTGACTTGCCCAAGGTCACACGTCAGACAAGTGGCGGAGCTGGGATTCGAACCCAGGTCCTCTGACACGCAGGTCTTTTCACTTGACCTTCCAGTCCTTACTTCACTCGGCTGCCCGGATCATTATTCCACAAAACTGTTCGCTCCACACCTGCCCATCCACCTCTGCATCAAACAGGAACTCCTTCCCATCGGCTGCCCCCTCCTACCTTACCTCCCTGATTTCCTAACCAACGCAACCCTCACACTATGCTCCTGTACCCCTAACTCTAATGCCAACCTACTCACTGCACCTCAATCTCACCTATCTCACCATCGACCCGCTGCCCACATCCTCTGTCTGGGCCAGAACTCACTCCCCTCTCATATCCCCAGCCCATCACTCTCCCCACCTTAAAAGCCCTAGTAAGAGGCAAAAACCCTCCAACAGACCTTACTTGACTAGCCTTCGTTTCTCCCACTCACCCTCCCTTAGTTGTTCTCCTTTCTACATTGCTTTCCCCCTCCCCATCCCCCCGGCCTTACCTCCTTCCCCTCCCCACAGCACCTGTATATAAGTATATGTTTGTACGTATTTATTACTCTATTTTATATGTACATATTTATTCTATTTATTTTATTTTGTTAATATGTTTTGTTTTGTTCTCCCCCTTCTAGACTGTGAGCCCACTGTTGGGTAGGGACTGTCTCTATATATTGCCAACTTGGACTTCCCAAGCACTTAGTACAGTGCTCTGCACACAGTAAACAATCAATAAATACGATTGATTGGTTGATTGATTAGTACAGTGCTCTGCACACAGTAAGCGCTCAATAAATACGACTGAATGAATGAATGCTTATACACTTGGATCTGCACCCCTTAAGCACTTGATACACATGACACTCCCAGCCCCCCACAGCTCTTATGTACATATTCTCATACTCCCCCATTCTTCTCTCAGTAAATTAATAATAATAATAATGATAATATTTGTTAATTGCTCACTGTGTGCCAAGTACTATACTAAGTCCTGAGGTAGATACAAGATAATCAGGTTGGACATATTCTTTGTCCCACATGGAGTTCGCAGTCTAAGTGGAGGGAGAACAGTCACCGAATCCCCATTTTACAGATGAGGTAACTGAGGCACAGAAGTGATTTGTCCAAGTTTGTACAGAAGGCAACTGGTGAAGCTGTATTTAGAACCCAGGTCTGTGCTGGAGGTGCTCAATAAATACTTTTGATTGAGTGACTAACCTGCTCACTCCTCATCCTTTCCATCACTCTTATGTACATATTCTCATACTCTCCCATTCCCCTCTCAGTAAATTAATAATAATAATAATGATATTTGTTAATTGCTCACTGTGTGCCAAGTACTATACTAAGCCCCGAGGTAGATACAAGATAATCAGGTTGGACATATTTTTGTCCCACATGGAATTCGCAGTCTAAGTGGAGGGAGAACAGTTACCGAATCCCCATTTTACAGATGAGGTAACTGAGGCACAGAGAAGTGATTTGTCCAAGTTTGTACAGAAGGCAATTGGTGAAGCTGTATTTGGAACCCAGGTCTATGCCGGAGGTGCTCAATAAATACTTTTGATTGAGTGACTAACCTGCTCACTCCTCATCCTTGCCATCACGGAGATGTGGTTCTTGATGGCTGACACAGTTGTCCCTATGGTTCTCTCCCCATATAATAATAATAATGATGGCATTTGTTAAGCGCTTGCTATGTGCAAAGCACTGTTCTAATGAGGAGGAGGAAGGTGGGAGGCCTATTCTTCTCCCTAAAATCCTGCTCATTCTGCCTCTGAAACATTTCAGAGAACTGCCCCTACCTCCGTACCCAAATAGCCATCACCCTGCTCCAAGCATTAATGATCACATCATGGTTACACTACCATATTCAGCGTTCTTGCCAGTTCCCTGCCTCTAGCTTCTTCATACTCCCAGCTGCTGACTGGATCACCCTCCTGAACCCACTGCTCATCTTCTCAGTGCTTGCCCATCTCCCTCTGCATCGAATGAAACCTCCTTACCTTCAGCTTCAAGCTCCCCACCGAGCTGATCACAGGGCTTGAAACTCCCTTCCCCTCAAATCGACCAGCCCTCAATTCTCCCCACCTTCAAAGCCCTCCTAAAATTTCATTAATTATCAAAACAGGGCCATACCAACCCTACTGCTCCCTCCAGCACTTATGTTTTTATTACCCTTCCTCAGCTCTTGTGTATATCTAATAAATGGCATTTACTGAGTGCTTACTATGTGCAGAGCACTGCACCAAACACTTGGAAGAGTACAACAGAGCTCGATCCCTGCCCACAAGGAGCATATGTATATTTGACTACTCATTCATTCATTCGTATTTATTGAGCGCTTACTGTGTGCAGAGCACTGTACTAAGCGCTTGGGAAGTACAAGTTGGCAACATATAGAAACCGTCCCTACCCAACAACGGGCTCACATTCATGCCAATTTCACTGCTTGTAAATGTTTTTATATCTATTTCCCCAGTTAGAATGTGATCTCCTTCCGGGTAGACTACTATCGGCTATGGTTGTATTTTCTCCACTTTGGTTGTATTTTTTCAAGTTAGAATAGAAGCCCTTAACGGGCAGAAAGCGTGACCTGCTACGGTTGTATTTTCCCTGGCGCTTAGTGCAATACATTACATTGAGTAGATGCTCAAGTGAGTACTACGCTACCACTGACAATCTCATTTCCTTGCATGGTTCTCAATACTGATCCCTTCTGTGCTCTTCAGAAAATTCTCCATTTCGGAAGCGTCTTGGGGTGCTCACAGTCTTGTCAGCATTCTCTACAGCATCGAAAGCAGCACACAGGGCATGAGCTAATTTCAAAATGCAGTGGGGTCGAACAGCGTCAATGGAGGCTAGACCTTCAAGGGCACAGTTGTGTGAACAAATGCTTCCGGGCGACGGGGCAAGGGGATTGGAAAAGTCCCTCATTTCCCCTCCCAGCTGACACCCCCCGCCCTGGGATCCTGCCTGATCCCGGGACTCTTGCCTGATCACTTTACACTTCTTGTCTGACTTGGGAGCAGCAGGACGTGTATTACTTCAGCTTCAAGGTCAGTACCGTTAAACTTAACTTCATTTCTCCCAATTGGGGAAGCTATGCAACAGGATGCTGACCACGGCTGACTGTCCGTTCTCGCTTTAGCACTGGAGAAGAGGAATCCCTGAGAGTGTGGCCATTTGGAACGATATTTGTTTCCAAAATGGCTCAAAACCAAATCTTTTAACAGCAAAAAAGGGGCAACTTCATATGGTGATACTTCTGTTCAGTAAGTAAAAGCAACTGATTTGAAGTAATTGGTAATCCTAGCCACTCTGGAAAGAAGCTTGCTGTCAGCTGTGAAAGTTTTAGAGTCAGAGAGGTGGCTGGGGCTATAGATGTTCCCATAGCGCATAAGTACACTTACAAGGGGGGAAAAGGGTAAGTGGCTCATGACCTGAAATGCCACGTGAAGCAATAAATATTAAGTAATTTCCTTTCTGCAGGTTCCCTATCAGGAGTCTAGAAATTTTCTTGAAAAAAAAACCAACAAGAAAAAGGTATTCTTAGGTGTGTCTCTTTGTCAGAGCCACTTAAATCTGAAAATGCTCCCTCACTACAATGTCATTTTATTTCCAGGGATCTTTTAGTTCGTTGTGGGCAGGGACTGTGCCTACCAACGCTGTTATATTTTACTCCCCCAAGCGTTTAGTACAGTGCTCTGCACACAGTATGTGCTCAATAAACATGATTGATTGACTGATTCACCATCATCAAAGGGAGGGACAATTCTGTTTCTTGGGCTGGGATGACAGGAAGACGATATGTCTTTTTGTGCTTGGCACTGTTGTTTTTGAGGCCTATTGAGTACTTCCAACCATCAAGATCACAGCAGATAGAGCAATTTGTTAAAAAGGTTTAAACCATTACACTGGTGTTCAAACTCATTTTTAAAAACTGCTTTTCATTCATAATTCATTTTATTCCCCCATGTATGCCTACATGAAAAAGCTCAGAATGGCTTGTGAGCTTTAATGATTGTTTCCTAAAGAAACCTTTTGGTTAACTTTTGTAATAATGCTTTGTTGGAAGTTTATAAGTCTTGAATTTTTAATTATTTTCTTGTGGTTCGGTGAAGCAGATGGGTTAAATGATGATGTTTTTCAGGTTTCTGCAGGTTATGCAGAACATTTCTGCAGGACATTTGACAAAAAACAACAAAATAACTTTTTCTTGTACCTGCTTTTCTTTCAAATAATTTAAGTGAGAGAACTTTACCAATGACTTTGTGACACTGTTGAAATGTCAGTCAGGATCACATGGACTATCAGCTAATTCCAGTAATGACATGGCTCCAGTATTTAATCTAGTTCTATTTCTAGAAATGCCACTTTTCCTACTGGCACTCTTCATGCTTCCTTCCATTTCGGGCATAATACCCGTGCTCTCTAATGCAAACGAATACCCTCTATCTCTCTCAATACTTGTTTAAGGGGACCATGGAGTGTGAAGACTTTGGTACTAATTATTCTTTACTCCCAACTCTGATCTCCCCTATGGCCCCCGGCCCCCACAAAGCCCCCTTTTAATCCTCCTAAAAACCTAGACTAGGATAATAATGTTGAGTAAGACAGCCTTAAGATTAAAAAATAGGGAGCTGAATTTCTGCCTCTTTTGGGATTTTCACAGGGAATCCACAGCTCTTATGTTAGTCAGACAGACCCCAAAATCAAAACTGATCTAGGGTGTTCCCTTTCTGAGAGTCAGCCAGTGTAGGGAGGCACTGCTTGTTGCCAACGCTAAAGATGACTTTTCTAGGTCACTCCCCAAATTGCTTGTGAAAGGCAAATCTGCAAGAGGCTTTCCTAGAAAGGGGATAGACAAAAACCATTCCCACCTAGTCATCCTAAATGCAAACAGGCTCCATACAAAACTCTTGGGTCCCAACAATGCTTCTACAGCCTCATCTGTCCTGTGGTAGATAACATTTATGTTGAGTCAACAACTACTCTTGGAGCTCAGAAAAGCTGCCTTGCCACGTACACTTGGCTCTTGGGCTCAAGGAGCTAACAATCCAGCACCACCATGGACTACTGTCTCTCCCGGCAGTTTATGAAAATTGCCATCCTTAGCAGGTTAATAAGAGTAAGTTAAAGGGCTTCACCTCCCGGCCCATGGCACTGTGCACGTTGAGAAGTACGAAGCTGCTAATATAGTGGGTTGTGACCTTTCCACATAGCTCAACCCTAAACAAGAAGGGAGTCAGATGGGGGTTGTCACATTAGCACATGGGCACACACAACTGCACCTGGAAGTTTGAGGTGGGGAACCACAGTCCGCATGGTCGCTTGATTGACTTTGCCCAGACAGACCCTCCCACCCCAAATTCAGGCCCCATAACCCCATTCTACCCGTGCTTCTGTTCTACCTAGTTAGAAGGCAACTATGACTTTAACTGTTAAAAAGATAATAAACTAAGTAACAGACCTTTCTTCGTATTCTGCCAACTGAGCTCCCTCTCCTCAGCTCTCCCTTCTCAGGCCTACCAAAGGAACCACCGAGTCAGTGGCCCTTTGAGACCCTGTTTGGTTAAAGTCCTGATGCTGTAAAGCAATGATTTTCACCCAGTGGTATGCCACCGCTTGGCTGGAAGAGTACCACTGTGTGAGAAGCAACATGGCCTAGTGGAAAGAGCACAAGCCTAGGAGTCAGGGAATCTGGGTCATTATCCTGGCTCTGCCACCTGCCTGCTGTGTGACCTTAGGCAAATCACTTAACTTCTCTGTGCCTCCGTTTCCCCATCTGTAACATGTAAGACTCAACATTGTTCTTCTTTCCTCCTCAGACTGCGAGCACCATGTAGGACAGGGACTGTGTGTGACCTAATCATCTTACATCCACTCCAGCGCTTAAGTACAGTGCTTAGAATATAGTAAGTCCTTCGTGTTTTTAATGGTACTTGTTAAGCACTTACTATGTGCCAGGCACCATACTAAGCGCTAGGACAGATACAAAATAATCAGGTTAAACACAGTCCATGTCCCACATGGGGCTCAGAGTCTTAACCCCCATTTCATAGATGAGGTAACTGAGGCACAGAGAAGTGAGGTGCAGCCTACTTAACAAATACCATAATTACTATGCTATAATAATAAAAGCATTGCTGTAGAATACATTTTCCTATCTTATGAATCTGAAGTTCTGTTCAGGGGCCATCTACTAACAAGTTTTCCCCAAAGAAGGGAGGAAAATGGGTTTTCGATCATGGATGTGGGGAGGCCGTGAAGTGGCTCCGACACTCATCGAGAATATTCGGCCGTGGCGGTGGCAGGCCCGCAGCTTCGGGAACATCAGAGCAGCAGCGGCAACCCAGGGGGGATGGGATTCCACGCATGCCAGCTCCTTCAGCAGAAATCCAAGGACAGGCAATGAGACCGGCCTAATGCCACCCCACAGGGCCACGGGAGAGTCACATGCTCTGAGGTGATGCGGCCAAACTGTCCGCAGAACAAGCTTTTCTACACGTGTGGGCTTGAAGAGAAGGTTTCGCGGTTAAGGTCCGATAATACCATCATTTGGTTCTGCAGAGATTTATTCAACCTCAGAAGAGATCTTAAAGCTGTGTCGCGAGGATGGTGCTTAAGTTCTGTTACAATCACGACACCCCAATTAAGTCAAACCAACACTAACCTTGGCACTTAAGTACTCTAATTGTATCTTCAGCTCTCAACAATATACATATCATCAATCGTATTTATTGAGCGCTTACTGTGTGCAGAGCACTGTACTAAGCACTTGGGAAGTACAAGTTGGCAGCATATAGAGACGGTCCCTACCCAACAGTGGGCTCACAGTCTAAAAGGGGGAGACAGAGAACAAAACCAAACATACTAACAAAATAAAATAAATAGAATAGATATGTACAAGTAAAATAAATAGAGTAACAAATATGTACAAACATATATACATATATACAGGTGCAGTGGGGAAGAGAAGGAGGTAAAATGGAGGGGATGGAGAGGGGGACGAGGGGGAGAGGAAGGAAGGGGCTCAGTCTGGGAAGGCCTACTGGAGTAGGTGAGCTAGTAATTCTGTAAAAAATTCGTCCCCCCTTTCTCTCTCTCAATTCCCTCAGGCACTTAGTATAGTACTGCTAAACACATAGTATGTGATCAACATATGCTATTTATTGATTGATTGACATGATTATTCTCAGAAGATGACTCACTTCTCAAGCTGTCCTTCGGTTTCGTGAGCCCTAAGTGGGATTTGGACTGTACCCAACCTGATTAATTTCTATATACTCCAGCGCTTAGAACAGTGCTTGACCCATAGTAGGCACTTCAATACAATATAATGATAATATTAACATGGATAGTGGGTGTTGTGGTGAAGATACAATCACAGTGCCATTTAGTTTTAGAGTTTTAGAAAGACCTATTCGGCCCTGATTGATAATTGCAAAGTATATGGGGTGCTGAATCTGTTCTATTGAAATCTCCAGCGTTTGTCATAGTTTCGTTCCACTTTTCATTGTCACCAGTCACTTGGCCTCTGCCCAAACACTAAGTTCTTTTCATTGGCATATAGCCCTGCCAGTATCCTTCTAGACTGTGAGCCTGTTGTTGGGTAGGGACTGTCTCTATATGTTGCCGAATTGTACTTTCCCAGCGCTTACTACAGTGCTCTGCACTCAGTAAGCGCTCAATAAATGATTGAATGAATGAATGAATATCCCAGCTCTGGGCTTGGGTAGAATTGCTCAAATTCCACAGTCTCACAAGCTCTGAGTTTCATTTTACTGCAATACTTTTACATCTACTCTCCACCTAGAATTAAGCTCCTTTTGGACAGGACTTATACCCAATGGATATTCAATAAATACCATTACTACTACTACTACTGCTACTACTTTTGTTGGATTAGAGGATTCCTGGCTAAGCAATGAAATCCTTGAGGAAGAGAGGCGTAGGACTGGGAAAGCAATGTGCAAAGGGGTTTCTTGTGGATGGATTTTTTTTTTCAGCCCCCTGCATTCAGTCCACTGTCTTGATAAACTCTGTTCACCTTCCAGACTCCACATGGGCAGGTTAGACTAATCCATCAAGCCAGGGAGAGGCAAGATGCTGCTGGCTGGGAGGGGGTGCAGGCTCTCTACATTGGGCTGAGCTTCTCTTAGATCTTCTGTGTCTCCCAAGCTAATCCTGAGGAAGAGAGCTCAACTGTGCCTTGGTACCCATAAAGCTGCATGTAGGTGCTAAACTTTTGTTTTATTAAGAGTGGGCCAAGCATACGCCATTAACCACAGAACAGCAACAGAGCCCAACACTTTTCTCCAACTTCTCCTCTCTTGTCTCTTCCCACACTCTCTACCTTCCCGTTGCCCAGAAGAAAACTCTGGGAGGATAAGGATGCCAGGGAAAGACTGGGTCACTTCAGTGTGTTTATAGACCAAGCACTCAAATTGCTGTTGATAATGCTGACTTAGTGTCTGAATCTTCTTCTTTACGGTATTTAAGCACCCACTATGTGACAAATACCGTTCTAAGTGTTGTAACACTGTTCTAAGATACAAGTGAATTAAGTTGGAGATAGTCCCTGTCCTACATGGGGTTCACTGTCTAAATAGGAGGGGGAGCGGGGGAACTGAGGCATAGCAAAGTTAAATGCTTGCCCAAGGTCACACAGCAAGCATTTGGAAGAGGTGGAAATAGAACCCAGGTCCTCTGACTCTCAGGCCTGTGCTCTTTCCACGAGGCCATACTGCTTGAATGATCCCACCGGGTGGGGATGAGAGAGAGGAGTGGTGCTGGGCAAAGCACCAGCACTCTAACCCACTTCTCTACAAAGGTTTCTCAGTTCTGAAGTCTCAGGATCGTGATTCATCCGCTGTTCCTCATGGGAGATTCCACCCTCATTACCACCACCTCCAGGGAGTAGAGGAAAGAGGGATTTTCATCTATCACTGTGGCTACTGGCTGTTCTGTGATGGACCCTCTTTAGCAGACCCCAACTGAGATGACTCCTCTTACTATGACTCCCCTCCAATTTGTCACATCCTAATCCCACATCCCCCTACAGCCTAAGAATTTTTTCAAATAACACATTTCCAATGAACTCCTAAACTCCCTAAAGGCTATAAAAGGTGGAGAAAGAAACGAGTACTTTGACCTTTCACCTACCCTCAAAGGGCAATGAGGCCAGAAAGTGGAGAGGTACCTCATTTAATAGCATTAAAAGATCCCCATGTATTCGGTAATGCGCTGGCCACTGTTCCAAACAAATTAAATATCAATCAATGGTATTTATTGGGCACTTATTCCCCCTCTAGACCATAAGCTCACTGTGCGCAGGGAATGTGTGTTACACTGTACTCTCCCAAGTGCTTAGTACAGGGCTCTGCACACAGGAAGCACTCAATAAATACGACTGATTGATTGACTTACTGTATGCAGATCACTGTACTAAAGCACTTGGGAGAGTATTATACAGTTGGTAGACACAATCCCTACAACATGTTGCCGTAATGATGGGCCACAGATAAAGTATTGATTACAGAGAAGCAGCATGGCCTATTAAATAGAATTGAATTTTCTATTCAATAGAAAAGAGCACTGTTCCGGGAGTCAGAAGACCTGGGTTCTAATCCCAGCTCTGCCAACTGCCTGCTGTACAGGCATGGGGAAGTGACAACTTCTCTGTGCCTCAGTTTCCTCATCTGTACAATGTTCTCCCTCCTATTTAGACTGGAAGCCCCACGTGGGGCAGGAACTGAACTCTTGCAGCCAAGGTGCAAGAGGAGGGAAGACTATTGGGGAGACCTAGGCCTGGATCTTGGGGTAGTGACTGGAGGATGTCACAGCAGACAGCAGCCACTGTCCAGGAGTTGGTGCTCCCTGGTCAAAGGCTGGTGATCTAGCCAGGACGGCTTGGTATACCACCTACTGGAGGGCACACTGGGGGGTTTTCATGTTAGTTTTCTAACAATTTGTGAGCAAAGTCTCAGTGTAAGAGGTTTTCCTTGATGTAAGGACTATAGGTACTCCTTTCTTGCACTCAGCGGGCACTCAATAAATACCAACTACCACTACTACTCCCTGACGTTTATCTCTGATGGGAGTTTAAGGTGCTTTCCCAATAGTGTCAAGTGAACTATCCCAAGATCCCCATGAGGTATGCAGGTTATTAAGTTCCGGTTAATAAATGGGACAACCAAATTATTGACTCGTCCTAGCTTACACAAGAGATCAATATGGGATGGTGGGAGGGTTGGGAAAGAGAAGGTGGTGGGGGAGAGGGAGAAAAAACATGCAGAGAACACTTCTTAGCATAGGGTCATGTATCCAACTGCCACCCAATACAAATTTAATCATAAGAGTTCAGATTTCCTGTTTCGTGCTTGACTCACTAAGGAGATGGCTCCAGCATGAAAGCAACTGAGTTGAACGTATCCTGAGGATTCGATGGCCACATTTTCATTAAAAGTCACTAGATCAGCAGTGAAAGGATATAGCCATTATGGCAGGCATTGGGGACAGGAATGAAGATCAGATTGGGGAGTTCAGCAAGAAGCAGCAGCAGGAGCAGGAGCAGATAATAGTATTTAATGAGCGCTTACTATGTGCAGAGCACTGTACTTCCCACTTGGGAGAGTACAATACAATAGAGTTGGTAGACACTTTCCCTGTCCACAATGAGCTTACAGTCTAGAGGATAAGAAATGGTTTATGTGTTCCTCAGGATGCTGAGGCATAAAAGAACTTATTTTCTTTTGTCTTGGGCTCTACTGTTGCTATTCTCCTCTTCCTGGGACAGCGAAGCTTTGGTGAGTATTTTCCCTGTGTTATGAGTGGAACTGTGTATGTATGGTAGGTGTGAATGGGACAGTGTTTAAGGTAGGAGCCGGTTGTGACGGGGTGATGGACAGTCTGGGTGAGAAATGGGGGTTTGCGTGTGTGGAAGGGGAGGGAGGATCGTTGTAGGGTGATACGGAGTGGGGGATTCTTATGTTTTATGGTGAAATCTTGAGATCCTTCCAAGGGTATAGATTTTTGTTTTGTTTTGTTTTATGTTTCCAGGCATTCGACAAAACATGAGACAAGGCCCCAGGGCACAAATAGATAGACCAAACACAAACCTAATGGAAATCTGAAATTCCACTAAACAGAGGTGTGGGTGGCAACTTGATGGTGAAATCAGCTAGCACTTTAACACTTAATGAGCTTCCTCATTTAACAGCAGACCCTAAAAAGTCAGTGTCCCAGTTCTAGTCAGGGGCCCTAGACTGAATATTCCTACCTCATCGCCTCTCCTTTTCCTTCCACAATTTCCAACATAGGTGCACCCAGCAAATTCATTCATTCAAACGTATTTATTGAGCGCTTACTGTGTGCAGAGCACTGTACTAGGCGCTTGGGAAGTACAAGTTGGCAACATATAGAGATGGTCCCTACTCAACAGCAGGCTCACAGTCTAGAAGGGGGGGAAATGCCTCCTTGCCCTGCCCTCCAATCCACTCTATGTATACTTCCCCAACTCCATTCTTCCTTCCACTCTACAGGCCATTACAACAGGAAAAAGTATGTCAGAAAGTAGTACTTGACATTGAAGCAAAGGAAAATGAGCACACAATGTGAAGGCGTTATAGTAAGAACTCTGTGATATAGTGGGGGGCTGTTAAATATTGAACTATTTTATTCTGGGAAACTATTTTGAGAACACTGACTCTTATTTCTTGCCAATCATTTACAGTTTGGTAGGATTAGGAGATTCGTGGGGGGCTATGTTCTGTTTCCTCCGACCTTCACTTGCAATTGTTTCTCACCTCCTTTGGTTTATACCTCTTGCCCCCTCTACCAGCCCATTTCTCTGATTTACTGCCTCTTTAGCTCTCCAGAGGTAGTTCCAGGGTGGGTTTTTTTTGCCAACTGAAAGGTTAGAGGAGCATCTAGTGACCTATTCCTACCACTCCAACAGCTACCTCTAGCACTTGTATGTATTTAATCATCTCTATCCTCAGCATTTGTGTGTGTACAGATACTATCAGCTGTTCATTAAATCATTCTGAATACTCAGTTTTGAAAATGCTTTCATGACTGCCTCCCTTGCTGGAGGCTACGCTCCTCACGGGCAGGAAACATGTTGTGCTTGGGTTGTATTTTCCCTAATCACTTAGTACAAGGCTTTGTGCCCAGGGGGTGCTCGATAAATACCAGGTCACCACAACAGAACTGGGAGTCTTGAGTCACAGGGGACTGCTGCAAATCCAATATGCGAGACACCCTTCGTAGCTCTAGCTGCTAAATGACCCTGCCATCGTGAGCACCCAAATAAGGCTAATTGGCTTGGGTGCCAGTGCTGGAGATTGACAACCAACCGAAGGAGCGTGAAGGTAGCTAATGATAAACTGCAGAGCATCTAGTTGAAGGAAGGTGTCTCAGGACTCCCTGGAGGATGCTGTCTGTTCTCCCAACCCTTCATCAGTTAGCAGAAAGAGGCTGTAAAAAGCCTGCTGGGGAGCTGGGTTACTGATACCATTCCCAGTAAACCAGCCCACCATCAGGACCCTTACTGGGCCCGGGAGGTCTTGGTCCCTGTCTTCTTAAAAAAATGGTATTTGTTAAGCATTTTCCATGTGCCAGATACTCTACTTCGCATTGGGAAAGATACAAGATAATTATAATTGTGGTATTTGTTAAGCGCTTACCATGGCCAGGCACTGCTCTAAGCTCTGGGATGGGTACAAGCAAATCGGGTTGGACAGAGTCTCCGTCCCATGTGGGGCTCACAGTCTCAATCCCCATTTTACAGATAAGGTAACTGAGGCCCAGAGAAGTGAAGCGACAAGCCCAAAGCCACGGAGCAGACAAGTTGTGGAGCTGGGATTAGAACCCAAGACATTCAGATTCCGAGGCCCGTGCGCTATCCACTATACCGTGCTGCTTCCCTGGTTGGACACAGTCCATGTCCCACATGTGGCTCAGCGTCAATCCCTACTTTATAGTTGAGATAACTAGCGCATGGAGAAGTCACTTTTCCAAGGTCATTCAACAGACAAGTGGTGGAGCCAGGATTAGAACTCAGGTCCTTCTGACTTCCAGGGCCACAGGGCCATCTCTCTCTCCTGCTCTGCTTCACTCACAGTCTGAAAGAGGACGAAAGGTTCTAGAAAAAATGGGGGTGGAAAAACTGGCATCAAGCAGCAGGTGACAGATAGTCTGGTACCAGCCCACAGCATACAGCAGGCAGTGTCTCTTTTAATTAACATAAGACATGCGTAGAATGGGGAAAGTAACTCAGCATGATGCCTCTTGGTCCACAGAAACGGTGGGAGAATGCCCTGGGTCACTGCCTGCCTCCTGTCATTAATGTTACCTGGCAACTCTCTTCCCGTGTCTTGAGGCCCACTGGGGTGGTGCTTGAATGACTTTCTGAAGGGCTGCTCAACCTGCACTGGCATGTCTGGTGCAATTCTTCACTGTGGAACATGCACACTTTCCCTGACTGCTGAATCCAATAAACGGCTGGGAATTTAACCGTGACGAGGAGTTTGCCTGAGCCGGAGTGCAAAGCAGAGCAATCGCACTCAAGATTAAGGCTCAGAAAGAATCCAAAAGCAGACTGGGAAATATTTCCAAAATCAGCCCTTCAGAAGGTTTGGAGTATCATCACTCCCCTCCTAACCGATGTGTTGCAAGCTTGCCCTTTCTACAACCCGTATGCTCCTCCCTAGGGGTGCCCTTTCCCCCATTTTTGTAAACGGTGGCAAACATCCTCCCCCGCGAACGTTCACCATGGAAATCTGTAGCACCGTGGGAGAACTTTTGCCGAGTCTGCTCTCTGGCCAACGGGGTGAATTTTTGCAACCTGGAGGTCAGGACTGGAGGGACGGGGCATAGAAGGAAGGAGACTGGCCCCGATGCCGGACCCCGGGCACGGGCCCAAGTGCTCCAGCTGGGTAATGGGGAGCAGCAGTGGCCCAGTCCTGCTAGAGGCAGGAGAAAGCAGTGGAGGGGGTGTGGAGGCCGGCTGCCAATGTTACCACTGCTTCCATGTTTGTGGTGGCCACAGTTCTCTCTGGCAAGAACCCCCCTCATTCTCCCTTGCCCCAAGCTGCCAGAAGCACCCAACCCCAAGGCCCCCCATCTGTCCTGGGGTGTCACCTGGCCAGCCCAGCCAGGCACTGCTTCATTCAATCTTATTTATTTAATCATATTTATTGAGCGCTTATTTTGTGCAGAGGGCTGTACCAAGCGCTCGGGAGAGTAATAATAATAATGATACCATTTATGAATCACTTGCTATGTGCAAAGCACTGTTCTAAGCACTGGGGAGGTTACAAGGTGATCAGGTTGTCCCACGGGGGGCTCACAGTCTTCATCCCCATTTTACAGAGGTGCAGAGAAGTTAAGTGACTTGCACAAAGTGACCCAGCTAAGTGGCGGAGCCGGCTTTTGAACCCATGACCTCTGACTCCAAAGCCCAGGCTCTTTCCACTGAGCCACGCTAATAATTGCAGGGAGCACCACACTGGGGTCGAGGACGAGACACTGGGACTGCAACCACCCCCCACCCTACCTCAGGTTGGTTTGGATGGGGGAATTAACCTCCACTCCTCAGTCAACACCGCTTGTGGGGGTGGCTAATATACAGCCAGTGATCAGGAAAGGGAGGGAGGCAGTGGAATGAATATGCCTGAAAAATCCTGGGAAAAAAGTGGAACTGAAAGGAAAATTTAGAGGACACTTTCAGTAGAAAGGGAAGCAGCGTGGACTGATGGAAAGAGCGTGGGAGTCAGAAGACCTGGGTTCTAATCCTGGCTCTGCCAGTTGCCTGCTGTGTGCCCTTGGGATAATCACTTAACTTTTCTCTGCCTCAGTTTCCTCAACTGTAAAATGGGGATTCAAAAACCTGTTCTCCCTCCTACTTAGACTGTAAGCTCCACGTTAGATGGGGACTGTGTCCAACCTAATTAAGCCTGATCTACTCCAGTGCTCAGAAGAGTGCTTGACACACAATAAACACTTAAATACCATCAACAATAATAAAATAATATACTAACAATGCATTTATGTGATGGTCAACCTTTCTGCAAAGCTTTATTCTGGTGAGATTAGAGGAGCCAGTAGCAGGCAGCAGCCAGGGGCAAGAGAGGCAGAATATTTTATCCCAAGAAACAAACCACAACCAGTCTTGGTCTTCATCTCATCCCAGTGGGACCCTTTAAGAGCAGTTCTGGGAGATTAAGGACATGGAATAAACTGATGATGCTTAGATTTCCCTTTTCTCCAAAACCATGTCCCAGCAGTTTCAAAAAGCATATCGACTTCTATAAATAATAATGATAGCATAAATCAATCCTGCCTGAGAGAACAAGATAAACAAAATTCTGAGGGCTTAGAGGAACCACAGATCATCACTTTGGCACATTATGGAAGCTTTATTTTTTATATCAGAAAGTTCTACCTGTGTGCAGAGTAGTGTTTCTATGACCTCATAAATCACATTCCTTCCTAGCTTGTGTCTCACCTACAAACTGCATTTTAAACGGTTTGGAGAATAGTGCCTCGCAAGAAAAATGGTGCAGGGCTGGATATTTTTATAATTTTGTCCCCATGTAGTTTGTTTGAAGGGTACCAAGAACCAGAAGTGCCCACTTTTGGGCTTTTAGTAGATGGGGACTGGGAAAAGGCAGGTTTCAAAGAGCTGACAGGTCAACCACCATTTTGAGTCTTTTCAGTCCTGCCTGGCAATTCTCAGATGTTGTTAGAGACCTAGCTAGGGCATTGATGGAGTCCAAACAAACAGCTGTGGGGTGGACTGCCCCTCTATGTTGGTACACAGAAGAAATGCAAGGTAACCATGAAAAAAATCAAGAGTAATGTAAGTCAGATATAAGGGAGGACATCTTGACAGGAAGAAATGGGGCCTCAGTCACTCCCAGAAGCGGGGACAATGTTTTCATAGTGGACCCTAGAGACCAGAAATGGGCAAGCATCCACAGGATGGGATGGCCCTGGTGAATAAAGCATAAAGTTGACCTAGCTCAGCTCTAGCACTGCCCAGAGAATACAATGGGGAGGAGCTGGGTTATGGACAGAAGTTGCAGGGGGGGCGAAAACACCCCAAGGGTCCAGGATTTTACTTAGTTTAGCTCACTATAGCAACAACTCACTACCCTAAACACTGGTAACTTGCAAGAGTCCTCTTGTCTTCCTAAGTCCCCAGCTTACAACTCTGCTGGAGGAAATAAGATTTACTTGCTAGCAATATGGTGCTCGTAATTAGAAGTTGGTTCTCTCCGAGTCATTACCACAAGTTTAACAGACTTATCCTTTTCTCTACCTGCGTTTTCCCAATTCGTGCTGTTGCTAAGATTCAGAGAGTTGCTTCTAAATATCAAGCAGAAGCAAAATCTGCTTGATAATTTGATTTCCTGGAGTAGTGCCGAAACAGAGTTTGCCAATCATCCGCTGTACAAGTATACCCTGGGTTATGGCCACCCCACAATATTTGTGACTTGGGGGAACATTTGACCCTAATTGCTAATGCTCCCCAGGATCCGGAAGTCCTACCAGCGAGATCACATTTGATCACTGCCTTCTCTTCCCTGTTCCAAGCGCTTACCATGTGCAAAGCACTGTATTAAATGCTTGGAGTAGTATGATACACTGGAGTTGGTAAACGTGATCCCTGCCCACAAGACAATTACAGTCTCGGTTCCTGCTCCTAGTTTCCAACACCTAGACTCGCTGACTTGCCTGTATTTCTTAAAAAATGAGTAGCACGTGTGGTGCTGCTGTCACAAGTTAACACGGGCTGTGTGGGGCATCTCCCCCGCAGCCAAAAACTACTGCAAAGTGTGAGCCGCCATGGCCCAAAGCCACAAACACAACCAGGTATGGCATGCTTTCCTCCTACCTCTGTGGCAGGTACCCAGCAGTAGCTCACCCCGCTGGGGTGGATACAAGTTAATCAGGTTGGACAAAGTCCCTGTCCCACATGGGGCTCATAGTCTTAGTCCCCATTTTCTAGGTGAAGTAACTGAGGCACAGAAAAGTGAAGTGATTTGCCCATGGTCACACAGCAGACAAGTGGCAGAGCTGGAATTAGAACCCAGGTCTTTCTGACTTCCAGGTTTATGCTCTATCCACTAGGCCACACTGCTCTCCCCGCTGCCTGCTCCCAGCCCCTGGCAGCAATGACCCCACTCTCCTACAACTTGTAGCCCCCTGTGGCAGTGGTCCTCTTCCACCTGTAGCCCCCTGTGTCCCCCCACCACCCCAGGCTCCCACCCACATAGGAATGGATTGAGAATGGATGGAGAGAACCTCTGCTGCTGAATAATGACAATAATAATTCTGGTATTTGTTAAGCTCTTACCGGGTGCCAGGCACTGTACTAAGTACCTGGAGTGGACCCAAGCAAATCAGGTTGGACATGGTCCCTGTCCAACATGGGGCTCACAGTCCCAGTCCCTATTTTACAGACGAGGCAACTGAGGCCCAGAAAAGTGAAGTGACTTGCCCAAGCCACACAGCAGACAAGTGGCAGAGCCGGGATTAGAACCCATGACCTTCTGGTTCCCAGGCCCGGGCTCTATTTACTATGCCGTGCTGTGTTCCAAGGTGTGACTCCCACTAACACGATGCCTCCCCTTCCCCTTTCTTTCATCAGATGTTGCTATGACCCAAGTCCAACTCCTGCCCCCCAAAATGTAAATGACCAGAGTGCTGCCAACTTGTACTTCCCAAGCGCTTAGTACAGTGCTCTGCACACAGTAAGCGCTCAATAAATACGATTGATTGATTGGGGGGAAGGCAGGGCGGGAGGAGAAGGCCCTCGGCTGGGGTTCAGGAGAGCCTATGGGAAGAAAGGAGAGAAGGGGAAAAGGAGACGGGGAAGGTGGTTAGGGACTTACCATATAATTTTTCTTCCTTTATAGGGCCCAGATATCAGAATCAGAATTAGGCCCAGAAGCAGTGTGGCCTAGCGGATAGAGCATAAACCTGGAAGTCAGAAAGACCTGGGTTCTAATTCCAGCTCTGCCACTTGTCTGCTGTGTGACCATGGGCAAATCACTTCACTTTTCTGTGCCTCGGTTACTTCACCTGGAAAATGGGGACTAAGACTATGAGCCCCATGTGGGACAGGGACTTTGTCCAACCTGATTAACTTGTATCCACCCCAGCGTTTGGAACAGTGCTTGACATACAGTAAGCGCTTAAAAAATATCATTATTATTATTATCATTATGTTGAGGCTAGATCTAGAAAAGAACCTAGCTAATTACATGTAAATCTATTGAAAGAGGTTTTCTACGACACAGCCACGTTTTCACAGCCACAACCTGGCTGTATCATGGGGCATACCTGTCCTTTCACTGACGCCCTTGGGAGGCTGAATGGTTATGCCCAAATGGGGAGCTTTGATTTGTCGTCATCAAACAACAGCAAGGGCAGGAAAGGAAAAGTTGTTTTCCAAAGATTATTTCATATTTTTAGCTAAATGGGTACAGACGCTTAGCTGAAATTTTATGATGAATGGCAAAAGAGGCTGTAAGTACATCTACTTCTTACTATATCACTGCATATACTTTGAGTTAATAATAATGGTGGTATTTGTTAAGCGCTTACCATGTGCAAAGCACTGTTCTAACCGCTGTGGGGGGGAATACAAGGTGATCAAGTTGTCCTACATGGGGCTCACAGTCTTCATCCCCATTTTACAGATGAGGTAACTGAGGCTCAGAGAAGTTAAGTCACTTGCCCAAGGTTACACAGCAGACATGTGGCGGAGTCGGCATTCAAACCCATGACCTCTGACTCCAAAGCCCGTGCTCTTTCCATTGAGCCACGCTGCTTCTTTATGTATTGCTGTTACATATGATGTGTGGGTGACAGAGAGAGAGAGAGAGAGAGAGACAGACAGACAGAAAGAGAGAAAGAAAGAATCTGATCTTCAGGTTTGAAGAGATTCTTCAGTGTGTGTGGGTGTAACAAAAACGAGGAACAGGTGAATCAAAATCCCTTCCACACAAGGGTCACCCACTGCTGCACTGTCGCTCTTGCTGTTCGCAGTGTCTGGAATGTCTTTAATCCTTCTTCTTGCTAGCTAGTTTGATCTTCCCGACATCTCTGCTCTAGACTGACGTCTCTTCCCAGACTGAGCCCCCTCCTTCCTCTCCTCCACCGCCCCCTCTCCATCCCCCCCGCCTTACCTCCTTCCCCTCCCACCACCTGTATATATATTTGTATGTATTTATTGCTCTATTTATTTTATTTCTACATATTTATTCTATTTTATTTTATTAGTATGTTTTGTTTTGTTGTCTGTCTCCCCCTTCTAGACCGTGAGCCCACTGTTGGGTAGGGACCGTCTCTATATGTTGCCAACTTGGACTTCCCAAGCGCTTAGTCCAGTGCTCTGCACACAGTAAGTGCTCAATAAATACGATTGAATGAATGAATGTATATATGTTTGCACGTATTTATTACGCTATTTTATTTGTACATATTTATTCTATTTATTTTATTTTGTTAGTATGTTTTGTTTTGTTGTCTGTCTCCCCCTTCTAGACTGCGAGCCCACTGTTGGGTAGGGACCGTCTCTATATGTTGCCAACTTGGACTTCCCAAGCACTTAGTCCAGTGCTCTGCACACAGTAAGCGCTCAATAAATACGATTGAATGAATGAATGTATATATGTTTGTATGTATTTATTATTCTATTTATTTTATTTGTACATATTTATTCTATTTATTTTATTTTGTTAGTATGTTTTGTTTTGTTGTCTGTCTCCCCCTTCTAGACTGTGACCCCACTGTTGGGTAGGGACCGACTCTATATGTTGCCAACTTGGACTTCCCAAGTGCTTAGTCCAGTGCTCTGCACTAAGCGCTCAATAAATACGACTGAATGAATGAATGAATAAAAGAATCGTCGGGCTCGGTCACATTAATCCAAGCATTTGTCCTATCCCGCCTTGATTACTGTATCAACCTCCTTGCGGACCTCCCAGCCTCATTTCTCTCCTCGCTCCAGTCCATACTTCACCTTGCCATCTGGATCATTTTCCCACAAAAACGTTCAGCCCGTGTTTCCCCACGCCTCAAGAACCTCCAGTGGTTGCCAATCCACCTCCGCATCAAACAGAAACTCCTTTAAATCACTCAGTCACCTTACCCCCTCCTTCCTTAAGTCGCTGCTCTTTCACCATAACCAAGCCCGCACCCTCACTCCTCCGATGCCAACTTACTCATTGTACCTCGATCCTTCTATCTCACCGCCGGCCTCTCGCCCAGGTTCTGTCTCTAGCCTGGAATGCCCTCCCTCTTCATATCTGACAGACAATTACTGTCCCAACCTTCAAAGTCACGTTGAAGACACATCTTCTCCATGAGGCCTTCCCTAACTAAGCCCTCGTTTTATCTTCTCTCACTCCCTTCTGCATCACCTTTGCCCTTGGATTTGCTCCTTCCCTCCCTCAGCCCCACAGCACTTATGAAGCACTTAGAGAAGCAGCGCGGCTTTGTGGAAAAAGCACGGGCTTGAGAGTCACAGGTCGTGGGTTCTAATCCTGACTCCACTTGTCAGCTGTGTGACTCTGGGCAAGTCACAGTTACCTCATCTTTAAAATGGGGATTTAGACTGAGCGCCCCACCTGGGACAACCTGATAACCTTGTATCTTCCCCCAGTGCTTAGAACAGTGCTTGGCATATAGTAAGCACTTAAATACCATCATCATTATTATTATGTACATATCTATATTTATTTATATTCATGTCTGCCTCCATCTCTAGACTGTAAGCTCACTGTGGGCACGGAACAAGACTACAAACTCTGTTATTCTGTATTTTCTCTCAAGCACTTAGTGGAGTGCTCTGCACACAGTAAGCGCTCAAATACGATTGGTAGGTGGACCTGATGCTTCCTCCTTGCAATCTATGGCTTTGTTGCAATAATCTGAGGTTGTAATTCACAGGTGGTTAAAATATTCTTTCTGTCCTCCTTCCTTTGGGCCCTTACCTTCAGTTATGCTTTTGAATCTTTTTTTATGCTCTTCCCAGTGAGGCAAGGCTGTGATAAGCACTGCCTCAATGCTGGTGAGCTGACTGCATTCTAAGAGCTCACAGTTAGCGACCCTGTTATGCCATTTGATGACGACTCCCAAATGCTGCTAATGAAGCTTTTTGAGAATATTCAAATAGTTCAGTTTATCTGGCACATTTGGATCCGCAGGCATATGAGGCAGTTAGCTCATCAAGCTGCTTTGCTTTCCAGACAATCCCAAAGAAGAAGGATGACCAGTGCCTTCTCTCGGTTCCTCACTGGCCGCAGCGCATCTGCACTGTTGGCCACCCTTGGCACGGGTGCTCTAACGACCGGTTACCTACTCAATCAGCAGAATCTGAGTGCCGGGGCTTATGAAAAGCCTAAGCTTTTTCCTGCAAGGTAAGTCCTCTCTGCTTAAAAACCATCCCGAGCAATAGCCAGAGATCGGTTTCCTTAGTGCTCAAGCGGGGAGAATCGGGGAGCTGAAGAATACATGTTACCTGCTTCTCCTTGTCCCCGAATTCATTCCAAGTTTAAATATATCCATGAGCAGCACTGTCAGGACATCAGTCAGGGACATGATGTTGGAAGGCGCCCAATAAGGCCCTCAATAAACGGAGAAACAGCATGGCCCAGTGAATACAGCACAGGCCTGGGAGTCTAAAGGACCTGGGTTCTTAGTCCCAGCTCGGCCGTTTGTATGACCTTGGGCAAATCACTTAACTTCTCTGTGCCTCAGTTAGCTCATCTGTAAAATGGGGATTAAGACTGTGAGCCCCATGAGGGCCAGTGACTGTGTCCAACCCCATCATCCTCTATCTCCCCCAGCACCTAGAACAGTGCCTGGCACGTAGGAATTGTTTAATACCACAATTATTACTATTATTATTATTATTTTGAGACAAGGGAAAACAAGCAGTGTCTGCTCTGCTGGGAAAAAGGGAATGAGAGACTTCAACCCTGCTCCCAGCAAAGTTTGTCTGGAAACACATTGTGGTCCAGATTGACTACAGTATTGGGTAAGGCATTGGTGTGGAAGCAGGCACCGAAAAGGGAGGGCAGGAAATGGGCTAGCGTGCGTGAGCACGCACACACACACAAACAACCCCACCCCCCCCCCCCCACAATGCTGCACTGCCTGTGTCTCTGGGCTCATCCCTGGAAGCTTGCTTTTCCCCAGATGCCATTTTGGGTTTGTCCAGAGTTTCTTCTGTTTCCTCTGTAGCCAGATACCGGGCTGGGGAGGAGTCTCTGGGCAGCTCTGAAACCCAGGAAGGCTGGCAGCACGGCAGAGGACTGTGTGAGTGAGCCTTCCTTTTCCGAAGGCCCCTGCCCAGGGAAGACCCCTACGTCTGCCTGGACCCCTAACAAGACAGGGAAAGGAATCCCAATGACCCTTTGCTCTGTCCTGATTAGCTTGAGCCAGGGTTCACAGGGACCTTTGGTGAATTACAATGAACAGGGTTTGTTACCAGTCTCCTGTCATTAGGTTGAAAACAAGCCTGGCCAGGTGGAAGGTGTTAACTTTCCTTTTTCAAAATGACAAACTCCCAGCTCCTTTCACTACTTGTTTTCCCTTGTCTCATCCATCACTACTGTCAAAAGCATTTACTGAGCACCATACTGTGGGCAATGCACTGCACTAAGCGCTTGGGGAAAAGAAAACGAGCAACCATCACATAAAATGTAATCAGAAAATTTCCCGGACTCAGAACCTAACCTCAACATCTGTTCCGGGTGACAACGCATCTTGAGAAAAAATGTGCAGGTCAGTTTTTGATGCCGTCTGGCTGATTCTGTCCTCCTGCAGAAGCAGGGAGGAGAGAAAGTATAGCTCCACCAGCTACTGGATTTCCTCACAGTTCAAGTATGAGGAACAAGACTAGGACCTTAGCCCTTTCGGTTTATTTAAAATGCATTTACAAAAGATGAAGAGCAGCCTGCGTGGTGCTGCTGTAATTTCTATACTTTTACTTTGCCTTCTGGTAAGAATAATAATAATAATATTTGTTGTTTGTTAGAAGCAGCGTGGCTCAGTGGAAAGAGCACGGGCTTGGGAGTCAGAGGTCATGGGTTCTAATCCCGGCTCCACCACTTGTCAGCTGCGTGACTCTGGGCAAGTCACTTCACTTCTCTGTGCCTCAGTTCCCTCATCTGTAAAATAGGGATTACGACTGTGAACCCCACGTGGGACAACTTGATCACTTTGTATCCCCACTGGCGCTTAAAACAGTGCTTTGCACATAGTAAGCACTTAATGAATACCATCATTATTAAGTGTTTACTCTAGGCCGAGCACTGAACTGGGCTCTGGGGTGGATAAAAGACATAAGCTATTCTCTCTTAAGAGGGGCACTCGCAGCTTCCTTTCCCCAACAGCGGGCTCTGGATTGTCAGCTTAATTCATTTCCGCTGAGCCCCAGCAGTTGAGTGGCCCAGTGGTGTTCAATGCAATTGCTGCTGTTAAATAATAATAATAATAATGATGATGATGATATTTGTTAAGCGCTTAGTATGTGCCAAACACTGTTATAAGCGCTGGGGTGGATACAAGGTAACCAGGTTGTCCCACGTGGGGCTCACAGTCTCAATCCCCATTTTACAGATGCGGTAACAGGCATAGAGAAGTTAAGTGACTTGCCCAAAGTCACACAGCTGACAAGTGGAGGAGTCAGGATTAGAACCCACAGCTGTGTAAGTGACATGAATCAGAAGGCAAGCGAGATCGGACTGAACTTTCCAACCAGTTGGGCAAAAAAAAAAAAAAGGCCTTTTGACCTTCTGGCATTGATATTTCAGTAGAATGGCAGGAGTGGCAGAGGGAGACCTCTGACTCCCAATCCCATGGTCTTTCCACTAAGCCACACTGCTTCTCCAAGCAGCCCGCCCTGGCTCTCTTCTTGTCCAAGAACCATCTGAATCAAAAATGTGCCTTCGAATGTCGCCTGACACAACTCTGTCTCTGCTGTCCTGCAGTGCGGACTTCCCGGACCTACGCAAACATAACAACTGCATGGCTGAGTGTCTCACGCCAGCCATCTACGCCAAGCTCCGGGACAAGGCGACGCCTAACGGCTACACCCTGGACCAGTGCATCCAGACTGGCGTGGACAACCCCGGCCATCCCTTCATCAAAACTGTCGGCATGGTGGCTGGGGACGAGGAGTCGTATGAGGTGAAGCCCCCTGAATCCCTTTGGGTTTGGCTGCCAAACCAGATAGAAACAGATGGAAATCTTTCTACAAGCTAGATAGGAAAGGGTCCGTCTTTCTTGAAACTGGCATCCCAGAGGATGGAGATACAATGGGTTTCTACAGAGCGATTCTGGCAGATAACCCCAATGTCTGCTTCTTTAAGGGGCTCAGAGACTGGTATCATGAAAGGGAACCACGACAGGCTGGCCCATTCACAAAGCTCCCGTGCAGTTTCCCCAAGAACACACTTTATTTGCTGAAGACTCTCTCATCCCTAGCTGCAAACTGCGTCACGTGATAGGTGTGAGTGAGCTCGCCTCAAAACACAAGCAATGGAGAAGAGTAGATGTGTTAGAGCCCAAAAGCTGATCTGAATGGAAGTGTTGGTTGTTGAGAAGTTCTGCAGGTATAATTGCGCTTTCAAAGTTATGAGATGCTCCTCCCAATCAGCTGGAGTCCTGGCTTTGAGGTTTTTTCATTCGCATTTCAACAATATCAACAACAAGACCCCAGTCGGAGCTACGGATTGGAGGGCAGCAGGGAGATTCTGGGATCTGGTTGAGTTTAGGCAGCGTATAAATTCAACCTCAACTGTTGGACTGGGCTTTCCCCATCATCCAGAAACCCCCGAAATCAGACTGCCCTCTCAAAGGGCAAGAAAACAAGTGCCTTTCCTCAGGTACCCATATACAGCACTTTCTCATTCAGGATATCCAGGAGGATGTGATGAGTCGCCCTTGAGGCCTCAATGTCCAGGCGATATTCAGCTCATAAGGAGCACATCTAATATGCACCTGATGTATTATTTAACGTTTTAAAACCTCATTCCCTCCCTAATAGAGTCGCTCTCTTAACCAGATGCACCTACAGTCTCATTACCAGAAAAGAAACCCAGGATCCACTTTTCTTCAAACTGACACCAGGGGAAGAATTCCTCTACACTAGTTTTATAACTCATTATTTGGTTTAGCCCTTGTATTGGGGCGAAAAGGAGGAATGAACTATCTTCAAGGGAATCACTGTGCCTTCCACTCCTCCAGGTGTTTGCTGACCTCTTTGATCCAGTCATTAAGCTGAGGCACAATGGCTATGACCCAAAAGTGATGAAACACTACACTGACCTCGATGCAACCAAGGTACGATTCCATCTCTAGCCTCTAGTTCCCAACTTCCCACCGATCCAGAGCTGGGTTTAAAGGATCCCATTCTAAGCAGCAAGTCCACAGTGTACTATTTATTAAGCATCCCCTGGGTGTTGTCCACTGAACAAGGCATTTGTGAAGCAAGAAGGTTGAAGTGACATGTTCCCTAAGCACAAGGAGATTACACTATAATGGGGGAAATAAACATAAAAATATTTTTCAACTGGAGTAGTCAAAACAAATACACCGAGCGAACATATATTCATGAGGGCCAAGGAGGGTGAAAATAAATAAGTGCTAGAGATGGCGGAAGGGATGATACAGCTCAGGGTGTTGGGAAATTAACTGGAGGAGGAGGAGGTGGGATTTGAGGAGGGATTTGAATTCAGGGAGATCTGAGGTCTGTCTGATGTGGGGAGGGAGGGAGGGAACACACTGAGCAAGGGGATGGGGGTAGGCGAGCTGAGAACAAGGCGCTGCTAGAACTTTCGCTTGGGAGAGGCAAAGACAGGGGTTGGGGAACAGCAGGTGAAGAAAGGAGATAGGTAAAATGAGGCCAGATGGAGGAGAAGCCAGTTATGAAGAGTTTTTCTTTGGTGCAAAGGGCCACTGGGGACCAGTGGAAGGTTTTGAGGAGATGTGGGCTCAGTGATGCTTCATTAAGATATCTGTGTTGCGGCACGGGGTGAAAACTGGAGGTGGGGAGCCTGAGACCAGGAACATTAGAACTTTCCAGGGGTGCAGCTGCTCTCCCGTGGTCTAAATAATCCCTGGTGGTCCTGCTGCCTAATGGATCCTAGTGCTTTTCAGATTCTCGCTGGAAACTCTTGGTCTTTGGGTCCCGCTACAATTCTGCGGAAGAGGGGAGTCAGGCATCAAAGGGGCAGTTTCACTAACTTAGAAACGTAGTCTGCAGGCCTGTGTGTGGTGAATGAGTGTGCGGGCGGGTTTTACTCTCTCCTCTTTCAGATCACCCATGGGCAGTTTGACGAGCGCTATGTCCTGTCCTCTCGGGTCCGCACCGGTCGCAGCATCCGGGGCTTAAGCCTGCCCCCAGCGTGCACCCGGGCCGAGAGAAGAGAGGTAGAAAATGTTGCCATCACAGCCCTGGAGGGGCTGAAGGGCGACCTGGCTGGGAAGTATTACAAATTGACAGAAATGACCGAGCACGACCAACAGCAACTTATTGATGTGAGTAACTGTGGGGGGCAGGGGGTGCTGGATTCAGGCTTCTACCATAATTCCTCTTTGTACCTGACTTTCCAGCCCCGATACTGGAGTGACTGGCCAGCAGCCCCAAGGAAAAGCAGTTGGTCTACGGGTGGGGGGAGAGGTGCCACTCCGGCTCACATTCTCGGAGTGAAAATCTTCAGAGTCTTGGCTTTTTCTCTCATATGTGACACTGGCTGAGTCTGAGGTGGGGGGAGGAAAATGCCATTTTAAATTCTGAGGCTTTACCATCTAGTCACGAAACTATGCTCTTGAAGAAGTCTGGGCCAAAAATCCAGGGCACATTTGGAAACCAAAAAATGTGTCCATGTTTACTTTAAACATAAAGAAAATATCTAGCTGTGGAGTTCCTCTGGCACACTAGAGAGCCTAAAACTTGTTACATCAAAGAGATCGGAAACAATAACCGACTTTCTCGCTTCCCAAACAGAAATCCTGCCATTCAGGCTGCAGGGAGAGAGGCTGGGAGAAGATAGCATCGCACATCCTAAAACAGGAGATGGTTTATGGAGCAGGATATGGGGTTGAGCACAAAAATTCCAGGGCTGCTAAGTAAACCCAGGGAGCAGCTTACAGTCTAGAGGGGATATCTTTACTCTCCCAAGTGCACAGTAGAGTGTAAATGCTCAATAAATACCAAGGATTGATAGATTGATTTGCAATCTCTGGGCAAGGGCAGTCTGAGAATGCCGATTTCAGTCTATCAACAAGGAACCACCAAACTCCTATTGTCTGCTTTCTTCCTTGGCCCTGATTATTGGAAATGAGAAACAGACTTTCAATCAATGGTATTTATTATGCTACTTACCGTGTGCAGACCACTGTACTAAGCACTTGGAAAAATACAATATAATAGAGTTGGCAGACCTGATCCCTGCCCACAGGGAGCTTACAGGTTACAGGACTATATTTCCTAAGCATGAGAAGCAGTGTGACCTAGCAGAAATCAGAGGACCTGGGTTCTACTCTCAGCTCTGCCACTTGTCTGCTGTGTGACCTTGGGTAGGTCACAACTTCTCTGCACCTCAGTTATCTCATCTTTAAAATGGGGGTTAAGACTGTGAGCTCTACATGGGACACAGGCTATGTCCAACCTGATTATCCAGTATCTACGAAAGCATTTAGTACAGTGCTTGGCACACAGTGAGTGCCTAACAAATACCATTAAAAAAACTCCCAAACAAACCAAAAAACACTTTCAAACATGGTGAGCAGCATTTAGTCTCCTGCTTTAACTTAGCGGTCTTTCTTTCTCATTTGTGCATTTTGGCTTCCAGGATCATTTTCTATTTGATAAACCAGTGTCCCCTTTGCTAACGTGTGCTGGGATGGCTCGTGACTGGCCAGATGCCAGAGGAATCTGGTATGGTGCATAAAGTACAGATATTTGCATTGTGTGCAAAAGATCTTTGTACAGATCACCTGGCTTGACCTAACCCTGCAAATGCTATGTCCTGCAGTTGACAGCATGCTCAGCTTAAGTTAAATTAGGCTAAAAAGAAAACATGGCCTGCTTGAGCAAGCGCACCCAAGAGCGAGTGTATATATGTATGCACGATTGGTGTGAACCTACAAAGCGAAGGAAGCAGATTTGAATTTTGCAAATATTTTGTGTGAGAAAAATACACTTACATTTGGGGTGAAAAACAGTTTAGACAGCAAACTGAATCAAACTCGAGGGTTTTATGAAATTTGAACCCCCTGATCTTTTTTTGATGAATGAAGCCAGGCAGGGCAGTATAAGGAAGGGTGTTAAAACTAAAACAAAGAATACACCGAGTTTGGCTGAAGGCCAGTACGAAACCCCGCCTTTTCCAAACTAGCCTTGAAAAGTAGAAAAGTTCCTACTAGCTGGAAACTTTAATTTTAAGTCACTACTCACTTTCTTCAAGCGCAATGATTTGACTTCCAGGGCTGTGCTATAGGGAAGCAGCATGGCCTAGTGGACAGAGTATGGGCCTGGGAATCGCGGGACTGGGTTCTAATCCTAGCTCCACTCCTTGTCTGCTGTGTGTCTACTGGCAAGTCACTTTACCTCTCTGTGGCTCTGTTCCCTCATCTGAAAAATGGGGATTCAATACCTGCGCTCCCTCTTATTTAGACTGTGAGCCCCATGTGGGACCTGATTACTTTATATCTACCCCAGCACTTAATAGAGTGCTTGGCACATAGTAAGCACGGAACAAAAACCACAATTATTATGAGCCAGGTGGTGCATATTTTCTGATTCCCTCTATCCCAAACACACTGCGTTCAAAAGATAAGGTTTTCAAAAACTTCCGCTAAGTACTCTTTCTCTTTTCCCTATTAGTGGCACAAGCTTTGGACTGTGCTGGTGAGAAGATGAACATTAAGAGGAAACGGGCTTTCTAGGGGAGCTCACTGTGATCACAGTCAGGAGTTATTGTCACTTGGATGGGAGGCCCCTGGGAGACTGTGTTCCTGTCAATTGGGGGGATGAAATCCCAGAACTCTTCTCCTCAGCCCTCTCAAGGGAAGGGTACTTTGTGGTTCTTATCCAGGCCGAATGAAGAAAAACTAGAGACTTCCAGGAAAGGACTATTTTGAAATGAGGCAACCAGGGAGCTGAGGATAGTGAAACAGTTCATGAAGGATTATTTCTCGTATATATATACAACCTAAAACCCCCACCAATTCCATTTTACTTCCTTTCTTCACCAGGCACAACTATGACAAGACCTTTCTCATCTGGATTAATGAGGAAGACCACACCAGGGTGATCTCTATGGAAAAGGGGGGCAATATGAAGCGAGTGTTTGAGCGATTCTGCCGTGGATTAAAAGAGGTACCAAGTTAAACACTTAAATGGTTTGAATTCCTTCAGTGAGCATTAACTCAGTCCTACAGGTTGGGCAAACCTTCATGTTGCCAGGCCTTTGAGTTGGGGGCTCAAGGGCAAGGATATATAATAATAATTAATAATAACAACAACCACAATAATATCTAAATTTTCCAATAAAAGGAAACTGAGCTCAGATTGCTTTCTCCCTCCCTCTACGCTCCCCTCCTCCACTCCACAGGATATATGCCTTTTTCTCATTAGGCTAGTCCAACCCTGAACACATCATAAGAAAGATAAGGCAAAACATGCATTTTCATCATAACATCTTATTTTTAGACTGGTGGATGATGAGAAAGTGGAAAAAAAAAGATCGTTGGACAAATTTACAGTTTTTTCGCCTCTGGAATGGAGAGGTTCCCCAGCTGTCCAACATCCTGATAGTAAGGGAAGGTGAATACTAGAATGGAGGCTCTAACTAGTGATGTGAAGAGAGCATGAGCCTGGCAGTTAGAAGGACCTGAGTTCTAATCCCAGATGCACCGCGTCTGCTGTGTGATCTTGGTCAAGTCATTTAACTTCTCTATGCCTCAGTTACCTCACCTGCAAAATGGGGGTTAAGACTGTGAGCCCCATGTGGGACATGGACTGTGCCCAACGTGATTAGCTTATATCTACCCAAGACCTCAGTACAGTGCCTGGCACATAGGAAGTGCTTAACAAATACCATTTTTTAAAAAAAAGTCAAGCCACCAGAGGCTAAGGAACGCAATTATCTACCAAACAAATAATCAAACCCTAACTTAGTCCAGCTCCATCCTTAAAATGGTCAACAAAATGTATTTGTCAATTAGCAGCTTGATTTTTGACCGCAGTTCCAGAATGTGTGCTTTCAACCTAGGTTTTGGCCAGAACACAAGGGCGTATTTCAGAGGGAGCCTTCTTCTGAGCTTTGGTCAGGGGGGTTAAAGGACTCCCCACCACCACCAGACTGTAAGCCTGTTGAGGGCAGGGCATGTGTTTATTGTTATACTGTACTCTTTCAAGAGCTTAGTACAGTGCTCTCACACAGTAAGCGCTCAATAAATATGACTGAATAAATGAATGGTGGGATTCTCATCAGTCTGGGATGACTGGAAGCAGGGAGATGGATCAGGTGATCCCTCAGAGCCTCTGGTGGTCCAGCATTATGAGAAAGTTTCGAGACAGTGTGGAGCCACTCCACTCCAGATGTTGCTTCTGCAGATCACCAAATTGAGTGGTATCACATTTGTTTGGTGATTTATTTTGGAGGAAAACAGTAAATCTGTATGACCATCTTTTTCCCCCACTTTCTCGCTACTTGCCAATCTAAAAAGAAGTTCACACATGAACCAGGTAACCTGGGCCTTGACATCCTGCGGTCTCTGCCTTTTTTTTTTTTTTTGGTAAAAAATGGTATTTGTTAAGCGCTTACAATGTGTCAGGCATTGTATTGAGCACTGGGGTAGACACAAGATAATCAGATTGGACACAGTCCATATCCCATTTGGGGCTCATAATCTTAATCCCCATTTCACAGATAAGGCAATTTAGGCACAGAGAAGTGAAGTGACTTGCCCAAGGCCACCCAGCAGATTAGTGGTACAGCTGGGAGCAGAACCCAGGTTGCTGACTCCGAGGCCTATGCCCTATAGAGAAGCAGCATGGCTCAGTGGAAAGAGCACGGGCTTTGCAGTCACAGGTCATGGGTTCAAATCCCGGCTCTGCCATTTGTCAGCTGTGTGACTTTGGGCAGGTCACTTAACTTCTCTGTGCCTCAGTTCCCTCATCTGTAAAATGAGGATTAAGACTGTGAGCGCTTAGAACAGTGCTTTGCACATAGTAAGCACTTAATAAATGCCATCATTATTATTATTATTCACTAGGCCACAATGCTTCTCCCTGGGATAACCCATTCCACTCGTACTCAAGTTTCCTTTCTCATTACAAGAAGATAATAGTTTTCTACCTTCAAGTGAGGATAACTTTCCAAAACACTGAAGGTAGACTACGAATGAAAATTCCTTTCAAAACTTTGTTCAGGTGCTCTGGCTTTTACCATTTTATATCCCACTCCGAGTAGTATTATTTTTTCACCGAAAACATCCTTAAGTGATGACTGCCAGCACCAAGTGGCCATTTCAGATCTGAACTCACTGCCTTAACATGAAGTGTGTTGCACACTGAAATCTGTCCAATGGTTTTCTCTCCACAGGTGGAAAAATTAATCCAAGGGCGGGGCTGGGAGTTCATGTGGAATGAGCGCCTAGGCTATGTCCTGACCTGTCCTTCCAACCTCGGAACTGGATTACGTGCCGGAGTCCACGTTAAAATCCCAAAGCTCAGTAAGGTATGGAACCAAAGGCATGACCTGACCCTTGATTTGTGTCAGCTGCTGGCATGATCACCTCACTTGATGAGCTATAAAAAGAACTGAGTGAACAACTGCTACAGCGACCCAGGGTGAAAATAACCCTCCACCTAAAACTTTTAGAATTGCTTCACCTGAAATGTGAAGATTACACTATCTCAGAAGCTTTCCTCAGAAAGAGTGCCACGTGTATCATTTATTATAATGAAGTATCTATCCCACTGCTTAGTACAGTGCCTGACACATCGGAAGAGCTTAACTAATACCATTTTAAACGAATAACTTTAAAAAGCAATACAAACCCCAAACTCTTGCCTGCATAACAGCATACAGAATGCTTTAATACCGTGCTTACCTAACGGCAAGGAAACATGACCTTTTACTTAATTAAAACAAAACTTCCAGATGAATAATGCATTAATAACAGGGCCACTGCAATAGCCAGAAAGAAAAGGCACAGAAGCATCTCTACTGGCATTTGAAGTAGGGGAAGGAAACTAGGGGTATCAGTGACTGTGGACCACTGAACTTCTTGAAAAAATGGCTATCCATCCGCTCTTGCACCAGGACCCCCGTTTTTCTAAGATCCTGGAGAACCTGAGACTTCAGAAGCGTGGCACAGGCGGTGTGGACACTGCAGCTGTGGCAGACGTGTATGATATCTCCAATATTGATCGTATTGGACGTTCGGAGGTAATGCGTTTCTCTTGGATTTTTTGTTTTTGAAGTTGTGCTAAGAGAGCAATAAGGGTTGGCAAGCTTACAACCTCCCTTACCTGCAAACCTTGGGCATCCTTCCTGAAGCCTCTTGTTGCTCATGCTAGACTTTTGTGAGGCATTATTTCTCTTAAATGGGGATGGCCAGAAATCTATACAGGGCAAAAATAGTATATACTGCCAAATCCCAGTTAGCGCTCTTATCTGTTTCCATGAAAACACAAATGGTAAGCACAAGAGCACTAAACATGCAGAATTTCCCACAGGAAATAAAGGGAATTGTTTACTACATTCTCTTGACCCACAAAACAATAGACATGCATTTTTTAAAGTGATTAAACAGCATGACACTACTGCAGGATCAAATAGTAATATAAAACATGTTCTACTAATAAAAAATTATGAATAAGTGAATACTCAATGTTTAAAAAGGTTATCATTCACATCCTATTTGGTAAAATGGCACCTTGTGCTAACAGACCTGCCATTATCAATGCTAAAGTGAAATGGTATTTAATCACTTTAGTGAGTCAGTCAAAACACTTTGGGGAGAGAAGGGAAAGGCTTAAGTCAAGGTAAATAAACTTCGCAGCATTACCTCAAAGTGAAAGGGCTCTGAATTCAAAAGTACTTGAGAAAGATATAATGGGAATGACTGTAGTCTAGCTGAGCCCAAAGAATCCAGGAAATTCTGAAAAACACTATTATCCATCACATAACTGTTCTTGGAAATGCATTCCAAGGCTTTTTCGGCAACAGAAGGTCTAGTGTGTTGAAGTACTACTACATGTTTCCTACTGTGATGTTAGAGGATGCGTTTGTCAACTCAGACTGCGGGCTCAACTTGTCTCTCAGGGTGAATTTCCCAGAACTTAGCTCCTCATTTCTTCAGATTTCCAGTCAATCAAAAATCGCTTTGACATCTTGCATGGTTAGTTTAAGTACTACAGTGCTCTGCAGAGAATAAACACTCAAATAAATACTACTGACTAACTGAATTTGATTTGGCAAATATAGCCAAAGAGGCAAAGTGATAGCGTGGCTCAGTGGAAAGAGCCCGAGCTTTGGAGTCAGAGGTCATGGGTTCAAATCCCAGCTCCACCACTCATCAGCTGTGTGACTTGGGGCAAGTCACTTCACTTCTCTGGGCCTCAGTTACCTCACCTGTAAAATGGGGATTGAGACTGTGAGCCCCACATGGGACAACCTGATCACCTTGTAAATTCCCCAGCGCTTAGAGCAGTGCTCTGCACATAATAAGCGTTTGATAAATGCCATTATTATTATTATTATCTAGCATTTTAAAGGAGCCAATGGAATTTTCTGTCTATTGCCTGGGAATGCTAAAACAATAGAATTTTAAAACCCAGTAAGGTCTGGGATGTCACAATATGTTGCTACATTACTAAGCCAACCACAATTGCAATGCCCTGGGGTGGGTAAGTACAATCCATGTTCAACTTAGGTCTTTTCTACATGCCTGGGGAAAGCAAGCTCTCAGATGCACGAGGAAAAAGGGCCTCCCTGCAGGCAACAAATTAATCATTCATCCACTGAAGCAGCAGAGCTCTCGATGCACCGAACAATCAAAAGAAAGGCTACAAAGAAAGGCTACTCTGGCTACGTCTGGTGTGTGGCACAAACTGCACACCAGCATGGACACTGAGGGGAATCCAGAGAGATGTGATCTCCAGACACTCTTGGGAAGGCACTTTTCAAGTTGCTCTTCCCCTGAGGAGGCAATGGGGCTGACAAAACCCATCAGAGATAAAGAGAACACACCTGTTTTTAATGAAGAGTTCTCCATGCCAATAGAGCTGGTTTTTCCAGCTGGCCCATTTCCACTTCTTCCTGCTTTCTAACTTGAGGACAATACACTACTTAGTACTATCCTTATTAAAGGGTGAGCAGAGAAGAAAAAGGCGGTGAACCTCTAATCAATTAAGTTAGCTGTAAGCTCACTGTGGGCAGGGAATTTAACTTCCAATTATGTTGTACGCTCACAAGCGCTTAGTAGAGTGCTCTGCTTATAGTAAGCACCCAATAAATGCCACTGACCGATTGCAGGGCGTTTGCTGAAGAAGAGTCACATTACTTAATTTGCTGAATGAAATATATCAACTTAGATATCTCAATCAATCAATCGTATTTATTGAGCGCTTACTGTGTGCAGAGCACTGTACTAAGCACTTGGGAAGTACAAACTGGCAACATATAGAGACAGTCCCTACCCAACAGTGGGCTCACAGTCTAGTTTCTCTAAACTGAAAATTCTGTAGATGTGTAAATAATGGCATTTGCAACAGTGTTAGCTCCTTGCGGCAGGCAAAATGTCTAATTCTGTGATACTGTACTCTCCCAACCGCTTAGTACAGTGCTCCGCACCCTCAGTAAGCACTCAATAAGTATAATTGATTGATCATTGCAACAATGGATTAAAAACTGCATTTACCGCACCCTCAGTAAGCACTCAATAAGTATAATTGATTGATCATTGCAACAATGGATTAAAAACTGCATTTAGTGCACGATGTTCTTTGTGGATAGTACAATAATCCCGGGGCATGAGGTTTCTGTGATGTTCATCCTTTTGACTCCTTAACAGATTTGTACAATTGCTACAAGAATTTTTGCCAGTTTGCCATCTCTATTTCCACTGCTATCAAAGAGGAGAGAGCCCTGAGGTCACTGGGGCAGGCTCTCCAGAGGTCTCCTCCCTTTCAGAGGATTTCTCTAGCAGACAGAATCCCTGTGAAGAGGAAGGCACTGATGGCTGCCCCTATGCTACCAAGAGCAGGACTCCCATGGTGACCAGTTCATTCTCCACCCCATCACGGAGACAGTCTTAAACAGCAGGGAGAATACTGGAAGGGGTATGGGCTTCCCTGGTTCCATACTTTATATTGGACAAAGTATTTTGATGAGGTGGCATGATAGTCAATTGTATTTACTGAGCGCTATGTGCAGAACACCGTACTAAGCCCTTGGGAGAGTACACTATAACAATAAACAGACACATTCCCATCCCACAACATGCTCCTTGCACTGCATTGGAAAACAATTGCATTTACTGAGCACTGCTGGGTGCAGAGCACTGCACAGAGCACTGTTTGCTTGAGAAAGAATAATTGAGCAGAATTGGTAGACATGTTAATATAGCATAATTCTACGCTCCAGTGACTGAGAAAATCTCCAACCCAACATGTCTCCCAAAACAAAAACCCACTTGTCTCCAAAAATCAAAAACAATAAACCATTCAGCTTCTCCAATACAAATTCTTTCCTAATTGGACTATCTGGATAAACTTTGTGATTCATGCTCTTGGATAAGCTTTGTTAAAAAAAAAAGTCTGCTCTACCTTGATGCCAATGAACCCTTTAGAGAAAGTTTTTGGACTTTTTAATTTGTGCGATGCTGAAATGACTTAAGGTCGTGGGAGCCGGGCCAGTGGAACACTGGATGGCACAGGAAACGTTTTCCTTTTCCGTTTTGCTTTGTCCCTGCTTTTTCCTTTCATATCTTGTAAAAATGACGCATTTGGTCCACTGGAGATAGAATCCATTGATTCCTAGGGCTGGAAGGGTAGGCCACCCCAGAGGGCAGAAGGCCACTAAGCACAGCTGCTAAACCTGCAATTTTTCCATGTTTGCGGAGGGAGGGTGAATAGGGAGTGGTGGATTTGGGGGAGCAGTGGCATCTGGCTGCCAAATTCCACAGCTGCCCCACCCTCAGCCCTGCCTTTTAATGGCAGCATGTGGGACGCCCCCAAACTCCAGCAGGCCCAACCTAGGGAGGTCCTGAGCTCCCAAAGCTCAGCCAGGCCCTAGCATCAATCAATCAATCAATCGTATTTATTGAGCACTCACTGTGTGCAGAGCACTGTACTAAGCGCTAGCCCTGTGAACCTCTGCTCGTCCACCTGAGCAGCGGTGGTTTGACACTGAGGATATCTCCCTCATCTCACTTTCAATCAACACTCCCAACAGGTGGGGGAAGAGGTTCTATTTTGAAAACCCAACTAGAAAAGTCCCAACTTTCCTCAGTAACCTATCTCCTTATCTTCCCAATTCCGCAGCGCAAACCCTTTCTGTCTTGTTCTGTCTCTAATGGAGATGGGAAAACTGCAGGTTGCCATGCTGAGTTTGGGAACTCTTCATGTATTTAAAGATCAGCCCTCTGCCTTCCCTCCCACTTTATGATGGAATTTGTTAAGTGCTTATTATGTGCCAGGCTGGGATGGATACAACCAAATCGAGTTGGACACGGTCCCTGTCCCAACGTGGGGCTCACAGCCTCAATCCCTATTTTACAGATGAGGTAACTGAGGCCCAGAGAAGTGCGGTGACTTCTCCCAGGTCTCACAGCAGACAAGTGTGTCTGCTCTATCCCCCCCATCTTACCTCCTTCCCTTCCCCACAGCACCTGTATATATGTTTGTACATATTTATTACTCTATTTATTTATTTATTTATTTTACTTGTACATATCTATTCTATTTATTTTATTTTGTTAGTATGTTTGGTTTTGTTCTCTGTCTCCCCCTTTTAGACTGTGAGCCCACTGCTGGGTAGGGACTGTCTCTATATGTTGCCAATTTGTACTTCCCAAGCGCTTAGTACAGTGCTCTGCACATAGTAAGCGCTCAATAAATAAGATTGATGATGAAGTGGTGGAGTCAGGATTAGAACTCGTGACCTTCTGAATCTCAGGCCCGTGCTCTTTCCACTATGCCGTGATCCCTGTTCCCTTCATCTTTCCCTAGATGTCTTATATGCTAGCCTTTCCATGATTTCTCTGATTCATCCCGAATCTTTTCCAAGCTATGAAAACTGGATTTTTCTAGACACCCCTTAGGAAAGATGTCAACTGAAGCGCTGCACCACCTGAGGGCTCAAGAGAACCGGGTGACATTCACCTCTCAGGTCCGCAAACTGCAGGGTTGTGGGAAGATGCCGTGCCCAGCAGCCAGGGCACCCCTTCCGGGATCTAAATCCGTCCTTCCATTTTCATTATCTTGGCACTGTCTTTCATCGGCGTGGCTTATGGTTAACATCCCATTCCTCGGGGCGAGTGAAATCCCCCCAAGATGAAAAGCGCCCAGCTGCCTGTTAACTGTTCCTGCTGTTTGATACCTCATTTGTCTGTTCCATTTCTGAAGGTGGAGCTAGTCCAGATAGTCATCGATGGAGTCAACTACCTGGTGGACTGTGAAAAGAAGCTGGAGAAAGGCCAGGACATCAAGATCCCCCCTCCTCTGCCCCAGTTCGGCAAGATGTCACCTCAGTGAAGTTGGTTCCCTCCACCCCTTTTAAAAATATCTGTCCGCTGGTGTGACAGGTATGAATAAATAAATCTCTAGGCTGAGAGTTATTGTAGGCTTAGAAGAGCCTCGGTATATAAATGTAGGTCTCTTCATAATAAAACTCTCTCTAACGTCTCCAGTTTGGTATTTTTTAAGCTACTGTGTCACACAGTTGTCACACTGGAAACCTGCCAAAAGTAGTGAAAGAGCTAACATTTAGTGCCACACAACCTGAATGGTAAGAAACGTTTCCAGTCCAGCTGCCCAAGGCCAAGACTTTAAGCTTTACTACAAGGAATGATTTGTGAAAATTGGACTGATAAAATGAAAAAAACAATGACGAGGAAATCCATTTTCCCGGCAGAAGTGGTAAAGATACACTTTCATTTCTTCCAACCAGGACTGCTTCCACTCGAGGTTTGCCTGAAAATGTGCCTTGGAATATTCAACTGAAAATGCTGTTCTGTGGCTCAGTCAGTGAGCCAGTTGAGGGACAGGGTCCCTATCTAATTCCCCACCTAGGTACTTTCCCTGCTCTCGGTACAGTGCTCTGCACACAGTTAAGTGCTTCATAAATTCTACTACTACTAATGCTTTCTAATGAAACCTAATACTTTCTACATCCAGCAAGATTCAATTCAGTCCTACAGACTCCATATTCTGATATTCTTTGCCATATTATTTATTGTTGGAGGTGCCAAGAAGGTGACTACTGTTCCCTTGGCTAGTATTATGAGGCCCTGAAGACTAGCTGGGTAGTTACACAACTTGTGCGACTCCACTGTGCAACTTGCGTGGGATGCCTGAACCCTCCACCCCCTGTGGATAATTGTGACCCTCAAAATATGGATTGCAGAAAAGGCGGCAGGGCAGACCTCCTGAGTGGGGAGAGCCGCTCCTCTCACCTCCACCCCAATCCATCAATCGATCAATTGAATTTATTGAGCACTTACTGTACAAGGTGCTGGGGAGACTAGGATACAACAGAGTTGGTAGACATGTTCCCTGCCCCCAAGGAGCTTACGGTCTAGAGGGAGAGACTGACTCATGACCTGTCTGGTTTCCTGGACCTGTCTGGACGGTCTCCGGCCTCCTGATCGATAGCCAGTCTGTGAACGGGGTGCTAAGATTTCAACATCTCCACATGTGTCGTTATGGCTCCAGCATTACTGGCCAACTACTTGGATTCTGTTCAGGGGGTTGGATACTAACGCTTTTTTGTTTCTGTTTAGCAGAACAGAATCCAAAACGGTTAGTTTGAGCTGGTGCATGAAGGGAACTTTTGCCCTCATGCCGTAGGGCCCCTCAGTGTACCTGACTAGTTCTAGAGTCTGACTGATTCACCCCTATGGAAAAGGAATTCTGGTAGCACCAGGCTTCTCCCCTCCTTTTGCTACCAGATTGCTTCCCAACACTGCTGAATGAAGAGGATCTCTCTCGGTCACAGAGCATCTCTGATGTGATGAATGGAATGGGTCCCAGTCCTCAGCAGAGGGTCTCTGACTAGTCTTCAATCAACTGAAGCTAAATCTTCACCCAACTGGAGTCCTCATCCATTTGAGGATCCCACAACGCTTTCTGTCAGCCGGGCGGATGTGCTGGTGTCAGAATGTCCGAGCAGTCTCTGAGACTGGATTAATAATAATAATAATAATAATAATAATGGCATTTATTAAGTGCTTACTATGTGCAAAGCACTGTTCTAAGTGCTGAGGAGGTTACAAGGTCATCAACCTGATCTGTCTTAATCCCCATTTTACAGATGAGGTAACTGAGGCCCAGAGAAGTTAAGTGACTTGCCCAAAGTCACACACCTGACAACTGGCGGAGCCGGGATTTGAACCCCTGACCTCTGACTCCAAAACCCGTGCTCTTTCCACTGAGCCACGCTGCTACCCCATGGCTTCAAAGAAGTGGATACTGTCTGTACCAGGCAATTCAGAACTTTATACCAGTTTGCCTTATGCACGTCCAAGGCAAAAATACAACTTTCTTCAGGAAAATTTCCTTTTTAAAAAAATTTTAACCTGGTGCGTATTTTTTTTTACTTTCCTCCATATTCCAGATCAATCAACCAATGAATGGTATTTATTGAGCAGTTACTATGTGCAGAACACTGTTCTCAGCACTTGGGAGACTACAAGAGAATTAACAGATATGTTCCCTGCCCCTGATGAGCTTAGATGACTGAAAACTTGGAGAAACTGCAGGAAGTGAAACCAAAGCAATCACGGATTGCTAAACCAATTCCACCAGACACAGAGTGCTAATTTGACGCTTCACCATTTGTCAATCTCCCTTTGCCTACAATCCTTCGGCCAATCTGGCAGAGCTCTGATCCAAGTCAAGCACATCCTGTTTTCCTTTCATGATACCAAATGTCCATATTAATGATACAACCCTGTCTGGAGAAGTAGTACATATGACCAGGTATTTATGAGTCAGAAATGAAAGAGGTTCCCCCCCTTACTTTATACAGGTCTGATAGCGTGATTCCCCTAGCTAAAGAAATCATGACAGGCTAACAGTTGCGGTTTTCTATGGTCTAACAATCAATATTTATTGAACAACTCGGTTTACAACTTAACGTTAGCTATCTGTTTAACAAAAGAAAAGGCTCCTCTCCCTGCCTGTTCCTTCACATAGACCACAACTTTTACAGAAGTAGTGTGACATAATAGATAGAGCCCGGGCCTGGAACTCGCAAGGACCTGGGTTCTAATCCGGTTCTGCCACTTGTCTGCTGTGTGACTTTGGGCAAGTCACTTAAGTCCTCTGTGCTTCAGTTACCTCTTCTGTAAAGTGGGGATTAATAATAATAATAACAATATTAATAATAATGCTTTTTGTTAGGCACTTACTACATGCCAAGTACTCTTCTAAGCACCGGGGTAGACACAAGGTAATCAGATCGTCCCACGTGGGGCTCACAGTCTTAATTCCCATTTTGCAGGTGAGGTAACAGGCACAGAGAAGTTTCATGACTTTCCCAAAATCACACAGCTGACAAGTGGCAGGGCCGGAATTAGAACTCATGACCTCTGACTCCCAAGCCTCTGCTCTTTCCACTAAGCCACGCTGCTCCTAGACTGAGCCCCAGGTGGGGCAGGGACTGTGTCCAACCTTTGTCCTTGTATCTACCCCAGTGCTTACTTAGTACAGTGCCTGGCACATAGAAAGTGCTTAACAAATCCACACACACAAAAAAAGACGGCGTAATCTGTGCCCTCATCTCCTCCTCCTCCTCCACCAACCCCAGGGAGGGCAGCTTTCTATACCCTCACCCTGGCCCACTCCCCTGGGAAATCTGGTTGAATCTACCCCAACAAGACACAGGGAAGCAAACATTCTTGGTCTTTACTTCAAGGTCAAAGATTTCTTTCACATCTTTTTAAAGCCGTAGTTCACAAACTAGAGTGGCTTCTGGCATTCAGCTGACCCGATGCAGGAAACATTCACCTCTCGCTCCCGTTCCAAAAGACATCTTATATTGTCATTTACTATGTGATCATCCAACATGCTGCATGTTGTCATTTGGGAGTTTTTCAGAATTCCCGAGCCCAGAGTGCTTCTCCACCTCTCCACTTGTCAGAGACACTGGGTTCCTCTCCCAGATTCCCGTTTATGCCAGGGCTGCTTCCTGTGGGTTTGGAGTTTGCCAATCTTGGACCACACTCCCATTGCGCCACTGATGGGGCGTCACAGTGATCTCACTCACTTGTCTTCTGAACCTGGCCCAGTTCACAGTCAAACATGTTCAAGCACACAAATGTACAGTGAGGTTAAACAAAGACCCAAACATCAAGACGACACAATGACAATTTACTAAAGCCTAAATACAAACCTGAAGAGAGTCAAGTCAGCTCATTGTGGGCAGGGAACACGTCTACCAACTCTGTTGTACTGTAGTCTCTCGAACACTTAAAAAAGTGCTTTGACCACAGTAGGTGCTCAATTAAATACTGATGATGATGAAGTCATAATCCTCCACTGACAGAGATGGGAGTGTTAATACGGTTAATGAAAATCCATGCTTGCTAGTGTTCCAACATGAACTGTGGTAGGTCTGGGAAATCACTTTCTAGATCTTCTCTCTCCTGCTAGGGCTAAGATAAATGCTCATGTCCTTGCTCATGGTTGAAAGGAATGGGCCAAGGACCTTAGAGTGGGCTGGGCCAAGCCCCTTGTTCAAAGATCACTCGGGGACAAATCAATCTATTTCAGGTTTGGCTGTTGAAAATTATGGCTGATTAGCTGATTCTTTTTCTGGAAAGGCTGATAATTGAACTTTATCAACATTGGACTTGAAGCATTTCAATTTAGACAATTTGTCCAACTCCCTCCTCTCACTTTCCCTGTGACAAATTCCACATCTGCCACATCCTTGGGATGGCATTTTCCAAGGGTAGGGGGGCAAAGGAAGGGAGAAGGTGACTTCAAGCCTCTAGAAATTATTTTTCTATTAATTTGGAATGAAAGATTTTTGTTGGGCTTGGGACGTGGTGGAAGACATCTGTGGAATGAAAGATTTTCCCGTTAATGGTGGGAGGGTTGGCAAGGTAGGTGTAAAGATCATGGATCAAAGTGCTGAAAAACAATTCACTGTAAATTCCACTTCATACTGCAAGCATGACTGGAACCTCTGTGGTGAGTGCATTTTCAGAATGCAAAAATTATCACCTGGCTCTGATAACACAAACAGGACAACATAATTTAAGATCTGAAAAAGTGGGATTTAGCAGCATCATGGGCCTAACATATTAACAAAATAAAATAAATAGAATAGATATGCACAAGAAGCCTTCCTCCCTGCTGTGCACATGCTAATTAGAAACGCATCTGGGCTAAAAAGAAAGTTAAAAAAAGTGCCTGAAGGGCAATCTGAGTCCAGCTGAAATGAACCTGAATTTCAAACAATAGTAAGAGTTTCTCACTAAGGAAATCTACAGATATAATGGAAAAGCCTCACTGCGGTGTATGCTCCTGCCCTTTAGTAATAAAACCACCTGCCACTTTGACTTTACCGCTTGTTACAATTTCTACGACTCACGTACAACGCCGGGATACAGCAAAAACATTTATAAGGGAATAACGAGTAAAGAGGGGACACCAACGCTACTTCATGGCACGCTGAGCTGCCGGCACCGCAAAAACAAAGCGGGAGATTAAAATGGTTTGGAACCTCCTGTGCCGTGAGGCGGGAAGGACAGAAGTGGTGATGACAGCTCGTTCCTGTGGCCTCCCAACCCACTGGTCAGTCAGGCTGCCTCGCCGCTAACTGGCACTGCCCCTTCCCCTGCCCAGGTCAGCCGGGACACCTATCTGTCCCCGTCCTCTGCCTCTGTACGACGGAGAATGTTGGGAAGGCTCAGGCCCACCCCCCAACACTGCTGGGGCAATTCCTCTGGCTGGACTTGTGGCTGCTGGACTGAGCCACGAGGAGCCCAAAACTTAGCTCTTAAAGCCACAGGGCCCTACTGCTTTTAAAAATTTTTTTGTTGTAGTTATTCCTCTCTCTCAATCTCTCATCCTATCCCGACTGGATTACTGCATCAGCCTCCTCTATGATCTCCCATCCTCCTGTCTCTTCCCACTTCAGGCTATACTTCATGCCACTGCCCGGATCATCTTAGTGCAGAAATGCTCTGGGCATGTTACTCCCCTCCTCAAAAATCTCCAGTGGCTACCAGTCAACCTACACACCAGGCAAAAACTCCTCACCCTCGGCTTCAAGGCTGTCCATCACCTCGCCCCCTCCTACCTCACCTCCTTTCTTTCCTTCTCCAGCCCAGCCCGCACCCTCCGCTCCTCTGCCACTAACCTCCTCACTGTGCCTCGGTCTCGCCTGTCCCGCCGTCGAACCCCGGCCCACGTCCTCCCCTTCGCCTGGAATGCCCTCCCTCTGCCCATCCGCCAAGCTCGCGCTCTTCCTCCCTTCAAAGCCCTACCGAGAGCTCACCTTCTCCAGGAGGCCTTCCCACACTGAGCCCCCTTTTTCCTCTCCTCCTTCCCATCCCCCCTGCCCTACCTCCTTCCCCTCCCCACAGCACCTGTATGTTTGTATAGATTTATTACTCTATTTTACTTGTACATATTAACTATTCTATTTATTTTGTTAATGATGTGCACCTAGCTTTACTTCTATTTATTCTGACAACCTGACACCTGTCCACATGTTTTGTTTTGTTGTCTTTCTCCCCCTTCTAGACTGTGAGCCCATTGCTGGGTAGGGACTGTCTCTATATGTTGCCAACTTGGACTTCCCAAGCACTTAGTACAGTGCTCTGCACACAGTAAGCGTTCAATAAATACGACTGAATGAATGAATGAATTCCTGGCCCTGCCTTTCATGGTTTTTGTGGTTTTTTTGTTTCACCCTTCCTTATGTGCCTGTTGCCAGTCCCCTTTCCCTCTTTAGTCTTAAAATGTGACGCTTTGAGGACCAGGGACCCAAGGCTAATTTTCATCTGTGCATTCCTTCCCAGTGCTTAGTACTGTGTTTTCCCACCAGTGCTTCATAAATGCGAATCAATCAATAACATATACTGAGCTCGACTCATCTCTCTCATTCAACCCACATATTCCATCTGTTACCCAATCCTGTCAGTCTAACTTACACAACACTGCTAAAATCCACCCTTTCCTCTCCATCCAAATTGCTACCGCGTGGATCCAAGCAATTATCCTACCCCGTCTTCACTACTGCATCAGCCTCCAGGTGACCTCCCTGCCTCCTGTCTCTCCCCACTCCAGTCCATACTTCATTCTGTTGCCCCAATCGTTTTCTTACAAATCATTTTCTTCAGCGCTTAGAACAGTGCTTGGCACATAGCAGGCGCTTAACAAATACCATCATCATCATTATTACAAAAAGTCAGTCCATGTTTCCCCATTCAAGAACTGGTTGAGTGGTTGCCCATCCACCTCCACATCAAACAGAAACTCCTTACCACTGGCTTTAAAGCGCTCCCTCAGCTCATCCCCTCCTACAACCCAGCACGCTCGTCTAACACTAACCTACTCACTGTACCTCAATCTCATCCATCCTGCCACTGATCCCTCACCCACACCCTGTCTCTGGCCTGGAACTCCCTTCCCCTTCATATCTGACAGACCACTCCTCTCCCCACCTTCCAAGCCTTATTAAAATCACATCTCCAAGAGGCCTTCCCCGATTATTTCCCTTATTGCCTCTTCCATCTGTGTTGCCCCTGCCCTTGGATTTTTACCCTCTATTTACTCCATCTTCATCCCTACAGCACTTATGCATGTATCTGTAATTTATTTTGTGTCTGCCTCCCCCTCTAGACCATAAGGTCCTTGTGGGCAGGGAACATCTACTTCTAGACTGTGAGCCCGTTGTTGGGTTAGGGACCGTCTCTCTATGTTGCCAACTTGTACTTCCCAAGCGCTTAGTACAGTCCTCTGCACACAGTAAGCGCTCAATACGATTGAATGAATGAATGAACTCTGTTGTACCGAACTCTTCCAAGTGCTTAATATAGTGCTCTGCCCACAGTAAACAGTACGATTGACTGAGCGTTTACACTATGCAGAGCACTGTACCAAATGCTTGAGAGAGTTCGACAGAGTTAGTAGACACGATTCCTATCTTCAAGGAGCTTACAGTCTAGTAGAGGGGAGGAAGACACATTTCAGGTAGGGAGAAGCGACACTGCTCAGGGGGGTGGGGTTAATAATAATAATATTAATAATAATAATAATGGCATTTGTTAAATGCTTACTATGTGCAAAGCACTGTTCTAAGCACTGGGGAGGATACAAAGTGACCAGGTTGTCCCACGTGGGGCTCACAGTCTTCGTCCCTATTTTACAATGGAGGAGTGGAGAAACGTAGGAGTGGAGAGTGGAGAGAAGGAGCGTGGCTCAGTGGAAAGAGCACGGGCTTTGGAGTCAGAGGTCATGGGTTCAAATCCCGGCTTCACCACTTGTCAGCTGTGTGACTTCGGGCAAGTCACTTAACTTCTCTGTGCTTCAGTTCCCTCATCTGTAAAATGGGGATTAAGACTGTGAGCCCCACGTGGGACAACCTGATCACCTTGTAACCTCTCCAGCGCTTAGAACAGTGCTTTGCACAGAGCAAGTGCTTAATAAATGGCATCATTATTATTATCATTATTAAGTACCCAAGTGGAGGAAGGTGAGTGTGGAAGTGCTGGAATGCCAGAAGGTGGGGAACGTGCCTAGAACCCTCCGCTAAAGCTGAGGGGCCGAGGACCAGACAAGTATGAACACAGTATTCGTGCGTGGGGACTCATATAGTTAATTTGAACTCTGTCGCTACCGCTTGCATCTCATCAGCAGCTCATGAGGAGCTAACTGCATTCAGGTGCACTTCATTCAATCGGGAATGGATTAAACCATAAAAATTAATGAGGCACTAAAAGGCTTTAATGAACAAATACGGGTTGTTTTTTTAAAACTCTCCTATGCATTTTACTCTAACGACAATTCGGTTAGCAGCCGCTCCTCTCTGACAGAAATGTACAGTTTTGATCATTAAATAATTTACACATTATTTTCAGTGTTCACCTAAGTAAGCTTTACAGTACAGCTTAATTAAAACGAGGACACATTTGCCCCTCCTTTGCCACCTCGGCTATTTATCAGCACCTGAACTGGAACAGTGAACCAAAGTCTCTCTCTAGAGCACACATTCTTCCCTCTCCTCTAAGCTCCCTGCTGAAGAGAGAAGGCAAAAATGGAGACATCCATGGCAACCGGAGGCTGAGCTGCATCCCCTCTTGGTATTCTGGCGCGCCCACAGGCATGGGCTCGGACTTCCACCGACAATGAAGCTGCTTAGGGAGGGTGAGACCCTCACCCCTCCTCATCTCCTCCCACAGGGGTCTTCAGGAGCCACTGCCTGCCTAGTCACAGCTCTTTAGACTGCCTAGGTAACAGCAGAAACAAATACTGGGAAGCATCAAAGGGAAGGTGTCATGCTACAACATCCTAAGCACACAGACAGACATATATCACACAGATAATTGCTCTCCCCCATTCCAAAGCCCTACTGAAGGCACATCTCCTCCAAGAAGCCTTCCCTAAGCCCTCCTCTTCTCCCACTCCCTTCTGTCACCCTGACTTGCTCCCTTCATTCATTCTCCCATCCATCCCCACAGCACATATGTATATATCTGTAATTTATTTATATATATTAATACCTGTCTGCCCCTCTAGACTGTGAGTTTGTTGTGGGCAGGGAATGCGTCTGTTGTCACAGTGTCCTCTCCCAAACTCTCAGTTCAGTGCTTTGCACACAGTAAGTGCTCAAGGAATGAACACATCTAGGGTCAAGGCTTTGCTTGCTTTCCACTGAGGGACTTAACATGGTGCCAGGGCTTCATTTAACTAAATTCAAAAAAAGAACCTTTAGAATGTCTTTATTAGGATAAGTTGGGACAGTTATGCTCTCCACTTTAAAGCCTTACTGAAGACACAGCCCCTCCAAGACACCTTCCCTGACGAAACCCTCTCCCTTCTGTGTCACCCTGACTTGCTCCCTTTACTCATCTCCCCTCCCAACCTCCCTGCACTTGTGTACATATCTGTAATTCACTTATTTACACTGGTGCTCGTTTCCCGCTCTAAACTATAAGCTTGTTGTGGGTAGGGAGTGTGTTATATCGTACTCTCTCAAGCTCTTAGCCCAGTGCTCTGCACAGTAAACACTCAATAAATATGATTGACTTGGCTCTGCACACAATAAGCACTCAATAAATATGACTGAGTGACTTCGCTATTACTTTTTATGCATCTGGATCTTAGTTTAAAATTTTCATTCCAATTGCTCCTGGCTTCTTTTTAATTAAATTCATTTGAACACCTATGCTTAAGAATTAGTATTCAAAATCTGGTATGTTAAAGATACTCTTCAGAACTGCACATCACTCTTGGCTTCAAAGCTCTCCATCCCCTCGCCCCCTCCTGCCTCACCTCCCTTCTCTCCTTCTCCAACCCAATCTGCACACTCAGCTCCTCTGCCACTGCTAACCTCCTCACTGCGCCTTGTTCATTCATTCATTCAATCATATTTATTGAGCGCTTACTGCATGCAGAGCACTGTAGTAAGCGCTTGGAAAGTACAGTCAGCAACATATAGAGACGGTCCCTACCCAACAACAGGCTCACAGTCTAGAAGGGGGAGAGACAACAAAACAAAACTGTGAGATTCCTGAGTGGTGGGGGACCTTCCCATTACCATGAATCCCAAGCAGCCAGGGCAGGGCAGTTAATCAATCAATCAATAGCATTTATTGAGCACTTACTATGTGCTTCGGAGAATACAACAGACTTAGTGGACGTGTTCCTTGCCCCAAGTGAGCTTACAGTGCAGAGGGGGCTATACACTTTACGTGCTGAGTACCGTAAATAACTTGCTGAGTGGCTGCTAAGAAATTAATAATATATAATTTATGGTATTTGTTAAACGCTTATATGTGCCAGGCACTCGTTCTCACCTATCTCGCTGCCGCTCCCCAGCCCATGTCCTACCTCTGGCCTGGAATGCCCTCCCTCCACACAATCGCCAAACTAGCTCTCTTCCTCTCTTCAAAGCCCTACTGAGAGCTCACCTCCTCCAGAAGGCCTTCCCAGACTGAACCCCCCCTTTGCATCTCCTCCCTCCCCCCCCCACCCTACCCCCTTCCCCTTCCCACAGCCCTTGTGTATATTTGTACATATTACTCTATTTTTTAATGTTGTGTATATAGCTATAATTCTATTTATTCTGATGGTATTGACACCTAATTGTTTTGTTTTGTTGTCTGTCTCCCCCTTCTAGACTGTGAGCCCGTTGTTGGGGAGGGACCGTCTCTGTATGTTGCGGACTTGTACTTCCCAGGCGTTTAGTACAGTGCTCTGCACACAGTAAGTGCTCAATAAATACAATTGAATGAATGGATGAACGAATGACTTGCCCAAGACCACACAGCTGACAAGTGCCAGAGATGGGATTAGAACCCATGACCTTCTGATTCCCGGGCCAGTGCCCTATCCACTAAGCTATGGTACAGCACGAACCACCTACCAGATTATTTCCTCAGCTCCAGGAAACAAAAGTCAAAAATAAAGAGAAGCAGTGCTGCCTAATGGATAACAGGCCTAGGAGTCAGAAGGACCTGGGTTCTAATCCCAGCTCTGCCACTTGTCTGCTGTGTGACCTTGGACAGGTCGCTTTCATTCTCTGTGCCTCCGTTACCTTAACTGTAAAACGGAGACTACGACTGTGATCCCTACGGGGGACAAGGGCTTTGTCCAACCTGATTAGCTTGTATCTACCCCTAGTGCTTAGTACAGTGCCTGACACAGAGTAAGTGCTTAATTACCATTAAAAAAAAATAAAATAACTGGTCTCAGAGGAGCAGAAAAGTTTGCAAAGACTCCTACCTACTTGTAATTTGGACCCAAGTACTTCCTTGGCCCCCACTTAGGCCTTGACCACTAAAGGATCATCACCGGAGGAGCTGATTCTGATGACGAGATGGGTCAGGCTGCTTTATGGTTGTCATGACCAGTATGGCTAATGTGGCTTTCTTCCCTGCATTTCATTAAAGGAGAAAGCCGGTGCTCTTTGGGGAGATCACTAGCTCCAGGTTACGCCTGCTCCTCATTGCTTAGCAACCCCAAGTAATCTGTATTCCGCTATTTGTTTTTTTTTTTCATTTGACACTTCACACACATGGGGTTTTTCCTTTTTTTCCACTTCTGAAACAAAGCAATATTGTTTTAAACCATGCAGTTGCCACGGGTGTGTGTGGGGGGGTGGGGGGAGCGGGGAACAGCTCGCCAAACATGACAAAGGCCATCTTCAGGGCCATTTCCATATGAACATTTTGCAAGTTTCACTGGAGGAGTCATGTGAGCCCCCAAAACTTTCCTGGGCTTTATTTAAAAGGAGACCTGGAGGGAGTGACATAACTGCCAGCCATATTTTTGCACCGTGTGCCCAGTTCATTTCCGATCATTTTTTTTTCCAATTCACTGTTCCCTCTCCTTTCTGTCCCAAATCACGGGGGCTTCGGGGAGTGAAGAGAATAGATGACGGTACGATTCCCAAACAGCTGTTAAATGCCAACCTGAAACTAGGCAAACTCCCTCTCTTTTCAAGCTCACCAGTCCACGGCTCTGCCCATCTTGCCCATCTTGCCCATCTTGCCCCTCTAGGCTGAAAGCTTGTTATGGGCAGGAAATGTGTCTGCTAATTCTGTCGTGTTGTACTCTTCCAAGTGCCTGAGCACATAGTAAGCATTAAACAAATACCACCGACTGATTTTCAAAGCCCTCCTGAAGAGCCGCACCTCTTCCAGGAGGCCTTCTCTGATTAATTTCTCCTTTCCCCGTTTTATTCCCCTCAACTGCCACCCCAGAACTTGGTTCCAACCACGCATTTATGTGCGGCAATAAGCTGTAGCACTTTCCTACAGGCACTCTCACTTAAGCCCTCACTCATCTGAATGACAGCTTTTCTTCTTTCTCTCTGTACAATATTTTAGTGTTTTTTTCCCTACTAGATTATAAATTCTTTGAGGGTAGAGATCAGACGGAATTCTTCCAAGAGCTTAAGACAGAGCTCCGCACATAATAGTTTAAGGATGCAGTAAAATAGAAAGACAGAAGACAGCAACATAGCCCAAAGCAGGCTCCTTCTGAATCGGAGCTTTGAAGAGCTGGGGAGACTAAAGAGGCAAAAGCCAGAACAGCTTCAGGCACTAAAAACAACAAGAACAACAACACAACAAAGGATTGCCTTTGGGTGTGCTCAGTGTGACTGGGACTGCAGCTCCTATATTGGCCGTTTTAGCAACAAGTTCACTCACCCGTTCATTCAATCGCATTTATTGAGCGCTTCCTGTGTGCAGAATGCTGTCCTAAGTCCTTGGGAAAGTAGGATATAACAATAAGCAGACACATTCCCTGCCCAAACGCATCCAAGGGTCATCTCCTCTGTTGAGGATATGTACATAACTGCTGAGGGAGTAGGGTGAGTATCCGGGTACTTAGGAAAAATTACAAAATAAACGGTATTTGTTAAGCACTCACTATGTGCCAGTCACTGTCTCTTCCCACTTCAGTATATACTTCACTCTGCTGCCCGGATTATCTTTCTACAGAAACGCTCTGGGCCTGTCACCAGTCTCCTCAAAAATCTCTAGTGGTTGTCTATCCACATTCATATATATATATGTTTGTACATATTTATTACTCTATTTATTTTACTTGTACGTATCTATTCTATTTATTTTATTTTGTTAATATGTTTGGTTTTGTTCTCTGTCTCCCCATTCTATACTGTGAGCCCACTGTTGGGTAGGGACCGTCTCTATATGTTGCCAACTTGTACTTCCCAAGCGCTTAGTACAGTGCTCTGCACACAGTAAGTGCTCAATAAATACAATTGATTGATTGATTCATATCAGAGAAGCAGCGGGGCTCAGTGAAAAGAGCCCGGGCTTTGGAGTCGGAAGTCATGGGTTCGAATCCTGGCTCCGCCAACTGTCAGCTGCGTGACTTCGGGCAAGTCACTTAACTTCTCTACACCTCAGTTACCTCCTCTGTAAAATGGGGATGAAAGCTGTGAGCCCCCCGTGGGACAACCTGATCACCTTGTAACCTCCCCAGTGCTTAGAACAGTGCTTTGCACATAGTAAGTGCTTAACAAATACCATCATTATTATTATATCAAGCAAAGACTCTTCACTATTGGCTTCAAAGCTCTCCATCCCCTTGCCTTACACTCAGAGAAAGATTTTGTGGGCAGGGAGCATGTTCATCAACTCTTTTATATTATAGTCTCCCAAGCACTTAGTATGGGGCTCTGCACACAATAAATGCTCAATAAATGTGACTGACTGAAAAAGAATATGATTGATTTAAATTCACTCATTCACTCAATCGTTTTTATTGAGCGCTTACTGTGTGCAGAGCACTGTACTAAGCGCTTGGGAAGTCCAAGTTGGCAACATATAGAGACGGTCCCTACCCAACAGAAGGCTCACAGTCTAGAAGTCTAGAGAGATGAAAGGTGGGCGGCAGAGGAGTCGCCAGGGACATCCATGTGGATGTTGAAGTCCCCGAGGATCAGAGTGGGCATGAAAAAGGAGAAAAAGAAAGGCGAGAAAATCGTTAGATAAAAAAAAGTTGGAGGTGGGGCCAGGGGGCAATAGATGATGGCTACAGGAATCTGGGCGGGGTGGGAGAAACGAATACTATAGGCTTCAAAGGTGGGGAGGGAAGGGAAGGGAAGGAGAGATAGTGTAAAAATGATGCTGGGGAACGAGAAGGAAGTCAACACCTCCTCCTCTTTTCCCGGTGAGCCTTGGATAGTGGGAGAATCAATCAATCATATTTATTGAGTGCTCACTGTGTGCACAGCACTGTACTAAGCGCTTGGGAAGTACAAGTTGGTAACATATAGAGACAGTCCCTACTCAACAGTGGGCTCACAGTCTAGAAGGGGGAGGAAGAAGCCTCCCTATAAGGGATGAGGTGAGGGAGGAGGGAAGCTCTTGCTTTCCGCCAGGCCCATCGGTAGGTTTCCCAGGGCAACAATGGACACTTGGTGAGACTCTGAGGTCAGGTAGAGGGAAGGTCGGGGCAGACCGAGGGTGGACAATCAATCAATCATATTTATTGAGCGCTTACTGTGTGCAGAGCACTGTACCAAGCGCTTGGGAAGTACAAGTTGGCAACATACAGAGACGGTCCCTACCCAACAGCGGGCTCACAGTCGAGAAGGGGGAGACAGAGAACAAAACAAAACATATTAACAAAATAAAATAAACAGAATAGATATGTACAAGTAAAATGAATAGAGTAATAAATATGTACAAACATATATACATATATACAGGTGCTGTGGGGAAGGGAAGGAGGTAAGGCGGGGGGGATGCAGAGGGGGAAGAGGGGGAGAGGAAGAAGGGGACAGTGCTGTAAGGCCTGCAAGTTGGCGTGAGAAGCAGCGTGGCTCAGTGGAAAGAGCCCGGGCTTGGGAGTCAGAAGTCATGGGTTCTAATCCCCGCTCCGCCACAAATCTGCTGTGTGACCTTGGGCAAGTCACTTCACTTCTCTGAGCCTCAGTTCCCTCATCTGTAAAATGGGGATGAAGACTGTGAGCCCCACGTGGGGACAACCTGATCACCCTGTATCCCCCCAGTGCTCAGAACAGTGCTTTGCATATAGTAAGCGCTGAACAAATGCCATCATCATTTTTATTAAGTTCCAGGGCGAAGAGAAGTGTAGAGGGAGACTGCTAGTGGAAGGTCCTCTAGGTCAAGATCTGCCACCTGTGGCCCTGGGACACTGAGTCTGGGCTTATCCTGCCCATCGCTCCCACTCATTCATTCAGTCGTATTTATTGAGCACACAGTAAGCGCTCAATAAATACGACTGATTGATTGATTGACTGATTGGGATTTGTTAAACACTCACTATGTGCCAGTCCTGGGGTGGACACAGGCAAATCAGGTCCCTGGCCCATGTGGGGCGCGCGGTCTCAATCCCCATTTTACAGATGAGGTAATCTGAGGCACAGTGAAGTGACTCGCCCAAGGTCACACAGCAGACAAGTGGTGGAACCAGGATTACAACCCATAACTTTCTGATTTCCTGGCCCGTTCTCTAGCCACTACGCCCTGCTGCTTCTCATGGACTTGAGTGCATAAGTGACACCAAAGGAAGGGAGGTTGGGGAGGTGAGAGGTTAGTTGGGGAAAACTTCCTGAAGGATCCAAATCAATAAATCAACAGTACTTACTGACTGCAGAGCATTGTACTAAGCACTTTAGAGAGTCCACTACAATAGAGTTGGTCAACACCTTTTCCCCACCTACAAGGATTCTGAAGAGTGAGCTAGTGTATCTGTTTCCCAATTACCTAGAGACACCAAATTCTGGATAAACGTACCTACCACCTACAGTAGCCGAATGCACCACTTTTTTCCACCCAAATACACTCAGTAAATGCTCAATAAATACAACTGAAATGAATGACTGAATGACCCCTGCCTGACCAGTGGAATCTCACATACTTTTATACATCTTTTAACCGAGTCTTTCCTGGGCAACGCTGCGTATTTTGGTTAGCTCATACACAACACACACACAGATAGGATGCTCAGCAATTCCATATCTAAAAGGCTTGAGGCCCCATACGTTCATAAAAAAAATTGCAAGTTATTGTACTATCCCTTGATAATGGGTGAAAACTAGACATTTTTACAGCATCAGATGACATCTGAAACCGACTACAGGTTAAGCTATTTCTACCGATCCTTGAGACATCCAGCACTTAGCACATAGTAAGTGCTTAACAAATACCATCATTATTATTATTATTATTATGAACACAGGGCTGACTGAGGATCCTGCTTTCTGCACACAAAAGTCAGACTCAAAGCTTTCTAACTCAGATCACGACCTGCCAGATCACTTTGCTTAGCAACTTTGCATTTGGGAGTGCATCTGAATATGCTCAAGCCATTACCTTATGAAATGGTCTCATCCTCTCCTGACATCCTGCTGTCCCCGTTGTCCTGCATAAGCGTTCCTTTTTCCAAATCTCCTCTTCAAATGTGGCCTAATGATGAAGGGGGAAAAAAAAAAATCAGTGTGACAAAGCCCTTGGGAATAAGGTTAATGAAAACAATCCCTCTTAGTTTTTACCTCATTCATTCATTCAATCAGTTACATTTATTGAGCGCTTACTAGACTGTGAGCCTTATGTGAGACAGGGATTGTCTCCAACCTGATTAACTTGTATCTATCCCAGCGCTTAATACAGTGCCTGGCACATAGTAAGTGCTTAACAAAAAACATTTAAAAAAAATCAATTCTGTTTACTGTGTTCAGAGTACTTTATTGAACACTTGGGAGAGTACAATAGGGTTGGTATTCATTCTTCATTCAATCGTATTTATTGAGCGCTTACTGTGTGCAGAGCACTGTACTAACTGCTTGGGAAGTACAAGTTGGCAACATAGACACGGGTGTGAAAACACAGACACGGCTGGTAGACACGATCCCTAGCTTACAATCTTCATGGGGAGCAAGACGTTAAATTACAGCTACTAGGAATAATAAGAGTATAAGGTTAGCTACATAAATACTTGTGGCTGAGGAGAGTATCAAAGTCTTAAGGGGTACCCAGCCCAGTGCGTAGTCAACGAAGAGGATAAAGTGGGTAGGTAAAATGCCTTCACACTATTTAGACATATCATCAGTCTATGTGATCTCTGGAAACATCAATCAATCAATCAATTGTATTTATTGAGCGCTGTGTGCAGAGCACTGTACTAAGCACTTGGGAAGTACAAGTTGGCAACATCTAGAGACAGTCCCTACCCAACAGTGGGCTCACAGTCTAGAGACATGGAAGTGTATCATATTTAGCTGCTTCCATCAACTTATTACAAGAACCTTATGGCCAAGGTAAAACTTGACCTAGGAGGTAAAAATGAATTCTAAGCCTCAGAAGTGTTAAGTTCATTAGAAATTTTCTTTGGTGCCATTCTCTGTGCTTCCTCCCCGCTTTCCAAAGCTCTGTTAATTATGTTAATATGTCTTGTTTTGTTCTCTGTCTCCCCCTTCTAGACTGTGAGCCCACTGTTGGATAGGGACCGTCTCTATATGTTGCCAACTTGGACTTCCCAAGCGCTTAGTCCAGTGCTCTGCACACAGTAAGCGCTCAATAAATACGATTAAATGAATGAATTAGTGTGGCTTAGTGGAAAGAGCACGGGCTTGGGAGTCAGAGGTCGTGAGTTCTAATCCCGGCTATGCCATTTATCAGCTGTGTGATTTTAGTCAAGCCACTAACTCCTCTGTGCCTCAGTTACCTCATCTGCCTAACGGGGATTAAGACTGTGAGCCCCACGTGGGACAACCTGATGACCTCGTATCTCCCCCAGTGCTTAGACCATGGGTGGCACATAGTAGGCGCTTAACAAATACCATTATTATTATTGTTTTTATTATTATTATAATAAATTGAGATTCAGGCCCCTTGAAACTCCTGAACTTTTAACAGTAAGATCAGACGGTTGTGTATGGCGCCCTCTAGTGGCGGAAGGCGAAACCTGCAAGACGACTCTTTTTCAAAAAATAAAAATACAAATTAAATGGAAAGAAAAGCTGATTTACCAGTCACCTACAAAGTGGGGGGCCCCCTTGCAGCCCAGTTCTCAGATACTGAGCTAGAGTCTATACTGAATCTAGAGAATTAAGAGAAGCAGCGTGGCTCAGTGGAAAGAGCCCGGGCTTCGGAGTCAGAGGTCATGGGTTCAAATCCCGCTCCACCTATTGTCAGCTGTGTGACTTTGGGCAAGTCACTTCACTTCTCTGGACCGCTGTTACCTCATCTGTAAAATGGGGATTAAAACTGTGAGCCTCCCGTGGGACAACCTGATCATCTTGTAACCTCCCCAGCGCTTAGAACAGTGCTTTGCACATAGTAAGCGCTTAATAAATGCCATTATTATTATTATTCTCTGGGCCTCTGTTACCTCATCTGGAAAATGGGGATTAAGACTGTGAGGCCCCCTTGGGGCAACCTGATCACCCTGTAACCTCCCCAGTGCTTAGAACAGTGCTTTGCACTTAATAAATGCCATCATTATTATTATTATTACTTGGAGTCAGAGGTCAGTCAATCAATCATATTTATTGAGCGCTTACTGTGTGCAGAGCACTGTACTAAGCGCTTGGGAAGTCCAAGTTGGCAACATACAGAGACAGTCCCTACCCAACAGTGGGCTCACAGTCTAAAAGGGGGAGACAGAGAACAAAACCAAACATATTAACAAAATAAAATAAGTAGAATATGTACAAATAAAATAGAGTAATAAATACGTACATATATACATATATATAGGTGATTAGGGAAGGGAAGGAGGTAAGGCTGGGGGGATGGAGAGGGGGAGAGGAAGGAGGGGGCTCAGTCTGGGTAGGCCTCCTGGAGGAGGTGAGCTCTCAGTAGGGCCCTGAAGGGATGATGATGGCATTTATTAAGCGCTTACTATGTGCAAAGCTCTGTTCTAAGCGCTGGGGAGGTTGTGTGACTTTGGGCCTCAGTGACCTCATCTGTAAAATGGGGATGAAGACTGTGAGCCCCCCCCGTGGGACAACCTGATCACCTTCTAACCTCCCCAGTGCTTAGAACAGTGCTTTGCACGTAGTAAGCGCTTAACAAATACCATCATCATTACTATTACCCCAGCACTTAGAACAGTGCTTGGCACATAGTAAGCGTTTAACAAATACCACCATTATTATTATTATTATTATTATTCCAGCGCTTAGAACAGTGCTTTGCACATAGTAAGCGCTTAACAAATGCCATCATTATTATTATGATAACCCCGGCGCTTAGAACAGTGCTTGGCACATAGTAACCGCTTAACAAATGCCATCATCATTATTATAACCTCGGCGCTTAGAACAGTGCTTTGCACATAGTATGCGCTTAACAAATGCCATCATTATTATTATTATAACCCCAGCGCTTAGAACAGTGCTTGGAACATAGTAACCGCTTAACAAATGCCATCATTATTATAACCTCGGCGCTTAGAACAGTGCTTGGCACCTAGTAAGCGCTTAACAAATGCCATCATCATTTTTATTACCTCAGCGCTTAGAACAGTGCTTGGCACCTAGTAAGCGCTTAACAAATGCCATCATCATTATTATTACCTCAGCGCTTAGAACAGTGCTTGGCACATAGTAAGCGCTTAACAAATCCCATCACCATTATTATCACCTCAGCGTTTAGAACAGTACTTGTCAGCTAGTAAGCGCTTAACAAATGCCATCATCATTGTTATTATTACCTCAGCGTTTAGAACAGTACTTGTCAGCTAGTAAGCGCTTAACAAATGCCATCATCATTGTTATTATTACCTCAGCGCTTAGAACAGTACTTGGCACCTAGTAAGCGCTTAACAAATGCCATCATCATTATTATTACCTCAGCTCTTAGAACAGTGCTTGGACCATAGTAAGCGCTTAACAAATGCCATCATCATTATTATTACCTCAGCGCTTAGAACAGTGCTTGGCACATAGTAAGCGCTTAACAAATCTCATCATCATTATTATTACCTCAGCTCTTAGAACAGTGCTTGGCACCTAGTAAGCGCTTAACAAATGCCATCATCATTATAATTACCTCAGCGCTTAGAACAGTGCTTGGCACCTAGTAAGCGCTTAACAAATCCCATCATCATTGTTATTATTACCTCAGCGCTTGGAACAGTGCTTGGACCATAGTAGGCGCTTAACAAATCCCATCATCATTGTTATTATTACCTCAGTGCTTAGAACAGTACTTGGCACCTAGTAAGCGCTTAACAAATGCCATCATCACTATGACTACCTCAGCGCTTAGAACAGTGCTTGGCACATAGTAAGCGCTTAACAAATCCCATCACCATTATTATCACCTCAGCGTTTAGAACAGTACTTGTCAGCTAGTAAGCGCTTAACAAATCCCATCATCATTGTTATTATTACCTCAGCGCTTAGAACAGTACTTGGCACCTAGTAAGCGCTTAACAAATGCCATCATCATTATCATTACCTCAGCTCTTAGAACAGTGCTTGGACCATAGTAAGCGCTTAACAAATGCCACCATCATTATTATTACCTCAGCGCTTAGAACAGTGCTTGGCACATAGTAAGCGCTTAACAAACCCCACCATCATTATTATTACCTCAGCGCTTAGTCCAGTGCCCTGCACACAGTAAGTGCTCAATAAATACGATTGAATGAATAACCCCGTCACTTAGAACAGTGCTTGGCACCTAGTAAGCGCTTAACAAATACCATCATCATTATTATAACCTCAGCGCTTAGAACAGTGTTTGGCACCTAGTAAGCGCTTAACAAATGCCATCATCATTATTATTACCTCAGCACTTAGAACAGTGCTTGGCACCTAGTAAGCGCTTAACAAATCCCACCATCATTATTATTACCTCAGCGCTCAGTCCAGTGCCCTGCACACAGTAAGCGCTCAATAAATACGATTGAATGAATAACCCCGGCACTTAGAACAGTGCTTGGCACCTAGTAAGCGCTTAACAAATGCCATCATCATTATTATAACCTCAGCGCTTAGAACAGTGCTTGGCACATAGTAAGCGCTTAACAAATCCCACCATCATTATTATTACCTCAGCGCTCAGTCCAGTGCCCTGCACACAGTAAGCGCTCAATAAATACGATTGAATGAATAACCCCGGCACTTAGAACAGTGCTTGGCACCTAGTAAGCGCTTAACAAATGCCATCATCATTATTATAACCTCAGCGCTTAGAACAGTGCTTGGCACCTAGTAAGCGCTTAACAAATGCCACCATCATTATTATTACCTCAGCGCTTAGTCCAGTGCCCTGCACACAGTAAGCGCTCAGTAAATGCCATCAATGGCATCAATAAATGTCAACATCATTATTATTACCTCAGCGCTTAGAACAGTGCTTGGCACAAAGTAAGCGCTTAACAAATGCCATCATCATTATTACCTCAGCGCTTAGAACAGTGTTTGGCACCTAGTAAGCGCTTAACAAATGCAATCATCATTATAATTACCTCAGCGCTTGGAACAGTGTTTGGCACCTAGTAAGCGCTTAACAAATGCCATCATCATTATTATTACCTCAGCGCTTGGAACAGTGCTTGGCACCTAGTAAGCGCTTAACAAATCCCATCACCATTATTATCACCTCAGCGTTTAGAACAGTACTTGTCAGCTAGTAAGCGCTTAACAAATCCCATCACCATTGTTATTATTACCTCAGCGCTTAGAACAGTGCTTGGCACCTAGTAAGCGCTTAACAAATGCCATCATCATTATGACTACCTCAGCGCTTAGAACAGTGCTTGGCACCTAGTAAGCGCTTAACAAATCCCATCATCATTCTTACCACCTCAGCGCTTAGTCCAGTGCCCTGCACACAGTAAGCGCTCAATAAATACGATTGAATGAATGAATGACCCCGGCACTTAGAACAGTGCTTGGCACCTAGTAAGCGCTTAACAAATGCCATCATCATTATTATAACCTCAGCGCTTAGAACAGTGCTTGGCACCTAGTAAGCGCTTAACAAATGCCACCATCATTATTATTACCTCAGCGCTTAGTTCAGTGCCCTGCACACAGTAAGCGCTCAGTAAATGCCATCAATGCATCAATGGCATCAATAAATGTCAACATCATTATTATTACCTCAGCGCTTAGAACAGTGCTTGGCACAAAGTAAGCGCTTAACAAATGCCATCATCATTATTACCTCAGCGCTTAGAACAGTGTTTGGCACCTAGTAAGCGCTTAACAAATGCAATCATCATTATAATTACCTCAGCGCTTAGAACAGTGCTTGGCACCTAGTAAGCGCTTAACAAATGCCATCATCATTATAATTACCTCAGCGCTTGGAACAGTGTTTGGCACCTAGTAAGCGCTTAACAAATGCCATCATCATTATTATTACCTCAGCGCTTAGAACAGTGCCTGGCACATAGTAAGCGCTTAACAAATCCCATCACCATTATTATCACCTCAGCGTTTAGAACAGTACTTGTCAGCTAGTAAGCGCTTAACAAATCCCATCACCATTGTTATTATTACCTCAGCGCTTAGAACAGTGCTTGGCACCTAGTAAGCGCTTAACAAATGCCATCATCATTATTACTACCTCAGCGCTTAGAACAGTGCTTGGCACCTAGTAAGCGCTTAACAAATCCCATCATCATTCTTACCACCTCAGCGCTTAGTCCAGTGCCCTGCACACAGTAAACGCTCAATAAATACGATTGAATGAATGAATGACCCAGGCACTTAGAACAGTGCTTGGCACCTAGTAAGCGCTTAACAAATGCCATCATCATTATTATAACCTCAGCGCTTAGAACAGTGCTTGGCACCTAGTAAGCGCTTAACAAATGCCACCATCATTATTATTACCTCAGCGCTTAGTCCAGTGCCCTGCACACAGTAAGCGCTCAGTAAATGCCATCAATGCATCAATGGCATCAATAAATGTCAACATCATTATTATTACCTCAGCGCTTAGAACAGTGCTTGGACCATAGTAAGCGCCTAACAAATGCCATCATCATTATCACCACCTCAGTGCTTAGAACAGTGTTTGGCACCTAGTAAGCGCTTAACAAATGTCACCATCATTATTATTACCTCAGCGCTTAGTCCAGTGCCCTGCACACAGTAAGCGCTCAATAAATACGACTGAATGAATGAATGACCCTGGCACTTAGAACAGTGCTTGGCACCTACTAAGCGCTTCACAAATGTCATCATCATTATTATTACCTCAGCGCTTAGAACAGTGCTTGGCACCTACTAAGCGCTTAACAAACGGCACCATCCTTATTACCACCTCAGCGCTTTGTCCAGTGCCCTGCACACAGTAAGCGCTCAATAAATACGACTGAATGAATGACCCCGGCGCTTAGAACAGCGCTTGGAACGTAGTAAGCGCTCAACAAGTGCCGCTATTGCGACAACGATGATTATGATAATGATCATTAAAGCCGACCGCCCTACCCGAGTCACGTGACGGCCGGAGGACCATAGAGAGCGGGCGCCGGAAGTGTGGCGCGCGCGGAGCCGCTTCCGGTGAGGGGCGGCGGCCTCTCTCGCCCGACCTCCCGCCGCCTCCGCTGCTCTGGAGGAGCCCCTCCCTTTTCCCGGCGCTCGCGCATGCGCACTGGCCCGCCCGCCCATCCTCCGCAGGACTGGTAAGGCCGTGTCCGCGTGGTGCGCGCATTGCGCTGCACGTTCAATCAATCAATCAATCAATCAATCGTATTGATTGAGCGCTTACTGTGTGCAGAGCACTGTACTAAGCGCTTGGGAAGGACAAGTTGGCAACATCTACAGACGGTCCCTACCCAACAGTGGGCTCACAGTCTAAAAGGGGGAGACAGAGAACAAAACCAAACATACTAACAAAATAAATAGAATAGATATGTACAAGTAAAATAAATGAATAAAATAGAGTAATAAATATGTACAAACATATATACATATATACAGGTGCTGTGGGGAAGGGAAGGAGGTAAGAGATGCCCTTTGCTGGGGAAGGAGGAAGCCTCCACCCCAGGGCCCCTATTTGCCAACTTGTCCTTCCCAAGCGCTTAGTACAGTGTTCTGCACACAGTAAGCGCTCAGTAAATGCGATTGATTGATTGATTGATTGATATTGATTTGGGGGGCCCGGAAGGGAGGGACTCACCGTCTCCATCTGTTGCCGACTTGTCCTTCCCAAGCGCTCAGTACAGTGCTCTGCACCCAGGAAGCGCTCAATAAATACGATTGAACGAATGAGAGAGAGAGAGAGCTTGAACCCCGCAGGGACGGGGCTGCCGCACCAGTCGATCGACCTATTTATTTTACTTCTACATGTTTACTATCCTATTTATTTTATTTTGTCCATATGTTTGGTTTTGTCGCCTGTCTCCCCCTTCTATCAATCAATCAATCGTATTTATTGAGCGCTTACTGTGTGCAGAGCACTGTACTAAGCGCTTGGGAAATACAAGTTGGCAACATATAGAGACAGTCCCTACCCAACAGTGGGCTCACAGTCTAAAAGGGGGAGACAGAGAACAAAACCAAACATACTAACAAAATAAAATAGATATGTACAAGTAAAATGAATAAATAAATAGAGTAATAAATCTGTACAAACATATATACATATATACAGGTGCTGTGGGGAAGGGAAGGAGGTTAAATGGGGAGGATGGAGAAGGGGGTGAGGGGGAGAGGAAGGAGGGGGCTCAGTCTGGGAAGGCCTCTTGGAGGAGATGGGCCTTCGGTATAGCTTTGGAGAGGGTGAGGAGAGTCACTGTTGAATAATAATGATCACTTTTGAATAATAATAATAATGACCATATTTGTTAAGCGCTTACTATGTGCCAAGCGCTGTTCCAAGCGCCGGGGGGATCCAAGGTGATCAGGTTGTCCCATGGGGGGCTCACAGTCTTCATCCCCATTTGCCGGCTGAGGGAACTGAGGCCCAGAGAAGTCATCCATTCATTCATTCAATCGTGTGGACTGAGCGCTTACTGTGTGCAGAGCACTGTGCAGAAGCAGCGTGGCTCTGTGGAAAGAGCTCTAGACTGTGAGCCTGCTGTTGGGTAGGGACCGGCTCTAGATGTTGCCAACTTGGGCTTCCCAAGCGCTTAGTACAGTGCTCTGCACGCAGTAAGCGCTCAATAAATACGATTGAATGAGTGAATGAATACTGAGAGCACACCTCCTCCAGGAGGCCTTCCCAGACTGAGCCCCCTCCTTCCTCTCCCCCTCCCCATCCCCCCACCCCACCTCCTTCCCCTCCCCACAGCACCTGTATATATATTTGTACAGATTTATTACTCTATTTTACTTGTGCATATTTATTCTATTTATTTTATTTTGTTAATATGTTTGGTTTTGTCGTCTGTCTCCCCCTTCTAGACTGTGAGCCCGCTGTTGGGTAGGGACCGTCTCTAGATGTTGCCAACTTGGACTTCCCAAGCGCTTAGTCTAGTGCTCTGCACACAGTAAGCGCTCAATAAATACAATTGGATGAATGAATGAATGAGAGCTCACCTCCTCCAGGAGGCCTTCCCATACTGAGCCCCCTTTTCCCTCTCCTCCTCCCCATCCCCCCCACCTCCTTCCCCTCCCCACAGCACTTGTATATATCATCATCAATCGTATTTATTGAGCGCTTACTGTGTGCAGAGCACTGTACTAAGCGCTTGGGAAGTACAAGTTGGCAACATATAGAGACAGTCCCTACCCAACAGTGGGCTCACAGTCTAGAAAGGGGAGACAGACAACAAAACTTGTATATATATATTTGTACAGACTTATTACTCTATTTATTTGACTTGTACATATTTACTATTCCATCTGTTGTGTTAATGATGTGCATATAGCTTTAATTCTATTTGTTCTGACGATTTTGACACCTGCCTACATGTTCTGTCGTCTGTCTCCCCCTTCTAGACTGTGAGCCCGTTGTTGGGTAGGGACCATCTCTATATGTCGCCAACTTGTAATAATAATTAATTCATTCAGTCATTTATTGAGCGCTTACTGTGTTCAAAGCACTGTACTAAGCGCTTGGGAAGTCCAAGTCGGCAACATATAGAGACGGTCCCTACCCAACAGTGGGCTCATGGTCTAGAAGGGGGAGACAGAGAACAAAACAAAACATATTAACAAAATAAAATAAATAGAAACAAAATAAAATAAATAGAATATAATAATGATGGTGTTTGTTAAGTGCTTACTATGTGCAAAGCACTGTTCTAAGCGCTGGGGAGGTAACAAGGTAATCAGGTTGTCCCACGGGGGCTCACAGTTTTAATCTCCATTTTACTGATGAGGTCACTGAGGCCCAGAGAAGTTAAGTGACTTGCCCAAAGTCACACAGCTGACAGTTGGAGGAGCCGGAGTTCGAACCCATGACCTCTGACTCCAAAGCCCGGGCTCTTTCCTCTGAGCCACGCTGCTTCCCAAGCGCTTAGTACAGTGCTCTGCACACAGTAAGCGCTCAATGAATATGAATGAATGAATGGGGCTCCCAGTCTCAATCCTCATTTTACAGATGAGGGAACTGAGGCCCAGAGAAGTGAAGTGACTTGCCCAAGGCCACCCAGCAGACAAGTGGCAGATCAATCAATCAATCAATCGTATTTATTGAGCGCTTATTGTGTGCAGAGCACTGTTCTAAGCGCTGGGGTAGTACAAGAATAATAATAATAATGGCATTTATTAAGCGCTTACTATGTGCAAAACTCTGTTCTAAGCACTGGGGAGGTAGCAAGGTAATCAGGTTGTCCCACGGGGGGCTCACAGTTTTAATCCCCATTTTACAGATGAGGGAACTGAGGCCCAGAGAAGTTAAGTGACTTGCCCAAAGTCACCCAGCTGACAGTTGGCGGAGCCGGAATTCGAACCCATGACTTCTGACTCCAAAGCCTGGGCTCTTTCCTCTGAGCCACGCTGCTTCCCAAGCGCTTAGTACAGTGCTCTGCACACAGTAAGCGCTCAATGAATATGAATGAATGAATGGGGCTCCCAGTCTCAATCCTCATTTTACAGATGAGGGAACTGAGGCCCAGAGAAGTGAAGTGACTTGCCCAAGGCCACCCAGCAGACAAGTGGCAGATCAATCAATCAATCAATCGTATTTATTGAGCGCTTATTGTGTGCAGAGCACTGTTCTAAGCGCTGGGGTAGTACAAGAATAATAATAATAATAGTGGCATTTATTAAGCGCTTACTATGTGCAAAACTCTGTTCTAAGCACTGGGGAGGTAGCAAGGTAATCAGGTTGTCCCAAGGGGGGCTCACAGTTTTAATCCCCATTTTACAGATGAGGGAACTGAGGCCCAGAGAAGTTAAGTGACTTGCCCAAAGTCACCCAGCTGATAGTTGGCGGAGCCGGAATTCGAACCCATGACTTCTGACTCCAAAGCCTGGGCTCTTTCCTCTGAGCCACGCTGCTTCCCAAGCGCTTAGTACAGTGCTCTGCACACAGTAAGCGCTCAATGAATATGAATGAATGAATGGGGCTCCCAGTCTCAATCCTCATTTTACAGATGAGGGAACTGAGGCCCAGAGAAGTGAAGTGACTTGCCCAAGGCCACCCAGCAGACAAGTGGCAGATCAGTCAATCAATCAATCAATCATATTTATTGAGCGCTTATTGTGTGCAGAGCACTGTTCTAAGCGCTGGGGTAGTACAATAATAATAATAATAATGGCATTTATTAAGCGCTTACTATGTGCAAAGCTCTGTTCTAAGCATCATCATCATCATCATCAATCGTATTTATTGAGCACTTAGTATGTGCAGAGCACTGTACCAAGCGCTTGGGAAGTACAAATCGGCAACGTATAGAGACAGTCCCTACCCAACAGTGGGCTCACAGTCTAAAAGGGGGGAGACAGAGAACAAAACCAAACATACTAACAAAATAAAATAAATAGAATAGATATGTACAAGTAAAATAAATAAATAGAGTAATAAATATGTACAACCATATATACATATATACAGGTGCTGTGGGGAAGGGAAGGAGGTAAGAAATAATATTCTTATTATTATAAGGAAGGAAGGACGGAAGGAGGTAATAAATGCCATCATCATCAATCGTATTTATTGAGCGCTTACTATGTGCAGAGCACTGTACTAAGCGCTTGGGAAGTTATTAAAAGGATACCGGAGGCTGGTAGACTGCCCACTGGGCTCAGAGAAATGGCAAGTCTGGAATTAGACCGGGTGGCTTTTTGACTGGTGCATCCAAGTTCTCTCTTCAGGAAACCTAGACCTTCCCCGGGGCACCTTTCCATTTCCAATCAATCAATCAAGCCATGGCATTTATTGAGCGCTTACCGTTTGCAGAGCCCTGTACTAAGCGCTTGGGAGAGTTCCTTGGGGCACCTGACCTGTCACTGTGAGGGGAGTGACGAGCCGCCCTGTTCCTCTTACCAGCCTTTTTTCAGAGATTTGTCAGAGTGTAGCGCTAGCAATAGTATTTATGAAGTATTTACCTTGTGCGAAGCATTGTAGTAAGCATTGGGACAGAGGACACAGGTGGGAGACTCTGTCCAAGGGGCACAAAATCTGTGAAAGCAATCCGTCACCCTCAAAACGAATAAGATATCAGATAATAACAATGATGGCATTTGATAAGTGCTTACTACGTGCAAAGCACTGTTCTAAACACTGGGGTAGTACAATAATAATAATAACGACATTTATTAAGTGCTTACTATGTGCAAAGCACTGTTCTAAGTGCTGGGGTAGTATAATATAATAATAATGGCATTTATTAAGCGCTTACTATGTGCAAAGCACTGTTCTAAGCGCTGGGGTAGTACAATAATAATAATGGCATTTATTAAGTGCTTACTATGTGCAAAGCACTGTTCTAAGCGCTGGGGTAGTACAATAATAATAATGGCATTTATTAAGCGCTTACTATGTGCAAAGCACTGTTCTAAGCGCTGGGGTAGTACAATAATAATAATGGCATTTATTAAGCACTTACTATGTGCAAAGCACTGTTCTAAGCGCTGGGGTAGTACAATAATAATAATGGCATTTATTAAGCACTTACTATGTGCAAAGCACTGTTCTAAGCGCTGGGGTAGTACAATAATAATGCATTTATCAAGCACTTACTATGTGCAAAGCACTGTTCTAAGCGCTGGGGTAGTACAATAATAATAATGGCATTTATTAAGTGCTTACTATGAGCAAAGCACTGTTCTAAGCGCTGGCGTAGTACAATAATAATAATAATAATAATGGCATTTATTAAGCGCTTACTATGTGCAAAGCACTGTTCTAAGCGCTGGGATAGTATAATAATAACAATAATGGCATTTATTAAGCACTTACTATGTGCAAAGCACTGTTCTAAGCACTGGGGTAGTAGAATAATAATAATGGCATGTATTAAGTGCTTACTATGTGCAAAGCACTGTTCTAAGCGCTGGGGTAGTACAATAATAATAATAATAAAAATGGCATTTATTAAGTGCTTACTATGTGCAAAGCACTGGGGTAGTATAATAATAATGGTATTTATTAAGTGCTTACTATGTGCAAAGCACTGTTCTAAGCGCTGGGGCAGTACAATAATAATAATAATAATGGCATTTATTAAGCACTTACTATGTGCAAAGCACTGTTCTAAGCGCTGGGGCAGTACAATAATAATAATAATAATGGCATTTATTAAGCGCTTACTATGTGCAAAGCACTGTTCTAAGCGCTGGGGAGGTTACAAGGTGACCAGGTTGTCCCACATGGGGCTCACAGTCTTAATCCCTATTTTACAGATGAGGCAACTGACGCCCAGAGAAGTGAATTGACTTGCCCAAAGTCACACAGCAGACAGGTGGCGGAGCTGGGATTTGAACCCACAACCTCTGACTCCAAAGCCCCTGCTCTTTCCACGGAGCCGCGCTGCAGTCAGGGTGTCCCACGTAGGGCTCACAGACTTCACCCCCATTTTACAGATGAGGGAACTGAGGCCCAGAGAAGTCACGCGACTTGCCCAGAGTCACACAGCACGTTTGTGGTGCTTTATGAAAGCTCTTCAGTTTGTAGCAGTATTTCAAAGGGCAGGAACTGTTTAACATCGCGTAGAATTAAGGATGCTTGAAACTAGACTGCTCTCAGACAATCCATATCTTTGGCTCCTCTGGGGCTAACATGCTGAGGTCAGTTAGAGAAGCGATCTGCCATCAGAAGGCATATGGTTTAAGCAGAATATTATTTACTTAGATTCATATATCCGCAGAAGAGGCTTTCCAAAACAAATTTAAGATTAAAGGACAAGATCTGTGTATATCTTCAAATCTCCAATGCAAATTAACTGCTGAAATAGCAAATTGTAGCAGACAGCAAGAAAGATAGGGAAAGGACATGGGCGACTCGCAGATGGGAATGCAAATGGAAGACTTAACATGACTTTTCTTATTTGAAAAGATAATATGATGGTATTTGTTAAGTGCTTACTATGTGCGAAGCACTGAGGGGGATACAAGGTGATCAGGTTGTCCCACGTGGGGCTCTCAGTCTTAATCCCCATTTGACAGATGAAGGAACTGAGGCACAGAGAAGTTAAATGACTTGCCCATAGTCACACAGCTGACATGTCTCTATATGTTGCCAACTTGTACTTCCCAAGCACTTAGTACAGTGCTCTGCACACAGTAAGCGCTCAATAAATACGATTGATTGATTTGGCAGAGCCGGGATTTGAACCCATGACCTCTGACTCCAAAGCCCGTGCTCTTTCCACCGAGCCACGACGGTGTCCTATCCCTCGTTTTTCAACCTCAAACTAATAATCAAGTAAGCTTCCCTTTGATTTGTCTTTTGCGTTCTAGACTAAATTTATATGTTTTCCAAGGATAGCACCGAGTATCCACACTACAGGATAAATACACCCATCTGTGCAAAAATGCATGTTTTCTCTCCGCATTTTGGTCAGAAGGTTGTTGGGGAATTAGGAAGGATTCATCTGTCAGTGCAGGCATATTTGGATACAGGGTGTTGTGGTGTCAGAAGAAACGGCATGTGTGTGTGGCGTCAGAGAACATCAGTACTATAGGGCGCTTATTTTTCAATGATCATCATCATCAATCGTATTTATTGAGCGCTTACTGTGTGCAGAGCACTGTACTAAACGCTTGGGAAGTACAAGTTGGCAACATATAGAGACAGTCCCTACCCAGCAGTGGGCTCACAGTCTAAAAGGGGGAGACAGAGAACAAAACCAAACATACTAACAAAATAAAATAAATAGAATAGATACGTACAAGTAAATCAATCAATCAATCAATCGTATTGAGCGCTTACTGTGTGCAGAGCACTGTACTAAGCGCTTGGGAAGTACAAGTTGGCAACATATAGAGACAGTCCCTACCCAACAGTGGGCTCACAGTCTAAAAGGGAGAGACAGAACAAAACCAAACATACTAACAAAATAAAATAAATAGAATAGATATGTACAAGTAAATCAATCAGTCAATCAATCGTATTTATTGAGCGCTTACTGTGTGCAGAGCACTGTACTAACCGCTTGGGAAGTACAAGTTGGCAACATATAGAGACAGTCCCTACCCAACAGTGGGCTCACAGTCTAAAAGGGAGAGACAGAGAACAAAACCAAACATACTAACAAAATAAAATGAATAGATATGTACAAGTAAATCAATCAATCAATCAATCGTATTTCTTGAGCGCTTACTGTGTGCAGAGCACTGTACTAAGCGCTTGGGAAGTACAAATTGGCAACATATAGAGACAGTCCCTACCCAACAGTGGGCTCACAGTCTAAAAGGGGGAGACAGAGAACAAAACCAAACATACTAACAAAATAAAATGAATTGATATGTACAAGTAAATCAATCAATCAATCAATCAATCGTATTTATTGAGCGCTTACTGTGTGCAGAGCACTGTACTAAGCACTTGGGAAGTACAAATTGGCAACATATAGAGACAGTCCCTACCCAACAGTGGGCTCACAGTCTAAAAGGGGGAGACAGAGAACAAAACCAAACATACTAACAAAATAAAATGAATAGATATGTACAAGTAAATCAATCAATCAATCAATCGTATTTATTGAGCGCTTACTGTGTGCAGAGCACTGTACTAAGCGCTTGGGAAGTACAAATTGGCAACATATAGAGACAGTCCCTACCCAACAGTGGGCTCACAGTCTAAAAGGGGGAGACAAGAGAACAAAACCAAACATACTAACAAAATAAAATAAATGGAATAGATATGTACAAGTAAAATAAATAAATGGAGTAATAAATGATAGTTGTGATAACACAGGCCCTGAGTTCTAGGAGAACTGAGTGTATTTGTAATTTGTTGAGGTTTTTTATCCGCTGGGCAAATGCACGAAATGTAATAAAATGGAGACTTGCTACTTGTGTTTTTCAGACAGATAAGGACCTTGCAAGGAAATCATGACCCGGTGGGCACGGACTAACACGGCCCATAATAAAAAAGCTCTGGATGCTACGCCATGGGAAGAGATGAAGGAAGGATCCACTGAGGGAGCAAGCCAGAGTTCACCGGAAAGGAAACCGCGTCATCCCGACAGACTCTCCCTTAACAAGGAGGTACCCCGATTGAAGCCGAGGAAGAACAAAAAGAAAAAAGATTATCTGAATGAAGACGTGAACGGATTCATGGAGTACTTAAAACAGAACTCGCAAGTTCTCCGCAGTGGGAGGGCAGTAGCAGACACTCAGGAAGTGAGGAAAGAGATAGCCACGGCTTTGAAGAAGGATAACCGCAGGGAAGAAAGGAGATTGAAGAGGCAGGAGACCAAGAAGAATGCCATGGTATGTGGGAGAGGGGGTAAGCGGAGCCCACCTGATTTTGCCCTGGGTCGGAAATCAATCAATCAATCAATCGTACTTATTGAGCGCTTACTGTGTGCAGAGCACTGTACTAAGCGCTTGGGAAGTCCAAGTTGGCAACGCATAGAGACGGTCCCTACCCAACAGTGGGCTCACAGTCTAGAAGGGGGAGACAGACGACAAAACGAAACATATTAACAAAATAAAATAAATAGAATAGATATGTACAAGTAAAATAAAAAAATAGAGTAATAAATACGTACAAACATATATACAGGAGCTGTGGGGAAGGGAAGGAGGTAAGGCTGGGGGGATGGAGAGGGGGAGGAGGGAGCATGCTTATTTCTGGACTTGACCCCAGCTGTTGAAGTGTGACGACAGCAAAAATGAATCACTCCAACAGTGCTCTTCTCGTTCTACATGTACTAGTTTGGCTTGTAGTGAGTGTGCTGTACTGGACCCCTGGGGGACATGCAGTAGAAGTAAAATATTTTGAGGAATTACAGGTTTCCAAATATGCCCTAGATCAGAAGGTTATTATTATGGTGGTATTTGTTAAGCACTAACTAGATGGCAAGCAGAGTTCTGAGTGCTAAGTTAGACACAGGTTAATCAGGTTGGACACAGACTCTAGTCCACCTGGGATTCACAGTCTAAGTAGGAGGGAGAATGGGTATTTAAGCCCTGTTTTACAGTTGAGGAAACCGAGGCACAGAGCAGTTGACCTGTCCAAGGTCACATAGCAAGCAATTGGCAGAGCAGGGTTTAGAACCCAGGTCCTCTGATTCCCAGGCCTGTGCTCTTTCCACTGGGCCAGGCTGCTTAGATATCAATGATAAAAAAAAAAGTCCCAGGAAAGTAAGTAGAGAACATATCACAGGAATGCAAAAGTGGCTTAATAGAGAAGTCTCCACATAGTAACTGCTCATTAAGTAGCTTTGATTGAGTGATAGGCTGTTGGAGTGGTATGGCCCTTCACCACGTACAGGCCAGTGTATACGCTGTCCATGCGTTGAGGAATCTGCTCTTTAGATAGGCCTACTCCACAAAACCATTTCTTGAGCTTTGAAGAGCCCTTTTCTAGAATATCTGCTCCCTGCCGTCTTTTGTCCTTAAGGATGACCATCAGTTTTTTTAAATTTCTGTCGGTTTTTCAGGCCTTTCTGCAGATCCTCTTTCTGGGTTCTCCGTTTCATATTCTCTTGTATTTTCCACTAGGCCATGCTGTTTCCCCGTGCAATAGAAGATTCTTCCTGTTAGCGGCTACAGGGCGGGACTATCCCCAGGCGTGAGGATTAGTGCTTGTAAATGACTCTGAAAACATCTGATTTCTGTGCTTTCGTGTTATTACGGGTTGTAAACGATCTTTGCAGGATATCTTGAGAATATCCCAATTTGAAAATTGAAGTTGCCTATAGAAAATCAAAAGTCACCTACGGTCATCACAGACTTTTCAGATATCTTTGGCGGCCAGTGCTGCTGATTTGTTGGGCTCCTGTTGGCTGGGGAGTCATTGGCTTCTCCTTGTTTTTCCAGGTGTGCTTCCACTGTCGAAAGCCCGGCCATGGGCTTGCAGACTGTCCAGCTGTCCTTGAGAGTCAAGATATGGGCACTGGAATCTGCTACCGGTGTGGTTCTACAGAGCACGAAATCAACAAGTGCAGAGCAAAAATAGATCCCGCTCTTGGTATGTACATTTTACACGTTCCGTGTATTTCCAGGTTTGGGTCTCAGATGTCATTGCTTGAACCGATGTTTTGAGTCTATGGAGCCCCACAGTTTTCTAATGACTTGGATATGTGTCTCTCTTTGACGGTTTAATTATTAATTTATTGGCATGCTTCACTAAGAATGATGTAACAATCTAATACAGAGTAGTTCTAAATGACTGAAACACTGCAGCACTCTGACGTATTGCCAAGTAAATTCTCTTTGAGTTGGATTTGAAAGCAGCTAACACATGCACTATTGATTCTCGCAGGGGAATTTTCTTTCGCAAAATGTTTCATTTGTGGAGAGATGGGGCACTTATCCAGGTCTTGTCCTGATAACCCTAAAGGACTCTATGCTGAAGGTGAGTATAGTTATCCTTGGATTCCAAAGAAGATTGTTAGAAAGAGCTGAATGGAATGAATTTTATAACATTGACTGAATGGGGGTACCCCCAGTAGATGGGATGTCGGAATCACCAACAGAAGTTTCAGAGAAGCTTATCCGTATAGTCTAGGCAATCTGGATTGAAATAAGGTGAAGATGTGGTCTAGGGTAGCCCAGGGTGGTTGGGGACTCTGATTCATTAATTCATTCATTCAGTCGTATTTATTGAGCGCTTACTGTGTGCAGAGCACTGTAGTAAGCGCTTGGGAAGTACACGTTGGCAACATATGGAGACGGTCCCTACCCAACCACGGTGCAGACACTCTAGAGGCATTCTAGAAGTGGATTAGATGTCTTGGCATAGAAGAACTGGAATTCCCATCTAGACCCCCAGTCTCTCCCACTCACTGCTTAGGTCTGGGCTTACCTCTCTGTTAGTGTCTGCGTGGAGCAAATAAGACAATTCAAAGGATCCACGTACATTTAAGCCCCCCTAATGAGAACTCATCCATCAGCTAGCTAATGCTACGAGGATTTTTAATCACAGTTGCATCATGGTAGAAATCAAGTGGAGATTGAGCTGGGGCAGATGGTATTTTTTATGAGATTTCACCATATGTGCACCATCTGATTGGCAGCTGCACTGTCTGTCCCCTTCATCCTCCTGGCAGTCTGTCCAATCTCTGCTCTGAGATGACCCAAGGAGGAGGAAGTAATAATAATAATAATAATGACATTTATTAAGCGCTTACTATTCATTCATTCAATCATATTTATTGAGCGCTTACTGTGTGCACAGCACTGTACTAAGCACTTGGGAAGTACAAGTTGGCAACATATAGAGACGGTCCCTACCCAACAGTGGGCTCACAGTCTAGAAGGGGGAACTATGTGCAAAGCACTGTTCTAAGCGCTGGGGAGGTTACAAGGTGATCAGGTTGTCCCACGGGGGGCTCACAGTCTTAATCCCCATTTTACAGATGAGGGAACTGAGGCCCAGAGAAGTTAAGTGACTTGCCCAAAGTCACACAGCCGACAATTGGCGGAGACTGGATTTGAACCCGTGACCTCGGACTCCAAAGCCTGGGCTCTTTCCACTGAGCCGTGCTGCTCAGTGGCTCAGGGGAATAGAGAAGAAGAATAGGGCTAGCAAATAGAAAAGTTAGAAATGCGGTGTGTCTTTCGGGCAGACCTTACACCAGGCTTCCAGATGTGACCTTAGGTCAATCAGTATTATTTATTAAACAGTTACCGAGTGTAGAGCACTGAACTGAACACTCCTTTCTTACCTTGCAGATTTCCTATCACAAGCCACACGCCTAATTGCGACCCTACTCACTGTACCTCAATCTCATCTGTCGTTAAGCGCTTAGTACAGAGCTCTGCACACAGTAAGCGCTCAATAAATATGCTTGAATGAATGAATGAATGCAGCTGACACCTGCGCGCATTCATTCAATCATATTTATTGAGCACATCCTCCCTCTGGTCTGGAACTCCCTCCCCCTTCACGTCTGACATGCTACTACTCTCCTCACTTTTAAAGTCCTTCTAAAATGACATCTCCTCCAAGAGGCCTTCACTGACTAAGTCCTCATTTCTCCTATTCGCCATCTTTTCTGCATCGCCTATCACTTGGTTCTGTGCCCCTTACAGTCTAGCAGAGGTAGAAGTAGTGATATGGGACTCCAGAAAACTAGTCAGTTCCCCAGATTCAGCCCCCACTGACTACTGTGGAACCAATTGTTAACTTTGCTCTGAGTGAATTTTGGCCGGGGGGGGACCCCAAACCGGGAAAAATCCTTTTAAAATGTATGCCTGCCCCACGCAGAAACAACCAGTGATCTTAGAACAGCTCCCACGGTGAAGGTCTTGCCCAGATTACCATATATTAACCATGCAAAAAATGAAAATAAACCCCACAGCCTGCATTTCTCACTTCATTTTTGAGGCGTCCTATCTTTTCATTCATTCATTCAATCGTATTTATTCATTCATTCAATCATATTGAGCGCTTACTGTGTGCAGAGCACTGTACTAAGCGCTTGGGAAGTCCAAGTTGGCAACATATAGAGACGGTCCCTACCCAACAGTGGGCTCACAGTCTAGAAGGGGGGGATAGACAACCAAACGACATATTAACAAAATAAAATAAATAGAATAAATATGTACAAATAAAATAGAGTATACAAATATATATACAGCAGGCTCACGGTCTAGAAGGGGGAGACAGACAACAAAACATTAACAAAATAAAATAAATAGAATAAATATGTACAAATAAAATAGAGTATACAAACATACAGCGGGCTCACAGTCTAGAAGGGGAAGACAGACAAAACAAGACATATTAACAAAATAAAATAAATAGAATAAATATGTACAAGTAAAATAAATAGGGTAATAAATGTGTATTATTTTTTGAGTGATCTCTGTGAAGGTCAGTGGCACATAGATCAAGCGCTTAGTATAGTGCTCTGCACACAGCGCTTAATAAATACGATTGAATGAATGAATGGGGTGCATACGTCAAGGAGGCAAGGAAAGTTTGTCGTCGGAAAGTCAGTGCGGTTCAAGCTGTTGGCTAGAAAGAAGAATTCCTTGGAATAAAATAGCAAACCTTTATAGAACTCTGTATTGAATGGAACCTGGACATTCTCATTACAACACAACTGAATACAATAATACATAGAAGATACATTTCAGCTGTGCTCTTTTTACGTCAATATCACTTGTAAAAACAAGATCAAAAGTAGATTATAAATGCCCATGTCTCAACATAGCAGGAGCTTGCAAAAGGAGAAGAAAATGTATCCTACATCTGAACTAGGTTTTGACAAGAGTCCTGGGGAATTGCATTTTCTCAGCTGAATATATCTTGGAAAAAACATTCCTAAAGTACAATCCCTTTCTTTTAATATTTGGCCAGTGGGACTTATATAGTTATCACTTGTTTTTAATACATATTTTATCATAATTACTTCAGAATGACCTTCTTAAATGACTTATTGGTAGACCACAGCCTATTTTTGTTTAAATGTCAGCAGTCTGGTGATTGAATTTCAGTAGGAGGGTAGTGATTAGCACAAATAGAGGCCCCCCCACAGTGGTTCCCACAGTTCTGGGTTCCACCCAACCGTTGGAACTTGGGGCCTTCCAGTGAAGTCAATGTCCTGCCCCCCGGCTTCAGTTCCCTCCTCGCTTTCCCCGGTAGGCGAGCCTGAATGATTTTAAGTGTAGAAAGACTGACAGTTCTTCCCTGGAAGGAAAGGAGTTGGGTAACTTTGCACATGACCAGTTTTGTTCTTCTTTAACAGGAGGTTGCTGTAGACTGTGTGGCTCAGTGGAGCATTTTAAGAAGGACTGTCCTGAAAACCAGAATTCAGGTGAGGTCCCTGGGTCTACCATTCAGATTGTTAGGGAGAAATGCCCGTGGCCACTTCCTGAGATCTCTGAAGTGGTAAAAGAAGCCGCTTGAGAACTTGCTGATATGTTGGAAAGTTCCATTTTTGCTGTGCACCTAACCCACATGGAGATTAACTGAATTCTCTACATGTTCAGACAACATGGTGCTCAGGGAGCACTGGCCAAGCACCTTCCACAATGATATTCCATGACAGATGCAGCCCCCTTTAGCCAGGAAGACCAATAAATGCTTCTTGGAAGGCTTGGGCACGGGGCAGTGACATCCTTTACAGGATTTGGTTTTATCAGAATAAGAAACTGCTAAACCTTCTTTGCAGATAGTGGGGTAGCACTGAGCCATCCTAGGTGATGTTTCCATAAAGGAAGAAGCATTCATGTATGTGTCCCATCCAGCTCCTCCACTACACTACAGAAAGCCCCAAAGATCCAGACCATGGGAAAAGAGACTTCGGTGATTAGTGACTCCCTCTACCTGAATATATCTAGCAAGGAAAGAAAAATGGCATTTGATTGGTAAAGCACAGGACGTTTGTTTCCAGTCTGGTCTCACTACTCTTAGGTAGTGAGATTGAAATGATGAAGTGGAATTTGAATTCTCCCTCCTGGGAGGACTGCCAAGATTGACAAGCGGACGCTGTATAATTTCACAGGTGGAATCATGTGCGTCTAACAGTGACGCTACCTAACCCCTGCTGGGCGCAACCTCTTGGAATTCATTGACTCCGTAATGATGAACTCAGAAAGAGGATGAAACCATTTTCTCATCAATTTGTGAAATGCAGAGTAGATACATTTCCCTAATTGGGGCCAGAAATTGATTGTAGTGCTCTGAAATCAAGGGTTATAATCAATTACTGAAATGCACGTTCTTTCTTTTAGTGATGGCGTCTTCTCAGCTTGCAATTCTGTTCATGTCCAAATGAGTTCTCTTACTAAGTCAGGGATGATTCATATGGATGTCTTCAGAGTGGTTTTACCCATATTCTTTCACATTCCTCTACAGACCAAAAAGCAACAGTTGGTCGCTGGACCGAGGGAATGAGTGCAGATTACGAAGAAATTCTAGACGCCCCGAAGCCACAGAAACCCAAAATGAAAGTCGCTAAAGTTGTTAACTTTTGATGGAGGAGAGAACTGTCTTTGTTACTGCCTGACTTATATTCTGCCCTGAACTCGTGCTACCAGTTGAGAATCGGCTCCAATGGAGCCATGGGTGCCGAATGTAGTTTCCTGGGTTTTGATGGCAATGATTCTTATCAGAAGAGGAATAGCATCAACTCTGAGCGATCCAGAGTATGAAAGATGCATGGTTAGGAGTTGCCTCCAACACAACAGAAACCCTACAGAAAGGAGAAGCCTCAGGCAAGGCCCAGCCTCTGTGACACCGGTCGGTAAAAACTGATCTGAGAATAATACAAGAATGTGACTCCTCACGGATAAGGGAGGACTGCCAGCTCTTGTTAGCTCATTTTTCATCAAAGCAAGGGAAAGATTTCTAGATAGTTTTCTTTCATAAATGAACTTGAAGAACTCACCCTTTTTCTAGCACTGTCAATATTGATAAGCTGCCCAAAATTCACTCTATTTTTCAACATTTATTAGAAGCTTTTCAGTATCATGACTTTCCTTCGCTGAAAACTTAATTCCAGACTTGAATGTACCTGCAGTCCTTAAAAGAGGGAGAACACTGATTAGCGAGACATGGGTGTGTTTCCTGACTACGTGAATTTAATTCAGTTCACAGAATTTATCATACGGTGTATCATACGTATGTATCATACAGTGGTGTATTGTGGACTTCATCTGGAATTCCACCTGATCAAATGCACTTTTAATTGGTTATCTTAGGGGTTTTACCCCAATCATTGTTTAAAAATTAAAGTCTGAAAACATCTGGTGTTTGTTCATTGCATCCTAAGAGCTGGACTGATAAGTGGTCTTCATTATCATCAGATGTGAAAATTTGAACAATTCTCCATATAACAGTTTATTTCTCATGTCCCATATGAGAATGAAAGCTTTCATAACCACACATACCAATTTCCCCAGGCACTGCCAGACAAAACCAACATAGCTATTATATGAAAGTGCATCTATTTTCCCAATTTATTAGAAGCCTTCCTGTTGCTTGAAGGCCTCTCAGTGCAAGTGCAAAATACAGTCTATTTCAGTCAGACATCCTAGGATAACTGATAGGGGTTCCGTATGGTACATGCTACACCCGAAAGACTTGCCAGTTGGGGCAAGACTAAACACTCTGTAATGTGGTATCAGATGTGTTGAATCGAAACAGGGAACAATTCATACATTTAGTGGGGAAAATGAAAGCACATTTGTGATGGCTTGTGCAATGGACAAATGGGAAAAAAAACAACACATAGAAACCTCTCAGTAAAGCCCATTATTGTCAGGAAAGTATGTGTTTTTCTCAAGTTGCTCATCTGTGAGATTTTTCAAGATGCTAAGTGACGTTGTAAGTTTAGACTACATTTTTAAGAGAGTCCGGGCCACTTCTGAGAGCTCGTGGGCATAGAGTTTGGATTCAACTTGTAGTTCCCAAGCGCTTAGTACAGTGCTCTGCACACAGTAAGTGCTCAATAAATATGATTGAATGAATGAATTGACCATGTTAAATAAAAAGGAATAGAATCTTAGAACTGCTATTAAATTGTACATGCCCTGGCTTAGGTTTTATACCGATTTCCCCAGTTAGTAAACTTTCCCAACCACTCTGGTCACTGGAGGCTTTGAGCGACTTCTTGCCCAGCTCAGTGCAAGCAAGGAGTCATTTGAGGCCCCGAGTTAGGAGAGTTCCTCAACTCCAACCCACTCCTCCTCTACCTCTACATGATCGAAGCAGCGTGGCTCAGTGGAAAAAGCATGAGCTTTGGAGTCAGAGGTCATGGGTTCAAATCCTGGCTCTGCCACATGTCTGCTGTGTGACCTTGGGCAAGTCACTTAACATCTCTGAGCCTCAGTTACCTCATCTGTAAAATGGGGATTAAGACTGTGAGTCCTACGTGGGACAACTTGATCATCTTGTATCCCCCCAGCGCTTAGAACAGTGCTTTGCACATAGTAAGTGCTTCACAAATGCCATCATTATTATTATTACATTGTTGAAGCACTCATGCGAACCTGTATATTAGAGTGCACGCTGACATACACACTTCAGTGCTAATTTTTCTCAGGGCCGTTATCAGAACACTGGCAATCCTACTAGTCAAAGTCAAAATATGTGTAGAATTCTTATAACTTGCAGTGACTTACTACCTCTGTCCTATCTACTTGATGGACTCTCCCATCAGATGACGAACAAGCCTCCGACTTACCACTTCTGGTACGTTCATCGGGAACACTTCAGAACTGAAAGCCTGATTACCACGATGGTGGTTCGCGTTGCCTCATCTGTACACTGACGGTCGTATTCCTACCGGAGCTTGGAGGCAAGTCCGGATCTACCTTCTTTAGACAGTGTTTCTGTTAAACCTGGGCAATAAATCAGAACAGAAGCCCTAATCCTTTAACTGCATAGCTAATAACAATAACAAGAAGAATGGTATTTGTTAAGCACTTACCGGATAAAGCAATGGGGTGGGTACAAGTAAATCAGGTTGGACACAGGCGTTGTCCCACGTGGGGCTCACAATCTCAATCGTCATTTTACGGAAGAGTTAGGCGAGGCACAGAGAAGCGAAGTGACTTCCCCAGGGTCACACAGCAGACGTGGAGGAGCTGGAATTAGAACCCACTACCTTCTGATTTCCAGGCCAGTGCTCTTTCCACTACGCCATGCTGCTTCTCTAAGCAAGTGAGTTTACTATTCTGGAAGTGACTTTTAGACTGTGAGCCCAATGTTGGGTAGGGACTGTCTCTACATGTTGCCAATTTGTACTTCCCAAGCGCTTAGTACAGTGCTCTGCACATAGTAAGCGCTCAATAAATACGATTGATGATGATGACTTCGGGAGTCTTAAATACAAATACCATATTCTAAAGGTCCAGCTTGCAGAGTTGAAACATCAGACCATAGCCTCACACTGTTTCATTTTTTTAAATGGGCACAAAGTAAACTTGTCCACCATCTTCCTTTTACGGGCCAAAGAAAAACTTTAAGCTACAAACGCAACGTTTCAACCATTTCCTTTTCTTTATTTAACACGCTATAATATTTTAACTCCACATATTAAATTATGGGAAATGAGAATCTGGGAGAATTATTTGGAGCCCATTTGTAAGCCACAGAAGGGTACGTCTGCAGTAGAAATTATGACAGGACAAAACTTGAAGGTCAGCCATTATACTGTTAACCTAACTGGGGAAGAAAGGGCTACTGGCATGTATGGTCTGAGGGCCCTGAACTCCAGGGGAAGAGCTTTTTCACTGCTAGGAGATCCCTTCAACGAAGGCTCATCCAGCAAACCTTATTCTGGGGGGGCTGCCCAATTCTTGGCTTTATTGAGTAGAAGAGTAAATATCGAAGCAGGGATGAAGTGTTAAAGTAATGATGATGAAAGGAGAATTGAGGCCCTGTTCTCTGACTCTGACACATCCCCTTCGATAGGTACTTTACATGTATGCGTAGTGATTGATTTTAAATTGGTCAGCCACCTTGGCTTCACGTCAAATGACACTAGTAAGTAGTTGCTATTGCAGGAATTGATTGTCTTCCATTATGTTTTAATGTCCTCCTAATTTCAAGCTGGAAGAACGTAATACATCTTCTCTGATGCTTTTGACGTGCAAGATACCTGCTATTCACATAAAACAAAGTGTCATCCTATTCATCAGCTAGGCAGCCGAAATAGGGCTTCATTTTACGTTTTTTTTTTCACAATAGAAAGTTGAAACTGATCACATACAATTACGAGAACCGTACAGTTCTTGTGTCATTTTACCCAACACATAACACTGTATATTTAAAGTCTGGTAACAAATTCGTCGATAGTTGTTTCTTCTAAGAACTGAATGCAAGAAGCTGCAGTTTCCTCGATGGATCTTGACCAGCCGCCAAGATTTCCAGCAAAATAAGGTAGGATACTAGAGGAGACTTGGTTAAAGTAAGATACCTGTTTTCACAAACAAAAATACAAGTTTTTATTTGCAAGCTTATGAAACAGAACTTTTTTTTTCTTAGACCTCTTTCTTCAAATTGTTTTTAACACTGGAGGGAAAATAAATGGCCTAATCAAGGATGAGGGAAACATTCTCCCATTTCATCGGTTTCATCACTTTAGTAGCTTTGATCCCAATTAAATTGGGGGGGCAGGGGAGAGATTCATCAAGATCAGGTCAACATTATCTGATCATCCACAAACTTCGGGCAAGTCACTTCTCTGTGGCTCAGTTACCTCATCTGTAAAATGGGGATTAATAATAATAATAATAATAATAATATTGGCATTCATTAAACACTATGTGCCAAGCACTGTTCTAAACACTGATTAAGACTGTGAGACCCAAGTGGGACAACCTGTTATCCTGGTATCTACCTCAGTGCTTAGAACAGGGCTTGGCACATAGTAAGCACTTAACAAATACCATTATTAGTATTATTAATAATAATAATATAGGCCTAAACTCTACTTACTGCAAACTGTCTGGGTATTTCAGGAAGTCTGAGACTGAGCTCATTCTATACTGTGAGCTCATTGTGGGCAGAAACGTGTCTGTTGATATATTGTACTCTCCCACGTGCTTAGTACAGTGTTTGCACACAGTAAGCGTTCAATAAATATGACAATGAAGGAATGAATGGAGTGAGGCTAGAAATTCATGAAGGGATGGAGGAGCAGGGTAGGAGTGCACAAAATTAGTCTAAAGCCCCCAACTTCTCATATTCCCTCCAGTTTTTCAAGCTCTTTTTAAGACCCGAGTAAGTGGGTTATAAATCTCCTCTTTGCTTCATTATTTAAAGCAATCTTTTGGAAACTGGTTGGCCCCCAAATTTAATAACAATAATAATAATAATAATAATGTCATTTGTTTAGCACTTACAATGTGCAAAGCACTGTTCTAAACGCTGGGGAGGATCCACGGTGATCAGGTTGTCCCCCGTGGGGCTCACAATCTTAATCCCCATTTTACAGATGAGGTAACTGAGGCAGAGAGAAGTGAAGTGACTTGCCCAAAGTCACACAGCTGACAATTGGGGGAGCCAGAATTTGAACCCATGACCTCTGACTCCCAAGCCTTTGCTCTTTCACTGAGCCACACTCCTTACATTGTATTATGAGCAAAACAGCATGAAAACAAACACTCCTTCCCATAGTTAAGTCAGGGGACCCCAACTAGTCAGGCCTCTAACAGACAGGGACGCCTGCAAATCCCATCTCCATCCTGGAATCCCAAGCCATGCCTGGAGTCCCCCGGGGGGCTGGGCATACTGAATCTATTTCTCACATTTCCCCTAGCTGTAATTTATTTAAATATCTGTCTTCCCCTTTGGACTGTAGCTCCTTGTGGGTGGGATTGTATACTAAGCAGTCTCCCAAGTGCTTAGTAAAGTGCTTTGCACACAGTAAGCACTTATTAAATACCAATGATAGATTCAGAATTCTGCTGGGAAATGGGTGAGGTCAGACACATTGATGGGGAGCACTTTTCTTGACTATGATTACTTAACAGCAACAAGGTTTGATTTCTAGACTGTGAGCCCGCTGTTGGGTAGGGACCGTCTCTATATGTTGCCAACTTGTCCTTTCCAATCGCTTAGTACAGTGCTCTGCTCACAGTAAGCGCTCAATAAATAATGAATGAATGAATGAATGGTCCTGCACCAAGCCCTCTGCTCTTGGGCAGAGAGGGAGGCCGGATCAGATGCAAGCCCTACTATCCGGAGGCTCCAGAGATACCTCGCCCTTATCATCCTTCTGGTCCCACTCTTGGGAAAGGTTTGCTTAACAATCACATTATTCATGACTTATTAATAATAAAAATAATAATAACTGTGGTATTTGTTGAGTGCTTACTAAGTGCTGGGGTGGATGCAAACAAACGGGTTGGACACAATCTCTGGCCCACATGGGGCTCGTAGTCCCAATCACCATTTTACAGATGAGGTAACTGAGGCACAGAGAAGTGAAGAGATTTGCCCTAGTTTCCTCCGAAGACAAGTGGCAGAGCCGGGAGTAGAACCCGTGACCTTCGGACTCCCAAGTCTGTGCTCTATCCACTATGCCATGCTGCTTAATATCAGTTAAGTGGGGTGGTTGTCACACGTTTGATTTTAGACCATGCGTTTTCCTGCTGAAGCAGAGGCGGTCACCTAGGCCACTATTGTGACCACTGCACTTCAAGCTGTGATGAAGTGAAGTGTATGTGATGGGTATGTGTGATGTACACACCTAGACCAGTTACTAGGATTTTCTTGGGAGACATTCTACAGGGTATGAAATAGAAGACTTATAAAGTTGATTTGCATTTATTAACATTTATCTATCTTGGTACCTTCTGTTTTTTCCCGCTGTGGTCAGTCTCCCCTACATTACACTGTGACCCTCTGCAAGCCACAAATGGTGTCTGAATTAAAAATGTCCTTGTATTCTTCACAGTGCTTAGTACAATACATCATCCATCCCCATGAAGTGTATATGATGTGAAGTGTGGTGAGCTGTGAGAAGCTTCAAGCTTCTCCCCCTTTTAGACTGTGAGCCCACTGTTGGGTAGGGACTGTCTCTATATGTTGCCAACTTGTACTTCCCAACCGCTTAGTACAGTGCTCTGCACAGAGTAAGCACTCAATAAATACGATTGATGATGATGATGATGATGATGAGCCCGAGCCTCTGTTCCTCTAGCCAAAGTACCCTACTACTTTTTTGTTTTCACTTTGCACATCAGTCTTTGTCTTATTTGTTTAAATGATTTTATTATTCCATCTATCCTGAAGTGTTTGTTGTCAGCCCCCACTCCCCCTTTATGTTCTTAGATTGTGAGCCCCTCGAGGGCCAGGAATTGTGTCTCTAATTCCCACCCATGTACTCTTTCCCAGTGCTTAGTATTGTGCTCTGCACACTTAAGAAAGACTACTATTATCACCACAACTACTGAGGGTAAAAACTCCAGGTGAGAAGTATAGTTTGTAATAAGAAGATTTCCTCAGCATCTGATAGTAATACTTTCTCAAATACTCATATATTTGGAAAATATCTGTATGAATTTAGTCCTAAGCCCGACTGATCATATTTCCCTGCAAGCTTCTGAACTTCAAGGTGTCATCAGTAAAACCGCCACTTCCTTCAATAACCAGCCTCAATCCCCGCACAAGAGATGGCATCTTAATAAAGCGTGGATAGTCTCACCATATTGATAAAAACTTTTTCAGCTATCACCTATTCTTTTGTCTTGTTCTCTCCCACGTGGTTAATACTGCTTACGTTCTTACTTAGAAATCCATCCTTTACTACTGTACTGTGGCATAAATGAAGCTATATTTCTCTACAAGCAGTACTAATGGCAGAGTAAACCATCTCAAATCGTATCGAGCTTACCTTGCATGAGCTATTGCCCAAAGCTTCTACCAAGAATCCTGCACATGGTATTTCACTTCTGATGTACTGGTGAGAAGGTGGGGCTGAAGCTAGGATAACTGATCTCACTGCTACCAGGTAACTGTCACTGAGTAAAAACAAACAGGATTCATAAAGTCCTCCCCAACAAGTTCACCATTATGTCTGCCCCCCAAAAAAAATTGGATGAGAAAACAAACGTATTACATCAGCTCAGTTTGACAGAGAAAACCAGAGACAACATCAGGACCCAAACCCTAGACCAGTTACTAGGATTTTCTTGGGAGACATTCTACAGGGTATGAAATAGAAGACTTATAAAGTTGATTTGCATTTATTAACATTTATCTATCTTGGTACCTTCTGTTTTTTCCCACTGTGGTCAGTCTCCCCTACATTACACTGTGACCCTCTGCAAGCCACAAGTGGTGTCTGAATTAAAAATGTCCTTGTATTCTTTGCAGTGCTTAGTACATCACCAATTATAAGTGCTCACTAAATGATGTTACTGATCACTGTTCTCTCCTGAAGCAGTTCTCAATTAAAAATTTTGTTATGACTTCCAGAAACCTAAGCCTGGCTGCTAATGGCCCCTGGAACAGAAACTGACTAGGGAAAAGAGAAGAACAATGGGAAATTCACGGGACTTTGATGAAATTCTTTCCTTTCTCTAAACTTCTAAATTACTCTGGGCAGGGATGGCTTTTGTCCAAGGCTCTAGAGGTCTAAAATTTTCTGTCTCCTTCCTCGTGACTAACAAGCCCTCTCAATTGTCCACTCCAAGCTTCACACTCTCTACTATGCTCCTCCCTGGGTCAGAGTTACCCTTCTTCCCTTTACCCACTGGGCCTCTTCCCCTTTACTGCAGTTCACACTGGCCCAGCAGGTAGTCAGTTTTTGGCAGGGGAAATGGAGGCCAGGCTGAAAGAGCATTTTTCCCTTTAATCAGCCCTGTAATTTGCTACATTGTGGGAACGGTCAAACCAAATTCCGAATATGTCCTCTAATGGGAGGAGAAACTCTTGCTCCTCTACTACAGTACTTCCTTCTCCCAGGGTTGTCCCAGAACAGTGCCAAAGCTAGAGTGATACACTTTTTCTTGGGAAAAGGTGCCCAGGCCCACAGGCTCCCGAGAAACCAGTGAATAATAATAATAATAATAATAATAATAATGGCATTTATTAAGCACTTACTATGTGCAAAGCACTGTTCTAAGCGCCGGGGAGGTTACAAGGTGATCAGGTTGTCCCACGGGGGGCTCATAATCTTCCTCCCCATTTTACAGATGAGGTAACTGAGGCACAGAGAAGTGAAGTGACTTGCCCAAAGTTACACAGCTGACAATTGGCAGAGCTGGAATTTGAACCCATGACCTTTGACTCCAAAGCCCATGCATTTTCCTTCCTGACATGACACAGCATTCCCTTGGACGTTGACTTCATGGCCTAGTGGATAGATAACAGGCCTGGGAGTAACAAGGTCATGGGCTCTAATCCCGGCTCTGCCGGTTGTCTGCTGTGTGGCTTTGGGCAAGTTACTTTACTGCTCTGGTCCTCAGTTAACTCATCGGTAAAGTGAAGATAGAGACTGTGAGCCCCATGTGGGACAGGGACTTAGTAGAGAAGCAGCGTGGCTCAGTGGAAAGAGCCCAGGCTTGGGAGTCAGAGGTCATGGTTCTAATCCCGTTCTGCCACTTGTCAGATTTGTGACTTTGGGCAAGTCAACTTCTCTGTGTCTCAGTTACGTCATCTGTAAAATGGGGATTAAGACTGAGAGCCCCATGTGAGACAACCTGATCACCTTGTATTCCCCCCTCAATGCTTAGAACAGTGCTTTGCACATAGTAAGCACTTAACAAATACCATTATTATTATTACATTGCTTGACACATAATAAGCGCTTAACAAATATCACAGTTATTATTCACCCGGAGGCCTCCTAAGAACGGTTCCAAGCCCCCAGTACTCTGGTACTTCAAATACTCACCTGTCTTCACTAGGCTTTCTGAGTGACACGAGTACCACCAAATCTTTAGGCTTATCACCATGTGATGAAGGACATGTGATGTAATATATTGTGTCATCTTCACTCACCCTACTTATGATCTCACAAGACCTGCCAATTCAAAGGACACGAGAAGCAGAAATTGACTCTGAGGCTGAGTCTACACTGCAAAGCAAAGCAGGGCAGGGTAAAAATCCTATGAATTTTCCTCCAATTTAGACTGTAAGCCTCATGAGGGACAGGGACTCTGTTCGACCTGATACATCATCATCATCATCAATTGTATTTATTGAGCGCTTACTATGTGCAGAGCACTGTACTAAGCGCTTGGGAAGTACAAATTGGCAACATATAGAGACAGTCCCTACCCAACAGTGGGCTCACAGTCTAAAAGGGGGAGACAGAGAACAAAACCAAACATACTAACAAAATAACATAAATAGAATAGATATGTACAAATAAAATAAATAAATAAATAGAGTAATAAATATATACAAACATATATACATATATACAGGACATATATACATACATATATCTATCTATCTATCTATATATATACACATACACATATACATATATACACCTGTACCTACCCCAGTGCTTGACGCATAGTAAGCGCTTAACAGATGCCATAGTCACAAACCTTCTCTGCATCAGCCTGCCCTCCTTCTCCAACCAAGCTGATCTTGTTATGGGCAAGGAACGTGTCTGCTAATTCCGTTGTATTGTACTCTCCCTAGCACTTAGTACAGTGCTCTGCACAAAGTAAGTGCTCAATAAATACCACTGATTGAGTGATCTTCCACAACTTACCCGGCTTCGTTTTTCATCCAGCCGAGAGAATGGATTTTGTGGGGCTGGGGGAGGGTCAGGGTGAGCGCTGGACAAATGAATGGGTGGGAGAAAGCCTGTGGACTGGCCGAGTTGAAAGCATGAAGGGGAAGAAGAAAGAAGAACAGTTTTGACTACAGAGGAGTTCACCTTTGACCTCCAGAGGTTAAGGGGATGCCCCGGGACTGAAGTTCTGGAGAACTATAGTGGGTCAGCTCAGCCGTGGGAAATTCCTGCCATTCGCCACACTTCCAGGCCGAGATTAGGAGAGCGCTTTTGCCATCATTCCTAAGCCTCCCAGCTCCAAAAGGATCATGGCCGTACAGATCCAGTTAACTGGCCTCAATGGCCATTATCCTAATTGCCCATGGGGTTCTCCCAAGCCAGTTGTCTGGAAATGGAGAAACAAGAACCTCGGATATGTTCTTCTATAGGCCACGTTTCCTTGGAAAGATTCCACACACTCTGGGTAAGTTAACCGTGCTTAGCACATTCCCTGTCCCTCGGTGCCCAATTACAATGACATGAACCATGATGTATTATTTTGGCATTCATGCAAATGTATTACAGAACCCCAGAGAAACCTCACTTTAATTCCATTTAATCATCCATTATCAGGTGCTAATTACAGTGATTTTTAGCTTTTAAAAGACGAAGCCATAACTCAATTAGATTAGGAAATAAATGATAATGTTTAACATAACAATAATAATGTTCTTGTTAACTAAACAGGAAGCAAGCATTAGTCTCACCCTTGAATCCAGGCATTTGGGGAGGCCTACGTTGCTCTAGAGGGAGGGGAGAGTGTCAGGTTCACGGTTCTGGGGCTCGCTCGGTCTAACCCATCTCCCATAGGCCCAACTGGTGTACTTGGAACCCTGATGGCAGTAGAGTATGGCACTGGATGCCTCAGGGAGGGGAAGGGAAAGGGACAGATGTAGTGGGGTTGTAGACTGTGGTAAATAACAGACCCAGGAGTGCAGCAGGGGAGGACAATGAGGGAATTGGAGTGATGGGAGCTCCAATACAAGCCACCCCACTCGCTTTGCTCCTCTAATGCTCACCTCACTGTACCTCGATCTTGTCTATCTCGCCGTCGCCCTTTCGCCCTCGTCCTGCCTCTGGCCTGGAACGCCCTCCATCCTCAAACCCGCCAGACAATTACTCTCCCCTCCCTTCAAAGCCTTACTAAATGCACATCTCCTCCAAGAGGCCTTTCATCATCATCAATCGTATTTATTGGGCGCTTACTGTGTGCAGAGCACTGTACTAAGCACTTGGGAAGTACAAGTTGGCAACATATAGAGACAGTCCCTACCCAACAGTGGGCTCACAGTCTAAAAGGGGGAGACAGAGAACAAAACCAAACATACTAACAAAATAAAATAAATAGAATAGATATGTACAAGCAAAATAAATAAATAAATAAATAGAGTAATAAATACGTACAAATATATATATACATATATACAGGTGCTGTGGGGAAGGGAATGAGGTAAGATGGGGGGATGGAGAAGGGGACGAGGGGGAGAGAAAGGAAGGGGCTCAGTCTGGGAAGGCCTCCTGGAGGAGGTGAGCTCTCAGTAGGGCCTTGAAGGGAGGAAGAGAGCTAGTCTGGCGGATGGGCAGAGGGAGGGAGGGCATTCCAGGCCCGGGGGAGGACGTGGGCCGGGGGTCGATGGCGGGACAGGCGAGAACGAGGTACGGTGAGGAGATCAGCGGCAGAGGATCGGAGGGTGCGGGCTGGGCTGTAGAAGGAGAGACTGACTTTCCTGACTAAGCCCTCCTTTCCTCTTCTCCCTCTGCGTCACCCTGACTTGCTGTCTTTATTCATCCCTCCTCCCCGCCCCTTGGCATTTATGTACATATCTGTAATTTATTTCATTCATTCATTCGTATTTATTGAGCGCTTACTGTGTGCAGAGCACTGTACTAAGCACTTGGGAAGTACAAGTTGGCAACATATAGAGATGGCCCTTACCCAACAGTGGGCTCACAGTCTAGAAGTTATTTATACTAATGTCTGCCTCCCCCGCTAGACTGTAAACTCACTGTGGGCAGGGAATGTGTCTGTAGTTATATTGTACTCTTCTGAGTGCTTAGTACAGGGCTCTGCATACAATAAGTGTTCAATAAATACGACTGACTGACTCCAAGCAGACGCGGGTGGTGGCTGGGAGGGCAAGAAAGCAGGACTTGGCTGTTCCCTTGCACAAGCCCTGGTACATACTCACCCCAGCCCCTTTTCTGTCCTTACAATTCCCCCGGGGACGGAAGCCAAGGAAAGTGGACAGGGTCAGGCAAAGACTGAGTGTAGGAGGCCGAGGAAGGAGTCTTACGAGAATGTGGAAGAAACGACGGGGCCCAAAGATAGCAGTACTGCTTTAACTCTGGGCTTTTGCAGCGATGACAGTGGGGAAGCATCCTGGGGATATGTTCGGAATGTGTACTTACAAGAAATGAGGGTCCCACTGGGGCCGTTTGGTGAAGTCGGACAAGAGGGAGAAAACTAAATTTGCTGGTTTCTCCACTTGCTTTTCTACACAGATTGACAAGACATCACTCTCCTCAAGGGTATGGATTTTTACCTGAAGGGAAAGAATATTGTAAAAAAGAAATTACAAGTCAAATGATTTATATTTTAGTTCTTCCTAAAATAAGTGAACAACAGAGGCAGTCTTCTGCCTGGTGAGACCCAGATAAGGACAGGCACTTGGGCGGATTTCCCTTCATTTAGCTCGGTGGGTAGTACACTGGGCAAGGAGTCAGTTATATAATGGGCATGGCTCAATGGAAAGAGCCCCGGCTTTGGAGTCAGAGGTCATGGGTTCAAATCCCAGCTCTGCTAACTGTCAGCTGTGTGACTTTGGGCAAATCACTTAACTTCTCTGGGCCTCAGTTACCTCATCTGAAAATGGGGATTAAAATCTGTGTGCCCCCCCACGGGACAACCTGATCACCTTATAACCTCTCCAGCGCTTAGAACAGTGCTTTGCACATAGTAAGCACTTAACAAATATTATTATTATTATAATGGTACAGGTAATGCCAAATTCCTGGGCTGGTCATCCTTGAGAGCAGGGACTGTGTCCTTTACTTCCACTGCAGATACCTAGTGTTTCCCGCGTGCCTACCCTGCGCTACATTGTACAGTCCACTAGATTTTAAGGTCCATGAGGGCAGGGACCGTGGCTATTAATTCTCTTGCATCCTTCCAAGCACAGTACAGATTCAGCAAAGAGTAGACACTCAATAAAAGCAATGGATTGGATGAATACAATAGAGATTAAAAACAAATCCATGCAATCTAATAGGGGAGTCAGACATAAATGTCTTACAAATAGGAGAAAAAGAGAATGGAAAGACAGGGGAGTAAATAAGTGCTTCAATGTATATGGCATGTAAATCAATACGGCATGTAAATCAATATGTTCATAAGTGCAATGGGGAGCTGGGATGATAGTTGGGGGGATACGACCTGGGAAGCAGAAAAATTAATCAAGGAAGGCGCCTTGGAGGAGGTGGTATAGCGTGGCTTAGTGGAAAGAGCATGGGCTTGGGAGTCAGAAGTCATGGGTTCGAAACCCGGCTCCGCTACTTGTCAGCTGTCAGCTGTGTGACCTTGGGCAAGCCACTTAACTTCTCTGTGTCTCAGTTACCTCATTTGTAAAATGGAGATTAAGACTGTGAGCCCCACGTGGGACAACCTGATCACCTTGTATCCCCCCAGCGCTTAGAACAGTGCTTCGCACAGAGTAAGCGCTTAACAAATACCATTATTATTATTATTATTATTTCAGGAAGGCTTTGACCAGGGGGAGAACTATAATGATGAATAGGTATGGTAATTGCTGAGCGCTTACTATGTACCAAGCACTGTTCTAAGTGCTGGAGTAGATAAAAGTTAACCAGGTTGGACACAGTCCCTTTCTCACACGGGGCTCCTATTCTTAATCTCCATTTTCCAAATGAGGAAACCGAGGCACAGAAAGGTTAACTGACTTACCCAAGGTCACACAGCAGACATGTGGCAGAGGCAGGATTAGAACCCAGGTCCTTCTGATGCCCAGGCCTGTGCTCTATCCACAAATCCACCCCACTTCGCTATGTACTGTTTTTCTGCACACACGGCAAGTGCTTAATAAATACGAATAAGCGAACGACCAGTTGGATCCAGGATTGGATTAACGGTGTCAGGGGCATGGAACAGAGCTGAAATGGGACCCCTCTAACATCTGGGAAAGAGTATTTGAAGAGCAAGCAGTTCGTCTCATTGCTCTATGTGACCCAGAGTCTCCTACCGGGCTCCAGATTGTGGGAAGCACAGGCTAGAGTCGTTTCTCCAGTGTAGCCCCTTGGGTTAATCCAGCCCTGGCTGGGCCTCAGTTCTCCAGGAGAAAACAGATGGCCCCTCTTCTCTACCTCTGAGCCTGTCCATCTTTGTGCTCCAGGTAAATAAAATGAGAAAAATGGAAATCCAGAGATGGAAAGAGGGAGGCCGATGATTCTGACCCAGGGAGCACTGTTCTACACCGATATCGATCCCATCCTTTCTGCCCCATCTCTCCCCACCACCCCAAACTGCATGACATTAAGTTACAAGACTTGCTGCAACTCAGGCGATTGACTGGTTAATGGATCAGCCTCTCCAAAAATTGGCCCAGGGCCCTGAATTTAATGGCAATGCCATTCCCCACACCAGGGGAGTCCATTCAAAGCAGCTTCAGTCCTGCTCTCAAGATCTATAAATTTATATTCCCAGGAAACCTATCAAACAGCATCTTTAATGACTTGATGGGCTTTCAGTCCTGTTGCCTCCTTGTGACATTAGACGAGAGCCTCCAGCACTGGGGCGGTACAATCAGCTGGGAAGGATGGCTAATCCTTAAGACACTACGATGTCCTCTCTTAGAAAAGGGGATGCCATACTTGGGAGAGCTTTGATGAGGAGTTAAAAACATCATCATCATCTCGATGATTTTGCTAATAATAACGACTAAGAAGAGGGATATCTTCCTGCTCATTTTCTCCATTTAGTTCGTCTTGCCATGAAGTTCAGAGTGTTGAATTTGCAATCTTATCATTCCCATGGCAACAAATTATGGTAAGATAAACAAATATGGGGTTATGACATCCCCACGGGAATCAGCCGATGGGGAAACTGGCTCTGAAGAAGAAAGCTTTATTTAAACATAAGTATCTTCAACCAGAGAAGGCAGAAGCTCTAAACATCCACGGGAAGAAAAGGCAATTTGCTAGCTCCTTCTTTGCCAATTTACCTGGGCACAAAGCTTACCTTCAAATCCACAGTTATGTCAAGAAGCAATAACTACACCATGGGTACTTAACACAATATTAATAGCAATATTGTGGCTTCTGAAAAACCCATCCCCATGTGAGGAGGCTCCTCCACCATAACCACTGCTAACTTCTGATAGTTTCTATCACCAGTTGAGCCACAGCAGGGGGTCGGTTCCCAGAGCTCTGCTAACTGCATTGGTGACATCTGTGCACAAATAAAGCTGGCAGTGAAGAGGGCTGGGGGGAAGATGCAGTTCCATTTAAAACATGGGGAGAGGAAAATTCTGCATCTGTCACCTCTGTCCTGGCTGAGACAACAGAAGAGAACTCCTGAAACTTTCCGGTGAAAGCTGTCCCATCCAGGAGGGACCCAGTCATTCAGTCGTATTTATTGAGTGCTTACTGTGTGCAGAGCACTGTACTAAGCGCTTGACCCAGCAAAGGTTCTGCCCTGGTCATGGCTGCTGGACACGGACATCTGCCCAGCAGGTCTTCGTAGGGCTTCTCAAAGACAGCACCTGCTTCAGAATCAATCAACCGATCAGTAGCACTTACTGAGCACCTACTGAGTGTGGTGCACAGGACTAAATAGTTGTGAGAGCACGAGAGAATTTGTTGGCATGATTCCTGCCCTCAGGGAGTTTACAATCTAGTGGGATCTAGAATGCAAAGGTTCCTAATGGGTGAGGGAATACTGAGTGGACTCCACAGGCCACTTTTCGGACCCCAAAACTTTCCTGAGTTAATCCCAGGGAGGGATCCCACCACAGACGGAAAAGCAAAGCAAAGGTTGCCCATCCGGAAAACAAATGTCAAGTGCCACATGATGAAGACTTGGACTTTTCACCCCAAAGAGTTGTTTTGGGGGCGGGGAGCCCCACTACCCCAGTACCTCCCCCCGCCCCCCCCAAATCATGACTGCACCCTGTCAGATGGAAGAGAAAAGGAATAGGAGGTAGAACAGAAGAAACTCCCCAGGCAGACAGTTCACTCTTTCACCTTAGCGCAGCGCAGACTGTCCCTTTTGTAGAAGATGCAAAGAACCATGGACACAGACACTCAGAGTGTCTGATCCACCTAATCACATGGATGGAATTTTTTCACATATTAAGGAAATGTAAGGTTTTAAGAAAATAAAAGATTGGGGTTCTCCATCCCAAAATACGCTCTTCATTTCTGGTACAAGTACAGTTATGGGCTAGTTATTTATGGTTCACACTGCAGCAGAAAATGCTCTGCATTGTCTTTTGCAGTACAAGACTTCACCAAATTTTTCTCTCTTTCGTGCCAGATGGGAGTCAATTCTTTCCAGAGCTGCACAGGAATTCTTATATCCTGGCAATGATACAGAGAGCAGTTTTTTTTTTAATTTTAAAGAAATCTCCCCTGCTTAAACCCACCCCAAAATAAGAAGCAGCATCTGCTGGAGGGAGGGAGAGAAAGGACAAAAAAACCAAAAACCCAAACCAAATGCATGCTCCTTCTGTCACCCTGCCTGAAGCCCTGGCCAATTTCCAGGGAGCTGTGCTTCTCTGAAAAAAGGGTTATGAGGAGAACAGAGAAAACAGAGGGAGAGGGTGAGAAAAAAGGGTTGGGGGGAAAGGGGAAGGGAGAGGGGGAAAGAAAGAAAAAAGAGGGAGGGGGAGGGAGAGAGAGTGTAAAGATATTGAAGAAAAAGTAAGATAATTTGATGTTAGGATTGAACAAACTAGGTATTCCAGCTATAAAATTTGGATGTTCAAAAAATTCCTTGTTGCTTGTGGGCTCCAATTCCAAAAATGAGGAAACATCAGCCAGACCAAAATGAGGACACCCCATGGAAGTCCTAGGATTGCACTATCACCATCTTAAAAGGCTTTAATGCTTTTAACCCAGATAAAAACACCGCTTAAAAAATGAGATACCTTTTGCTGCCTCTTTTGAGGGTCAGAAGGAATTTGGAATACTGTAAATGCAATAATAGTTGCCCTCCAATTCCACAGTTACCTTTCCCACAGCACTGGTTATTTCCCAACCACTTTTGGCTGCCAGGTCTTTCAAAGATTCCACGTTGGAAAGGCTCAGGGTCACCTGGAATATAATTATTTGAAAATAGTTTCATAGATATTAAGGCGGGAGCACAGGGAATTTATACACTCAAATAATCAATCAGTGGTGTTTACTGAATGCTTACTAAGCACTTGGGGGAGAACAATAAAGGAGAGTTGGTAGAGGTGTTCCCTGCCCACAGGTGCTTCACAGTTCAGAAAGGGCAGGCAGACAAAATGAATTACAGATATGTACATCAGTGGGGCTGGGGGTGGTGAGGTATTGGGGCCGAAGGGGTACGATTCCAAGTGCAAAGGCAATGAAAGAGGGAGAATAAATAGGAGAAATGAGGCCCTACTCAAGGAAGGCATCTTGGAGGATACGTGATTTAGTAGCGCTTAGTTTTGCTCAGGAAGTCAATCATCAATGGCATTTACTGAGCACCTACTGCATTCAGAGATTTAAGTGTTTGAGAGAGTACAGTAGGGTTAGCAGACATGAAATCTGCTCTTAGGCACTTATAAACCATCAGGGATGTGTTAATTGTTAAACCCAGCCATTTAGGATCCACTGGAGCTGGAGTTTGACCTTGCCATGATGACTGGATGATCCTTAAGAACAGGGTACCCGTAATATTCATTCAATCGCATTTATTAAGTGCTTACTGTGTGCAGAGCACTGTATGAAGCACTTGGGAAGTACAAGTCGGCAACATATAGAGACAGTCCCTACCCAACAACGGGAATATCCAGTTTTAGGAGACTACCCTTGCATTGTAGAACTAGCCTAAAATAGTCCAAGATACCAGGATTTGTCTTCGAACACAGACATTACTCTGATCATATCTGCAGTCCAAATTAGTGTTTCTGGGACTTGGACTCTGAGAATAGATGCCTGGACCCAGACAAAGCTCTGAGGGATAAATGTCCAGTACAGTTCCATATTTCTACCTGGCCTAGGCATCAGAAGTACCAGAGGTGCAGTCATGTGGCAGTGGACACCAAAAAGCTGCACTTTGGGGAGCTGAGTCCAGGGTGGGTGGTGAAGTTTCGGAAGTCAAAAGTCTCCAAAGACCACCCTCGCTCACCTCCACACTGCCCCAACTCTGCCTCACTGGAAGTGAGGTCTCAGTTTTGGCTCTCATATTTATGGCCAAGAGGCAAGAAAAAAGTTGTTGCCAATACCATATTTACTTGCCTAACTGCCCCACTATTTTGCATATTTTTTGCAATCTAAAAACAAGGTGAGGGCTATTATGCGAGGAGTTAAGTCTGGGAATAAGGGGATCAGGAAAAAGAAAGAGGACAGAAAAGGAGTAAGTTATGGGGAGGGAAGGTGTCTGCTAATTTTGTTGTATTGGGGGAAGTGCTTAGTACAGTGCTCTGCATATAGTAAGGGCCCTATAAATAGTACTGATTGATTGAGGGGAGAAGGAAGAGAAATGTTAGAGGACACTTGAGACAATATCTAATATAACATCTAACATCTAATACCTCGATTGTATTATCCCAAGTGCTGCTTACAATGGGCCCTCAATGAATTATGAATCTCTTGCCTCTTCCTACACCAGAGTTTGCACATCTCAGTGAAATACTCCCCTTGATGTTCCTGTATCTGTAGCTTTGTTCTGACCTTTCCCTTCTAGCTACCCCATCATGCACAGATAAAGAAGAAACTCCCAGGCCCAAGCCTTTGTCTGGCTTTCGTGCAATCTGACCCTTTTCCTCTTCCTGACCAGTGCATGCCACTATCCCTGCTTACTAAAATAATCATTTACTACCTCCTCAATAATTGGGTGGGGGAAATTCTGCAGTGGAGGCACTTATGTGAGTAGATATGGTATATCATTTCTAAGCCATAAACTTTGATACCCTAACATTCACTAAATGTTACCTGACTATCCGAGAGAGAACTTATGCAGCTTCCTAAGTGTCTAACAACTTCCGAGAAGGGTACACTCTAGGAGAATCTGGCTCAGAAAGCCAATGGACGCATAGCACATCACTGAAAAGAAACTGACTAAATTTATATCAGTGAAAAAATGATCTCCAAACGTGTCGTTGAGAGGTCAGGTAGTGAGCAAATTAATTGTCCGTGACAGGTAAATGGTTGAAGTGGTCGGCGTCCAATAGGCTGCTGCTCCAGCTTCCTGGCCATCGGTCGGAAAAGCAGGAGTCTGACGATGCCAAACTCCCGCTGCCAACATGGCACCCCTTCCGCCAGTCAACCCTGCGTTCCTCACCCCTGTTCTCCCTCCTACAGTGGCTGCTGCTTTCCTGCCTGCTTCGGTCTGCAATTTGGCAACTGGAGGCTTGATGAAATAAATCACCGAAACAGGAGACTGTCAAAAAGCAGTTGAGGTTTTTGCTTATCGCCACAGCACTGACGGTGCCGCTGTTACCTGGTTATTGGCATTCCAGTGATCGCAGAGGGGACTGTCTTCTTTATGAGAGGTGACATATTTCCTGAAATGAAATCAAGAACAACGGGAGGGTGATAACACGAACTGATGTTTAGAAGAAGCAGCATGGCCTAGTGGATAAAACATGGGTCTGGAGTCAGAAGGACCTGGGTTCTAATGCCAGGTTGGTCACTTGTCTGCTGGGAGACCCTGGGCAAGTCACTTGACATCATTTTAGACTGTGAGCCCACTGTTGGGTAGGGACTGTCTCTATATGTTGCCAGCTTGTACTTCCCAAGCGCTTAGTACAGTGCTCTGCACACAGTAAGCGCTCAATACGATTGATTGATTGATTATGCCTAAGTTCCTTTTTCTGTAAAATGGGGATTAAGACCGTGACCCCCATGTGGGACAGGGACTGTTTCCAACCCGATTTGCTTGTATCCACCCCGGCACTTAGTACAGTGCCTGGCACATAGTAAGTGCTTCACAAATACAATTATTATTGTTGTTATTCTTATTAATAATAATAATTGAATTGTCGCATAATCTGATCAGCATACAAAACTTACTATGCATATTAATATGTATATTACATATGCATAGTGAAGCAGCGTGGTTCAGTGGAAAGAGCTTGGGCTTGGGAGTCAGAGGTCATGGGTTCTAATCCCAGCTCCGCCACTTGTCAGCTGTGTGACTTTGGGCAAATCACTTAACTTCTCTGTGCCTCAGTTACCTCATCTGTAAAATGGGGATTCAGACTGTGAACCCCATGTGGGACAACCTGATTACCTTGTATCTCCTGTAGTGCTTAGAACAGTGTTTGGAACATAGTAAGCACTTAATAAATGCAATGGTATTATTATTATTATTATTATTATTATTATTATTATTATATTAGGGTTCACATGATCAGTAAAAAGCCGCTTTCATCAGATGGGAAATCAAGAAACATAATTCCCACCATACTAATATGGCTAGTTTCCAAAAATCTTGATTCTTTGCTACGTACCTGCCTAGTCGTATCCTCTTTCGAGCAACAGCTCCACGGTATCTCCTTAATTCATCCTTTTAAGGAAGGACAAAAAGGCAGCTGATGAATACCCACTATTGAACTTCTTTTATTTCTTACCCACATTTCGACTGTCTTTTAACAATCAAATGCAAACTACTATTTCTGATGGGGTCTTGATGATTTCGATTTTAGGGCTGGTTCTCAGAGTGTGCATAAGCAAGGGCCAAAATGGACTTCATTTATGGTTGGTCCTGTTTGTAGGTTAGGGATTCAGGGAGATACACCACTTGCTCCAAATCACAAGGGGAACTACTGAGAGCCCCAGGGCAGTAAAGTCCTAACCAATGACACTTTTTCATCCCACCATTTCCCCTCTTCCTCCTCTTTGCCCCTGCACCAAAAAAATAAGGTAAACAGGACTTCCAGTGGTCTTCTGTGCTGTTGAAATAGATATCTTTTCTTTATTTCACCTCCTTGCAACACCTCTTTATCCTCGCCTGAGAGGAGGATAGGCGGTCACAACCCCCATTTTAAGAAACAGGATTACAGTAGGAAAACAGAAAATGACTCTCCAGTGTCTTGGAAGAGTCAGTGCACATTCCTAAGCAATTATAACGAAAAAAAGAGTCCATTACTATTGATTATTATCCAAACAGCTTCCTGAAAGAAGGAAGTATTGAGGAAGAAGATAATGTAGAGAGGCAATTTTGAGGGTAGAAAAGAAACAACTTTCAGGTGTATAGCAGGACACCCAGAAATGAGTGTAGAGAAAGGAAAAAAGGGGCCAGAAGAAATTAGTCTTGCAATTCCAGAAACGGAAAGAAGATGAGAAGAGATGAGATGAACACTAGGGAGGAGGGTAGAGAGGCTTAGGGAAGATCATCATACCATTCTGGAATGGAACTCGTGAACAGGACAAGAAGCAAAGTCTTAAGAGATGGAAAGCAAAGAAGTTAAAGAACCTCAAGAGTTAGCACTGGGGTTAAAAGAACAAAGGGGTATGGCTCTGAAGGTGTCTTGGAAAGAGCCCTGCACCCCCAACCTCCCCCTAAGGATGGTCTGATTGTTCCATGCCGTGTGACAATTACTGACCTCTGAAATGGGCTTGACTCTGGGGAATGTGATGAAGTTTCCCGCTTCATTGACCGCGTGATAAATGAGAAAAGCACTGTTGATGTGCCGCCCTTGGCCCCTGGTCCATTCCTCACAGTTATAGGCTTCCACACGGACTCCAACCTCCACACTAAGGGAGGAGGGAAGACAACAAAGCAAAATTAACCTTACGAGCCATTCCCCCCCAAATTCCAAATAAAAATGGGAGTCTCTGATTTGACTACTTCTGATTAAAGCTTCGGTGGTAAATGGATTCAGGCGCTTCCTTACTGTGAAGATGTAGCCGTTTGGTACTTATCCCTCTGTATTGACTGCCCTCTTTAGTCTCTCTTTCCTAAGCTGTAGGCAAGCTTTTCAAGGACTAATGGGCATAGCCACAAAATTGGTAACAGAAAAGGCCCCAATTGAGTCCAAAAGAAGAGTTTAGTAAACAAAAGAAAAGCAAATGAGATTAGACAGTAATGAGTGGTAATCTCCTAGGTTTAAATAGAACAACTATAACAAATTAAAAACACTTTTTCTATTGCATCAACAGAACGACAACAAAAAAACCTGGCCTGAATTAGTGTGTGAATCTACAGGGCTAAATGCTAAACCATTAACATAAACTGTTTGCCCATTATACACAATTTACTTGTGGGTGAGGCCCTAAAGCTCTGAATTATTTTAGTCTGAGTAAGGAAAAGAAAGTGCTTTACACTGTGTAGCGATAAAAATACAATAAAATACAATAAGAGCTTATTTTAAATGTTAAAATACACTCTAATTTGGAATTAATGGGGGGGGGGGGGGAGGTGCTATCCAAATTACTTAAAAGTCCAAATAATAGATTTAAAAAAAATGAATTGTACTATTTTCAAATATAGTACACAAACTATAGATGGGTACTAATAAGTAAAATGAAGTTAATGAAAAAAATTAGTAACAGACATACATTAAATAATAATGTATCATATCCAGTAACAGAGAAAGCAATGTCTGTACTTACAACTTTTTTCTTAATAAATATCGCTTTAAAATGCCTGGGTTATCATCATCAATCGCATTTATTGAGTGCTTACTATGTGCAGAGCACTGTACTAAGCGCTTGGGAAGTACAAATTGGCAACATATAGAGACAGTCCCTACCCAACAGTGGGCTCACAGTCTAAGGGGGGGGTGGTGTTATCATACATTCAAATTAGTATAATTAAAGTGAATCTTATATGTTCCTCTGGTCTTCTCAATAATGATATCAAACTCAAAACCAGTGTCCTGTTTGAAGAACTTCATTGAGACAGCTCATGCTTATCTCTAGAATCTCTTTACCAGTTCTGAAATGTGTTGTTAACAACGGCATTGAAGACCAGACGATCTCCGACAGTGGATGGCCCACGAAACTTGAACATGTCCACTGACTTCAGGATGGGATGGGAACGACAGAGAAGTCTGGAGGAGAACAAAAGCCGAAACAAAAGAGCGACAAAAAGAGTGAACGAATGGGATCATCTTTTTTGCTTTCTTCTTTCTGTCTGTGCATCTGACTTTAGTCTGTAAGCTCACTGTGGGCAGGAAATGTCCCTACGAACTCTGTCAAGTGCTTAGTACAGTGCTCTGCACACAGTAAGCCCTCAATAAATAGGATTGAATAAATTGTAGTTTCCCAAGTGCTTAGTAGAGTGCTCTCCACACTGTAAACTCATTGTGGGCAGAGAATGTATCTGTTTATTGCTGTATTATACGCTCCCAAGCGCTTAGTACACTGCTGTGCACACAGTAAGCGCTCCATAAATACAACTGAATGAATGAATGAATGTAAGTGCTCTATAAATATAATTGGTTGACTGATGCGTGTACTGTGAGTTAACTAGAATTGATGAAGAGGAAGTAATCCCTGTTACTAGTCTGCAAAGAGCGTCATCACCTGTATATATGTATATATGTTTGTACATATTTATTACTCTATTTATTTGTTTATTTTACTTGTACATATCTATTCCATTTATTTTATTTTGTTAATATGTTTGGTTTTGTTCTCTGTCTCCCCCTTCTAGACTGTGAGCCCACTGTTAGGTAGGGACCGTCTCTATGTGTTGCCAACTTGTACTTCCCAAGCACTTAGTACAGTGCTCTGCACACAGTAAGCGCTCAATAAATACGATTGATTGATTGATTGATCAGTGAAGGTGCTGATAAGGACCAGCATCAGACCTGATCCTTGTGCATAAGCTTTGTATGTGACCCCAGAGCCAGAAGTGCATCCAATTACCACCAATTTGGCCAAGATCGCACTTCCCCATCTTGTCCGTGGGAATTTCACCTAAGGCAGAACCAAATAATCATAATAATTATAATAATGGTATTTGTTAAGCCCTTAACAATGTGCCAGACACTGTGCTAAGCGCTGGGGTGGATCCAAGTAAATTGCGTCGGACCCAGTCCGTCCCACATGGACAATCTCAATCCCTGTTTTACAGATGAGGTAACGGAGGCCCAGAGGAGTGAAGTGACTTGCCCAAGGCCACACTGCAGACAAGTGGTAGAGCCGGGATTGAGCGTGGCTCAATGGAAAGAGCCCGGGCTTTGGAGTCAGAGGTCATGGGTTCGAATCTCGGCTCCACTAATAATAATAATAATAATAATGATGGCATTTGTTAAGTGCTTACTATGTGCAGAGCACTGTTCTAAGCGCTGGGGGGGATACAAGGTGATCAAGTTGTCCCACGTGGGGCTCACAGTCTTAATCCCCATTTTACAGATGAGGTAACTGAGGCTCAGAGAAGTTAAGTGACTTGCCCAAGGTCACACAACAGACATGTGGCAGAGTTGGGATTTGAACCCATGACCTCTGGCTCCAAAGCCCGGGCTCTTTCCACTGTGCCATGCTGCTTCTCTACTTGTCAGCTGTGTGACTTTGGGCAAGGCACTTAACTTCTCTGGCCCTCAGTTCCCTCATCTGTAAAATGGGGATGAAGACTGTGAGCCCCCCGGGAGACAAACTGATCACCTTGTATCCTCCCCTAGCACTTAGAACAGTGCTTTGCACATAGTAAGCGCTTAATAAATGCCACTAAAAAAAAAACCCATGACCTTCTAACTCTCTAAGTCATTAATCACTATGCCACTTTGAAGGTTACAGAAATTACACACTGGTTTTTCTTCATCTACATGGCCTATCACTACTCTCCCTCTGTCATCAACTGTGAGCCCCATGTGGGACACGGACTATTGGATCTAATTATCTTGTATCTAACCAAGTGTGCTAATCACAGTGCTTGGCACACAGTAAGCACTTAATAAATACAATGATTATTATAAGAGGAGGCTAAATTTTCCTGGTATGATGTGCTCTTCCCAAAGTCACATTGGGTGTGTCCTAGGGATGTCTTTCTTAGTGCTTTCTGCTCATTTACTAAGGGAAAGTCCATCCAACTCTTTTAGGTGATTGAAAAGAGGTTGTTTAATGATTTGCTCTAGTATCTACTCAGGCAGAGATGTGGAAATGACCAGTCTGTAATTAGTAATAGAAGAGTCCCTCAATATTCATCTTAAATTGTTTCAATGGACACTGAATATGTGAAAAGGCATATATTCGAGGGTTATTTTCTCTCAGAGTACCCCCAACTCTCTTAGAATTTTAATGTTTCTCATAATTTAATTTATTTTAATGTCCATCTCTCTTGTAAGCTCCTGGTGGGCAGGTAACGTGTCTACCAACTTTCAAGCACTTAGTACGGTGCTCCGCACACAGGAAAGGGCTCAATATGATTGACTGATTGATTGATAATGTGGGGATTACGTTTTTGAAAAGCCCCCCATTAAGGAAAATTCATGTTGCAATACTCAATGGGTCTATCCCTCTTGCGCAAATACACAAACTGTTTCTTCCAGTATTGCAGAGTGCTAAATCCAACAGGCTTAGGCTGTCGGGTGGAGAGTTCCCTAATTTCCTAAAGGTGTTCTAGCCAAAACTCGTGGCGAAGACACGGGTTACAGCAGAAATGTGTGTACTTATGACACTTTTAGTTAACATCGGCTGGGAACATGGGAGCCATCTAGTGCCTGTGATTAGCTACATTTTCGAAAATGAACTGCAACGTACAAAATAAGTGATGGAATAGGTAAAGAAGAGAGGTTCGTTAAAACTTGCCACAGACGAATAATCATAAAGGTTGGGTTGGAGGATGAGGAACATCTCTTATTGTCTCTTTTCTCCCATTTCAAAGATAAGCCTCTTCCTAATTCTCAGGGAATTCCCAATCCTCCACGGGTTTTCAGAAATAATAGCTAATAGCTCCGCAATAGCATTCATTCATTCAATCGTATTTACTGAGTGCTTACTGTGCGCAGAGCACTGTACTAAGCGCTTGGGAAGTACAAGTTGGCAGCATATAGAGACGGTCCCTACCCAATAGTGGGCTCACAGTCTAGAGGGGGGAGACAGACAACAAAACAAAACATATTAATAAAATAAATAGAATAAATATGTACAAATAAAATAGATTAATAAATACGTACAAACATATATACATACATACAGGTGCTGTGGGGAGGGGAAGGAGGTAATAGCATCCTCCAATTTCTTTAATGCCCTCAGGATGAAAGGTTGCATCAATTTAAATACAGGCAGGTTTCTGTAGAGTCTCTCAACAAGCTTTCTCCATTTGCAAGATTGTCTTCCTTATCAAGTGGGGAGGGCTTTGGTCATCTGTTCAGAATTGACTACTTCATAAAGACATGAGTGAAAACCAAAAAACTCAACAGGAAACTGAAAAGGCAGACGCTTTTCCTATCTGTCTACCAGATTGGTGACATTCTCACTAGTGCTCCTGTTTTGCCTAATAGAATAGAGTTTTTTTTGTTACTTTTTATGTCTTTGTGTATCTCCTTTCTGCCTAATAGAATGGAAGAGGTTGGGGTTTTTTTGTTACTTTTTATGTCTTCGTGCAACTCCTTTCTGCCTGAAGCTTTTCTAATTTTGTAGCACTACCACCATGGGAGAAAATTCCTCTTTAATGATCTGCCTTAATTTCCATTTTTGTCACTTTCCCATTTCCTCACTGGGTCTCTGTAGATTCTGTCAGCTCCATGACCGATTTTTACCCGGAGATGGACAACCTGAACTCCATTATCTATGTGGCATTGAACCCGGATAGAACTGTGGCTTTCTAGTAACTTTCTTCAGAGAATCATTACTCTGACAACTTTTCCTTCCCTGTTCTGCCGTTTCCTTTACTCTCAGCTCCTTCGCTGACCTGGCCTACTGGCCTGAAGCTAAGTAGTGATAATAATAATAATATCTGTTATGCACTTACTATGTGCCAAGCACTGTACTAAATGCTGGAGTAGATAAAAGATCATCAGGTCCCAACATGGGGCTCGTACTCTAAGTAGGAGAGGTAACAGGCATTGAATCACCATTTGACAGTTGAGGTAAATGAGGCACGGTGAAGTGAGTTACCCAAAGTCACACAGGAGACAAATGGCAGAGCAGACTGTGAGCCCGTTGTTGGGTAGGGACCGTCTCTACATATTGCCAACTTGTACTTCCCAAGCACTTAGTACAGTGCTCTGCACATAATAAGCGCCCAATAAATACAATTGAATTAATTAAAACCCAGGTCCCTTGATTCCTAGGATCATGCACTATGCCATGCTGTTTCTAAGGTGTGCCTAAAATATGAGACTTTCTCCCAAGGCCCAGTGGGATATCTGCAAAAATGCAGCCCTGTCTCCAGGGTTTTATAAAATGCCCACTTGGCCTTGAATTGGTCCCATATCTTCCAGAGCATTTGCAAATAACACCCTTCCCTGTACCCAAATAGAAACAGTCCTAACAATCATTTAGTTCCTATTAGAGGTCTCTCTGCATCACAAACCATACCTAAGTGAGCTCTGCATTTATAAAGGAGGCTTGGACAGTCATACAAGAGATGCCCTGCCTTTCAGTCACTATTAACCCATGTCACTGATTCCTCCCTTTCACTGTTAACAGAATTTAGGCACACATCAAAAGGGTAAAGCTAATTGATTTTCTTCACACAAAAACTTTTCTGGGTTTGCTTGAAAGATGCTAGGTTGCATTTACTGAAGCTTACACCATGTCTGGGAAATTGTGAAATGACCATTTTAAATTAGAAAAATGATGCTTCTTTCATTTTCTATATTTCAAGCTATACACTTACTCTGGGCAGAAACATTTCACCATTGTTCAATTCATAAAATGACACCACTGTTTAATTGGCTATGTTTTGTACAGTTAAAACAGCACTTATGGCAAAGATACTTATTTCTAGACTGTGAGCCCAATGTTGGGTAGGGACTGTCTCTATATGTTGCCAACTTGTACTTCCCAAGCGCTTAGTACAGTGCTCTGCACACAGTAAGCGCTCAATAAATATGATTGATTGATTATTTTCCCTAGGTACAATAAATCTCATTTCCATAGCAACATTTTTCTGTGCAAAATTCACAACAAATGTGATTTTACCAATCCCTGCCCTTTTGGTGTTTTTTTTTTATTTTCTCCAAAAGATACTATTGAACTATTTGCGCTGGTTGCATAAAATGCTGGCCTGGACAACTACAGTACTGCTAATTTATCTCCAACTTATTTAAAGAAAAAGAGTAATATTTTGGAACCTGAAAAGATTTTCAAATTTGGTTTTCCAAATATTGCTTTCTGCTCCCCTCATTCTCTATTTAAGCGTTCGGCTATGGCAATTCCAACAGGCGTCTTCAAAGGTCAGATCTAATTGTGAGTTGTGTTACAATAGTTTTGAAACACCACCAAACATTTTTTCAAGAGAGAAAGATTGTTTTCTCTTTCTATGCAGTAAACCATTGTTTCTCAGTGTTATAAAATTAGCATTGATAATTCAAAATAAAATCCTTACAACTGTCACTTCAGTTTTTCTTTTGATCTGGAAGCTCAAAATTTTCCCTTTTGGACAAAGTGTCAGATTTATCATGTAAAGAACAGGAGAAGCATTTACTTGTTTTCCAACTTTCATGAAAAGCAGTGCTTTCTCTCTCCTCTTATCCAACTCTATTTTCTCTCTATAATAATAATAATCAGAATTATGGCATTTATTAAGTACTTACTATGTGCAAAGCACTGTTCTAAGCGCTGGGGAGTTTACAAGGTGATCAGGTTGTCCCACGTGGGGCTCACAGTATTAATCCCCATTTTACAGATGAGGTAACTGAGGCACAGAGAAGTTAGGTGACTTGCCCAAAGCCACACAGCTGACAAGTGGCAGAGCCGAGATTTGAACCAATGACCTCTGACTCCAAATCTCGGGCTCTTTCCACTGAGCCATGCTGTTGTCTATCCCTGCCAGACAGCTCTTCCTAATTCTTTTGTCATTCAGAAAAGCATCTTTGGAGAGAAATAGCAGAGGTTTCCCACAAGACAGGTTCCCAAACCAAAGGCCAAAAATTGAGGGCCAACCTTGCTGAAATGGTGGCCACTGTCTCCATCCAAGCCATAATCTGGCCACCAAATGTGCTTCCACTGTGGTTTCCATGAGGCGGGAGGACAAGTTCAATGCTCTGGACACTGGTGTGGCTGGTTGAAACCACAGCCTCCCCTTGGTCACACTCAGCACCTAGAACACAAATTTGAAATATTAATTGGGGCAGCATTAGCCACTTTTTAAAATGGTATTTGTTAAGCGCTAATTGAATTCATTCATTCATTCATTCAATCGTATTTATTGAGCACTAACTGTGTGCAGAGTACTGTACTAAGCGCTTGGGAAGTACAAGTCGGTAACATATAGAGACGGCCCCTACCCAACAATGGGCTCACAGTCTACAAGGGGGAGACAGACAACAAAACAAAACATGTAGACAGGTGACAAAACATGTAGACAGGTGATGTCAAGCACTGTTCTAAGTGCAAGGGGTAGATATAAGATAATCGGGTTGGACACGGTCCCTGTCTCACATGGGAATCACAGTCTTCACTCCCATTTTACAGATGAGGTAACTGAAGCATAGAGAAGTTAAGTGACTTTCCCAAGGTCACACAGCAGACGAGTGGAGGAGCCGGGATTAGATTCCAGGTCCTTCTGACTCTCAGGCCCATTCTCTATCTGCTGTGTGACCATGGACAAGTTACTTCATTTCTCTGTGCCTCGGTTTCTCGGTACAAAATGGGGATGAAGACTATGAGCCCTAGGTAGAACAGGGACCTTGGCCAGTGCTATTATCTTGTATCTACCCCAGGGCTTAGTACAGTGCCTGGCACATAACAAATACCACAATTACTATTATTATTTTGGGTCTCAGATAGAGCCATGCTCTGGGTGTAATCAATCTCCTGCCAGGGGCATGGAGCACTGGGGATTGAAGTGCTGACCATTGCCACTGCGAGCACCCCTACTTCTCTTCCATTGCTCCCCACCATCGCTGAACAGGGAGCTGCAGAGGCAGAAAGAAGTGGGGTTGGCGGCGGGGGGTCGCACATGCACTGGAGTGAGAGTAAAAGTAGGAGACATACGTGGCAGGGAGCGTCTCTATATATAGCCAACTTGTACTTCCCAAGCTCTTAGTACAGTGCAGTAAGCGCTCAATAAATACAACTGAATGAACGAACAGGCCAAGAACATTCAACTGTCAATCTGGCAACGCCACCCCTTCTCCAACTACTGCGGTGCTCCTGGAAAACTAGAAGTGGTGAGGGAAAAGGGCAGGAGTAGGGGATTAAGTGGAGAGAGGGAGAGGATGGTACAGCAGGAGTGGTGGGGCCTTAAGAGTGTTCTTAGCTCTAGAATCCTCGGTCTTCCCTCTATGACTGTCGGCCCAAAACTGGCTTTCATAAAAAAGCAAAATTATCCCCACTTCTAAAACCAAAATGGCTAAGGAAGAGTGTAAGATCTTCAATGGTATGGATCCTGCCTTGTCTTGTCGTATGCTGTAGAGTCATCTCCAACCCATAGTGTCACCCCGGACACATAATAATAATAATAATAATAATAATAATAATAATAATGATGGTATTTGTTAAGCGCTTACTATGTGCAAAGCACTGTTCGAAGTGCTTGGGGGATACAAGGTGATCAGTTTGTCCCACGTGGGGATCACAGTCTTCATCCCCATTTTCCAGATGAGGTAACTGAGGCACACAGAAGTTAAGTGGCTTGCCCAAGGTCACATAGCTGACAAGTGGCAGAGTGGGGATTTGAACCCATGACCTCTGACTCCCAAGCCCGGGCTCTTTCCACTAAGCCACGCTGCTTCAAAAATAATGGTATTTGTTAAGCGCTTACTATGTGCAAGCACTGTTCTAAGCACTGGGGAGGTAACAAGGAGATCAGGTTGTCCCATGGGGGGCTCACAGTCTTAATCCCCATTTTCCAGATGAGGGAACTGAGGCCCAGAGAATTGAAGTGACTTGCCCAAAGTCACACAGCTGATAAGTGGCAGAGCTGGGATACGAACCCATGACCTCCGACTCCAAAGCCTGTGCTCTTTCCACTGAGCCACGCTGCTTCTCTCCCACATCTCTCCCAGAACGCCCCATGTCCATCTGTAATCGTTCTGGTAGTCTATCCATAGGGTTTTCTTGGTAAAAATCCACTCGTGGTTTATGATTGCCTCCTTCTGCATAGTAAACTTGAGTCTCCACCCTCGAATCTCTCCCATGGCACTGCTGCCCAGCACAGGTGAGTTTTGACTTGTAGCAGATTGCCTTCCACTCGGCCCAAGCCAGGAATGGAATAGCTATGGCTCTGCTTGACTCTCCCTTCTGTAGTCGAGACTGGTAAAGTACTGGAAACTCTCCAGGTGCAACCCTGAGAGGGGAGGATCCTGTCTACTAAGCCTATTATACTCTCTCAACTTCAGTGTACTGCACACAATAAATACGATGGAGAAATTATTCTAGAAAGGGATGCTTACCAGGGGATAGATGGGCAAGTTAAGAGGAACCTCTAAACAATGGTAGCTGAAGTGAAAAGACCAATGGACACTACTTTAAAATTTTTGTGGAATACAGGTGTGCCTGAGTTACAAACCATTCAGCATGAGAATACTGCATTCTGTGGAAATATTACTGCATTTGGACAAAAGTGCAGTCATGGGCTAAAGGGGCACCATCATGCTATACTTTGGGTCCTACTTCTTCTGAATCATATCTGCTTGATTTTCTGACAAATATGATTCTTTCTGGCAGCAATGGAGACACAATGTACTCTGCCTGCAGAAGAAGTAAAATGTATTCAATTATGCTTCCGGCATCATCATCTAAGTCATTAACTAGGTTTAAATTACACAAACGTTATTGTTAAGGATGGATGTACACAACAGAAAGAACACATCCAGGTCTGTTGGAACCTGAGCTGAGTGTGCAGTGTATCCAGACAGAAACATCGTCATTTGGGTTGTAGAGAAGAAAACATCTTGACGTAGCCTGTGGGATGATGAATAAGGGACATCAAGAAGGTTCTTTATGTCTTACCGTTTCCTCTTGAGGAGATATTCCGGGAATGGACTGAATCAGAAAATCACAGACTAGCGGGATGCTGACCTTCATTCATACCACTTTCTTACCCATGGAGATATCTGCTTTTTTTTTCAGCGAACCTGTTCTCCCTCTCCTCTTTCCTCTCTCCTCTCTCCTCCTTCCCTTCATTGCAATTTATTTATTTGGTAATTGTACCTACTTCCCCATTCCCAATAAAATATTCTGAGAAGAGCTTCACACTTGTAAGAACATAAGCAATGTCATTACTAGAGTAATTTTTTTATTACTCTATTTATTTTACTTGTACATATTCTATTTATTTTATTTTGTCCATATGTTTTGTTTTGTTCTCTGTCTCCCCCTTCTAGACTGTGAGCCCACTGTTGGGTAGGGACCGTCTCTATATGTTGCCAACTTGTACTTCCCAAGTGCTTAGTACAGTGCTCTGCACACAGTAAGTGCTCAATAAATATGATTGAATGAATGAATGAATAATCCAGAGGCTGGCACCTTAAACTCTATTTGTCCAAAGCTGAACACCTCTTCCCTTCCAAATCCTCTCCCCCACCTCAATCAATGATATACATTGAACATTTACTGTGTGCCGTGCACTGTACTAAGTGCTTGGGAGAATATAACAGAGATAAGAGCCACAGTCTCTGCCCTCAAGGAGCTTACACTCTAGTCGGGGAGAGAGGCATTAAAATTACAGGTAGGGGAAGCAATCATGTATAAAGATATGTGCATAAGTGCTTAAGACTCAAATGCATAGGCAACACGCTAAGAAAGGTAAAGTAGGGTGGGGAGAAGAGAAATTAGAGAAAGTTTCCTGGAGGATATGCAATTATTATTATTATTATTATATTTGCTAACTGGTTACTATCCGTCAAGCATTGTTCTAAGCACTGGCAAAGGTAGAACCTAATCGGGTTGGACATAGTCCCTGTCCCACATGGGGCTTACAGTTTACGTAGGAGGGAGAACAGGAATTGAATCCCTGTTGTACAGATGAGCAAACTGAGACCCAGATAAGTTAAGTGACTTGCTCAAGGTGACACAGCAGGGAACCAGCAGAGCCAGTATTAGAACCCAGAACCTCTGACTCCAGGCCACACTGCCCTAATTTCAGTAGGGCCCTGAAGATAGGGAGAGTAGTGGTCAGTTGCTTGTTAAAAGGAGGTAGTTCCAGGAGGAAGGGCCTGAACTACAGGTTTTTTGAGCGACATTAGGGAGAGGGAATGAGTATGTTGCTTTTAGAGGAATGTGGGCAAGTTGGTAGTGGGAGAGGAGCAAAGATGTGTGGGGGAGAGCTAATTGAGTGCCTTAAAGCAAATGGTGAGGAGTTTCTGCATGATGTGGATATAGATGGGCAGTTCCCATGAAGGTGTTTGAGGAGTGGGGAGACAAAGGCACAATGGTTTAGATAACAGAATGAAGTTGGACTGAAGTCAGGGTGATCAGTGAGGAGGCTGATACAGAAATTGAGATGGGCTATGACAAGTGCTTAAACCAATGAACTTTCCCATCTAAGTTGACCACACCACCACCTTCCCAGTCTGTGACACTCATAACCATGGCAGTATCGTGGACTCTCCCCTCTCTTTCAACCCTCATATTCAGTCTGCCACCAAACTGTCAGGTCTTCCTCCACATCATCTCCAGAACATGTCCCATCCTCTCCATCCAAATGGTAACCACGCTGGTTCAAGCACATTGTCCTGGCTTGACTACTCACTAGCCTCCTCGCTGACTTGCTTGCCTTCATTCTCTCCCCTGTTCAATACATACTTCACTCTGCTGAGCAGATCAACATTATATGACATTATTCTGCACATGTCTTCCCACTCCTCAAAAACCTCTAAATGTTGTACATTGCTCTCTGTATCAAGCAGAAACTGCTACCGGAAGACATTCAATCAGATTTCTCCCCCTTCTAGACTGTGAGCCCACTGTTGGGTAGAGACTGTCCCTATATGTTGCCAACCTATACTTCCCAAACGCTTAGTACAGTGCTCTGCATACAGTAAGTGCTCAATAAATACGATTGAATGAATGAATTTCTCCCTCCTACTAATCTACTCTCTTCTCCCATTATACCTCAGTTCACATTCTTTGTTCCATTTAAGCTAAACCTACTCACTATCCATCAATCTCGCCTCCCTTGCTACTGACCTCTTGATCACCTCAGTCTCTGATTCATGCCTAGAAGTGCTTCCCCTTCACATCTGACCTACCACTATTCTCCCCATCTTTAGAGCCCTTCTGAAATCACTCCTTAAGGAGATTTCTACCATCTTCCCCTTATATTTCCCCAATGGCCACTTCAGCAGTTCCGTGTCACTTTAGTATTTGGGTGTGAGAACACCCCAAACCTTCCTTCCCCATAGTACTTATGTACCTATCTTTCTACTGTACTATTTCATCCTATCCAGAGATTATTTTAATGTTTATCTTTTCTAACTACTGGGAACAGGGGTCTTCTACTTCTATTGGACTCTCTGAAGTGCAGTATATGCTGTGCACCTAGCTTTACTTCTGTTTATTCTGATGACTTGACATCTGTCCACATGTTTTGTTTTGTTGCCTGCCTCCCCCTTCTAGACTGTGAGCCCGTTGTTGGGTAGGGACCGTCTCTATATGTTGCCAACTTGGACTTCCCAAGTGCTTAGTGCAGTGCTCTGCACACAGTAAGCGCTCAATAAATACAATTGAATGAATAAATAAACAGTTCGGATCGATCAATGGATCGGTCCCTTTAGCCCACTATGCTGTCTCCAATAGGATTTTCAATCAGTGGTCAGCCCCTTCTTCAGGCTTCCGGAGAGATTCTTGGAGAAAACTTTCTCAAGATTTCCCCATTTGATGTTTTAGAATAACTATTCTGATGAATAGATAACCAGATAACTTGAAGAGCTGGATCCCTATCCTCCTCCAGGAAATAATACCCTTTTGTCCCAGTGCTAATCTGAAAAAGGATAGGCTTACCCAACACAAAGGAGCAGATTTGTCATTGTGCCTCCCATAGGCATTAAGCTTATTACCATCCTCACTAAAGTAAAAGAGTGTTCTCTCACATTTGGGACTCTATCACTCTGCAGGAGAGCTCATCTCTGAGAGGCAGAGGACAACGTTCACAAGGAATCCTACCATCCTACCCCAATGAATCCAATAGACTATCTATAGCACACTCCACCAGTGCAACTCGTACCCAGTTAACTTGCTTTGGCAAAGCAACAGACACTTTGAGAGCTTTACAATCATCCTGTGATCATTTCAGCTCATCGATTGCTTGCACTTTGGATGTTCTCAAAGCATTCTCCAATGTTGGTCTGATCAAAATTGTTTTGGCTAGAAATTGTGGCATGGACTGAGCATATTGTGCTATTTTTCCTTTCACTTTCACCTTCACCATTGAACTAGGGGCACAAATGTATGAAATAAGTTTCTGGATAAGCCTGAGTCATGGTTGTTCGTTAATTAATCTGAAATTTACCTAGAACTCAAAGTGCCTGCCCAGAGAGTAACGTCTAAAGTCCCTAGTTTATCTATGTGTACAGCTTGTAAAATAGCTGCAACTTCAGAACAAACTTTGCCACTCAAGCTTGCTTAATTTGATTTTTCCTTGACCAGAAAGAACTCATATGGCAACATATGGCAACCCAAAAAGAATTCTATATGGCAACATTATCGAGACGGTCCCTACCCAACAACGGGCTCACAGTCTAGAAGGGGGAGACAGACAACAAAACAAAACATGTGGACAGGTGTCAAGTCATCAGAATAAACAGAAGTAAAATCTACAAAGGACTGTTTTTCAGCAACAGCTGTATTTATTGAACACCTACTGTAGGCAGGACACTTATGAGTTGAATTACTTTTCAATTCCTACTATAACCATCAACCAGAGCAACAACAGAGATGGAGAGACCATTCAAGGAGGCAGCATGGTTGAGTGGAAAGAGCATAGAACGGGGAGCTGGAGGAGCCAGGTTAATAATAATAACCATAATAATAATAATAGCAGTATTTGTTAAGTGCTTATTATGTGTCAGGCACTGTACTTAGTGCTGGGGTGTACAAGCAGCAGTGACAACACGGGCTTGGGAGTCAGAGGATATGGGTTCTAATCCCGGCTCCACTACTTATCTGCTGTGTGACCTTGGGCAAGTCACTTCACTTCTCTGTGCCTCAGTTACCTCATCTGTAAAATGGGGATAAGACTGTAAGCCTCAAGTGGGACAGGGACTCTGTCCAAACTGATTACCTTGTATTGACCCTAGTGCTTAGAAAAGTGCTTGGCACATAGTAAATGCTTAACAAATACCATTAATACTACTATTATTATTACTACTCTTACAGGCAAATAGAGTTGGACACAGTCCCTGCCCCATGTAGGGCTTAGAGTCTCAATCCTCATTTTACAGATGTGGTAACTGAGCCACAGAGAAGTGAAGTGACTTGCCCAATGTCACACAGCAGATAAGTGGTGAAGCTGGGTTAGAAACTTCACTAGGCTGTCAGCTCTTTAAGGGATTGAATCTACCAACTACTTCATACCTTCCCAAGGGCTTAATACAGTGCTCTGCACACAGTACATGGTAAATAAATGCTATTGATTAGTTGAATGGTCTGCTGAGTGCCCTTGGACAAGTCACTTAACCTCTCTATGCCTCAGTTTCCTGTCTTGTAAAGTGGATATGCCTTTCCATAACTCAAAAGGGTTTAGTGTGGGCAAAAGTTAGATAAGTAATGTGAAAGTGCTTTGGGAATAAAAGCATTGTGCAAAATTAAAATTTTATTAAAGCGGTCCATGTAGACAACACCAGTATCCTATCTCACAAGTCCATAACGCTGGCATTATCTTCGACACATCTCTCTCATTCGACTCACATATTCCATCTGTCACCAAATCCTGTCAGTTCTACCTTCATGGCATTCTAAAACCCGACCTTCCCTCTCCATCCAAACTGCTACCATGCTGACCCAAGCAGTGATCCTATCCCACCTTCACTACTGCATCGGCCTCCTCACTGATCTCCCTGTCTTTAGTCTCTCCCCACTCCAGTCCTTACTCCCTTCTGCTGATTGGATCATTTTCCTAAAAAGACATTCAATTCATCTTGCCCCACTTCTCAAAAACCTCCAAGGATTGCTCATCCACCTCCACATCTACCAGAATCTCCTGACCATCAATCAGCTCTCCACCTCCGATCTTATCTGGTTGATTTCCTATTAAACCCAGTCCACAGCTTTGCTCCTCCAACACCAACTTACTCACTGTACCTCGATCCTATCTTGCCGCCAACTCCCTGCCCGTGTCCTCCCCCTGGCCTGGATCTCCCTCCCCCTTTAGATACAACAGCCCACCATTCTTCCCACCTTCAAAGCCTTTCTAAAATCACATCTCCTCCAAAAGACCTTCCCTGACTAAGCCCTCATTCCCTCTACTCCCTCTCCCTTCTGCATCACCTATGCACTTGGATCTGTACCCTGTAAGCACTTGATATTCACCCTACCCTCAGCCCCACCGCACTTATGTGCATAATTTTAATTTATTTTAATGTCTGCCTCCCCATCTAGACCGTAAGCTCCTGGTGGGCTGGGAACTACCAACCCTATTGTATCGTACTCTCCCAAGTGTTACATACACAGTAAGGGCTCAATAAATAAGATAAACTGATTGATGTGGACTGATTGAATAAGGAAGTGACAATGCCTGCTTTTGGTTTCCGTGAGGAACGAGACTGCATACGGGAGAGGACCTCCCTCTGCCCCCATAAAGGAAAGCTGAACAGCCCCAGTCAGCACCCAAGATGTTTAAGTAGAACTGGATGAATATGAAAGGTCAGGGCAGTTCCTCAGGTCTCCTTTTGAGCTTTGGACAGGCGGCATTGAAATATAAGCTCCTTGTGGGCAGGGGTAAGGTCTATCTACCTTATCTATTGTAGTATACTGTCTCAAGAGCTTTGTACAGTGCTTTGTACACAGTAAATGCTCAATAAATACCATTGATGAATCAATATGTATATGAGGTGACCTAAACTCCAACGAGAGTCCACCTTTTCCACAACATGATTAGAATTGGAAGATTTGTATTCAATTAGTATAACTTAGAGCTTGCAACGAAGACCTGAGCTAGCTTCTCTTGTAAAGATTTAAACAAGAGGAAAATATATAATTTCCAGTTGCTAGAAATTGCCCCGAAGCCTGATTAAGTGGAAATTCATGGCGAAAAGAGAAGGTAATGTTATTCTTTTCACTGTCCCAGAAAAAGGCCACACAAGACAGACCACACTTTCCCCCCTTCAAAGACTTACTATAATCATCTCCTCCAAGAAGACTTCCTAATTAACCTCTAATTTCCCCACCGTATTCTCTCTCCTTTCTGTCAGCTCTGCACTTTGCGTCTACCCTGTAAGAACATGGTTACCCCACTTACGTACATAATCACTGTAATTTATTTTAAATATCTTTCTCCCCCACTAAATTCCTTAAGATGAGGAATTGTGTCTACCAATTCCATTGTATTGTACTTCCCCAAGTGCTTAATACTGAGCTCTGCACAGGGTAAGTGTTCAACAAATATCACTGATTAAGATTTGTATTTATACTCATACACATGCTTCATCAAAAACGTTCTTAAGGGTCCGATCTTAAGGAAGCACCAGCAACAATTTGAAAATAACACTGCATTTATTCTTAAATCCAGTCATTATCCTTGCAGTAGCATCTTTCAGCTATAAATTGACATAAATTATCATGAATTGTCGAGAAGTAGCTCAGTGGAAAGAGCACGGGCTTTGGAGTCAGAGGCCATGGGTTCAAATCCCGCCTCTGCCGCTTGTCAGCTTTGTGACTTTGGGCAAGTCACTTAACTTCTCTGTGCCTCAGTTACCTCATCTGCAAAATGGGAATTAAGCCTGTGAGCCCCCCGTGGGACAACCTGATCACCTTCTAACCTCCCCAGCGCTTAGAACAGTGCTTTGCACATAGTAAGTGCTTAATAAGTGCCATTATTATTATTATTTATGAATCTAAAGACATGACTCTTTAAAATCCCCTCTATCTACCATTACAGTACTGGCAAGTTAAACACTAAGAATTCAGAGTCCTCCTGGGTTTCAATTAAGCTCCTAGGTTCACTTATTTAGCCTCTCATCTTTCAAAATGTACTTTTTAGAGACTCATCAGAAATGGCTCCCACCTGGAGGCCCTCTACTGAATGACCAAAGAAGCTGTGAGACATGGGTGGAACAGAAAATAATAAGAGAATGCTAGGATTAAGATAGGAGAAGCACCCAAGATTGGGATCCCATGCCTAGCATTCTTCCGCCACCTACACCCCAGCAGAGTGGAAACTGCTGGGGTGTCTGCCATGTCCTAGTTACAGAACTGCACCTTATATTTGTTTATCTTAATGGTCATTTTATTAATAATAGTGGTATTTATTGAGTGACTACAAAAGAAAATCTAACAGAAGCAAAAGACACTTTTCTTTCCTTCAAGGAGTGTGCAATCTGATAGATTGTAACCTAATTTTGTCAGTCACTGTCTCCTCCAGATCTTCAAAACCAATTTATCCAGCTTTTTTGCTCCCTTAACCCATTAGATTGCAGTCCCCACACCTTTTTTTAAAACAGTGTTCCTTTTTACCTGTCTACCAGTTAACCCACTCAATCAACTTCATATAGTGAGTGCTTTTTATTTGCATAGCACTGTCCTAAGTGCTTGGGAGAGTCCAGTATAACAGAATTTATAGAAACGTTTCCTGCCCCCAACAAGCTTACAGGCTAGAGGGGGAGACAGACATTGATATACATCAATTATGGATATGTACATAAGTGCTATAGGGCTGAGGGAGAGGTGAATAAAGGATGAATAAATCAAACTACAAGGGAGATGCAGAAGGGAGTGGGAGAAGAGGAAATGAAGGCTTTGTTGGGGAATGTCTCTTGGAGGAGATGTCCTTTTAATAAGGTTACAACTTACACCCCACAACTTTCAGTTGGACTATTGCTTAGAATTTTAGAAGTTTCTCCTAGAAAGTTTTACTGACCATTCAGCTTGATATTCTCTTTCATTAAGTTGTTGAAGGCATCTTCATGCTGTAGTCGGACTTTCCTCCGTTCACTCGCAAGATCATACTCCAAAAAATCTTGTCCAGTGTGAAGTTTTACTGGCTGTAAAATAACCTGTGGAAGGAATAGACGAATATTTAAAGACTCTGGTTAAATAATAAAATGATGGCATGATTTTTTTTAATACAGAGAACCCTTGAAGTTTTTTTTTTTTTGCAATAGCATTCTTGATTACAATTTATCATGTAGTTTTAAACAGAAACTACAATATGAGAAATTCTTAAGGCAAATAAAGGTAGCCTCTTTTATTTCCTAATTTAAAATGGGAAGAGCTTTCTAGCTTATATGGTATTATTACTTGAATTGTGCCCTGAAAAGTCAATTCAGAATGACCTATTAGAATGAACTTAATTTTAAAAAATCTAAAAATCAGTCTTACACATTAGCAATAATTAGTTTCTAATCCCAACTCTGCCATTTGTTTACTGTGTGAACTTGGGCAAGTTACTTAACTTCTCTGGGCCCCCTGTAAAATGGGGATTAGGACTGTGAGCCCCATTTGGGACAGGGATTGTGTTCAACCTGACTAAGTTGTATCTACCCCAGTGCTTAGAACAGTGCTTGGGAAATAGTAAGTGCTTTATTAAGTACTATTATTGTTATTATTATTATTAATGAACACTTTTAATTACCAGAGAAAAACATAAATCCTCTAATCAAACTAATAGCGTACCTACCTTCCCTTAATGGCACACGTCATTTTCATAAGGTTGAAAACATTTTCAATTGGTCAGAAAAGTAAAAACAATAGGGGCATCCAGACTTGACTACCTGTAAATTTGAAACCCCGAATACTGAAACCCTATAACTTGTTCTGTCCTCTCTCAGTGGGGCCCTTTACATGTTATTTTCATCGTAATTCCGTGCTTACCCCTTAGCAAGAGAGAATTTCTATTTTCTTAACAAAAATTGTGGAGTAGGAAGGCTTCCTAATCCTAAAGATCACTAAATCCACCCCCTACATAACGGCAGATCTCTTTCCCAATCTCCATCTCCACTAGAACTCCTCATCTTTCCTGACAAACCTTCTCCTCCCTCCCACTTTCCCATCACTCCTTTCAATGCCACCATCCTCCTTGTCTCAAAGCCCACAGACTTGGCAGAAATCTTGATTCATCCTTCTCCCTCAACCCGCACATTCAGACGGTCACCAGATCCTTATTGTTCCTACCCTCATGACATTACCAGAATCTACTCCTTTATCTCCTTTCAAACTGCTACCAAGCTGGTCAAGGTACTTGTGATAACCTGTGTCGACTGCTGCATCAGCTTCATCACAGACCTCCTTGACTCCAGCCTCTCCAGGTCATACTGCTGCCCATATCATTTATCTAAAAAAATCATTCTGCATACATCTCCCCACTTCTCAAAAACCCCAAAGGCAGCCCACCCATCTCCACAGCGGACGAAACCATCTCACCACTGTCTTCAAGGGACTCAATCAGTCCTCTCCCCACCACTTATTCTTGCTCCTCTCCCACTGCAACCCAGGCTGCCCGCTTTGCTCCTCTAATACCAATCTACTCACTGTCGCATGCTCTTGTCTCTTTTGCCATCAACCCTTGCCATCAAGCAACGTGGCTCAGTGGAAAGAGCCTGGGCTTTGGAGTCAGAGGTCATGGGTTCAAATCCAGGCTCTGCCAATTGTCAGCTGTGTGACTTTGGGCAAGTCACTTAACTTCTCTGTGCCTCAGTTACCTCATCTGGAAAATGGGGGATTAAGACTGTGAGCCCCCCGTGGGACAACTTGATCACCTTGAAACCTCCCCAGCACTTAGAACAGTGCTTTGCACATTGTAAGCACTTAATAAATGCCATTATTATTATTATATCTGACAGACCAGCATTCTCCTCATCTTCAAAGCCCTACTAAAATCACAAATCCTCCGGGAAGCCTTCCCTGACTAATTTCTCTAGTCCCCATCCTATTTCCAAGTGCATTACTTGTGCACTTGAGCCCCCACTCCCTAAGCACTTATAAGTACTCACCTCCAACTCAGAGCACTTATATCTTTACACTTGATTGCTTCCTCTGTCTGTAACTTCTTTTAATATCAGTCTCCCCTGCTAGGGTATATGCTCCTCGAGTGTTGTGTCTACTTACTCTCTTGCACCATTGATTGTTTGACTGAGAAAGGTGTAAAATGGGGATGAAGACCGTGAGACCCCTGTGGAACAACCTGATCACCTTGTAACCTCCCCAGCGCTTTGAACAGTGCTTTTCACATAGTAAGTGCTTAATAAATGCCATTATTATTATTATTATTATTATTATTGTTATTATTAACCTCACTAGCCCACAACCTCCAAAGCCAAGCTTGAGTCTGCGGGTGTTCAGTCCTTATCTCATCCACATTCTTCCACTTTGCCTCACGTGTGAGGAGCAATTATTTATTTGCCATCCAAGTGGCCACTTAGTCTTATGGAATTTATTACGCGCTTTCTATGTGCCAAGCACTGTTCTAAGCGCTAGACTAGATACAAAATAAGTAGGTTGGACACAGTCCCTGTCCCACATGGGGCTCACAGGCTAAATAGGACAAGGAACCGGTATTGAATCCCCATTTTACAATCGAGGATACTGAGGCATAGAGAAAAGTTAAATGACTTGCCCAAGGTCATACAGCGAGCAAATGGCAGAGCCGCGATTAGAACCCAGGTCCTCTGACTCCCAGGCCATACTGTTTTCACTAGGCCATGCTGCTTCTCACTCCTTTCCTTTTTCAAATTCCCACACAAGACTCTCATCCTAAAAGACAAGGGGGGCACTTTAAGAAATCCCACAGGCCAACTGCGATACACGGGAATAAATGGAATACTGCTCTGAACTTCCACCAGCCTCTGCCCGAGGGAAAGATCCAACTGCCGATCTTGCCCTCAATCAATATAGAGCAGCTACTGTAGGCTGGGCACCGATCTGAGCATAGTACAGACACTATTTTTGCCCTCACGACATGCAAAAAAAAGAGGCTCACTTAGAAAATGCTGCCTCATAATACTTGCTATTTTATTATTGAGAGAAGCAGTGCAAGTTATTATATTTTATTATATTATATTATTACCTGCTATGATAACCCAGCATTTTTCTCTGGAATGACATGGGGTTACATGTTCCTGGTCTTTATTGGCCTGCTCCATCCGTGAAGAGCCCCATTCCTGCCTTGTCATTCCTAGCTACAGATTTAGTCAGTGCCAGTACAAGTCTTCATTTTCATTTCTGACAACCCAAGCTTAATCTCAAAAACCACCTCCTCAAAGGGGCATCTCTACCTTCCTTGTCAAGTTACCTCATTTGTCAGTTTAACAGTTACGTAGGCACCTGTGTTCTCTATTTAGCTATTTAATTGCTTTCATTATATTGTACTCTCCCAAGCACTTAGTACAGTGCTCTACAGTAAATACGATCAATTTATTTTGATTATTTGTATAGACGTTCTTATTCTTTAATCTATTGTTTACTTTTCCCCATTAGATTATAAACTCTTAGGACAGGGACAGTGCATGTTACCACTCCCACATTAGGCGCTGTATAAATGCTGCGGCTAATGGGTGATTTTTGCTTTTATTCAAGCATAGGGGAATCATAACTTCTCTAAACCAAAATGAGAATTCTCAAGCTTGTTGTCACCTATTTTCCCACTAAGCCTATCCCCACCCTGTCTTCCTGCTGGGTCTCTTTTGTCCGCTCCATTCAGTTTGTGAACCCACGGGGAAAGTGATCTGTGAGCAACCCTCTGTGGTGTAAATTAATACCACAATCAATGGTACTTATTAAGTGCTTATGGGACACAGAGCACTATACTAAGAGCTTGGAAGAGCACAATAAGACAGAGTTGGTAGACATGATCCTTGCTCACTCTTGTCCCAACGCACTGATAATTCAGAAAAGTTAATAGTGATGGCATTTGTTAAGCACTTACTATGTGCAAAGCACTGTTTTAAGCACTGGGGAGGATACAAGGAGGTGATCAGGTTGTCCCACGTGGGGCTCACAGTCTTAATCTCCATTTTACAGGTGAGGGAACTGAGGCCCAGAGAAGTGAAGTGACTTGCCCAAAGTCACACAGCTGCCAAGTGTCAAAGCCGGGATTAGAACCCATGACCTCTGATTCCCAAACCCATGCTCTTTCTACTGAGCCACACTGCTTCTCTCAAGTTAAGTAAAAATCAGTATGACCGTCCCTCTGGAGGTTCTATTATTTTTCTCCCGATGATAACATTTCCAAGAGAATTCGGCAGCCAGTGAGTGTACAAATTTCTGACGATTACGGTGGGGAGGTGGGGAATTTTGTTGCACTCCCAGTTGAAAATGCTTTCTGCCTCGTGAAGACTAAGTGCATCAATTCTCTGAAGAAAACCATCATGTATCATTTTGGGAAATTTCATCAGACTGTCAAAACATTCTTTAATAAATAAACAGAAAAAAATCAATAGGCTGCTGTGGAACATAAACAGAGTGCTACCTGACCACCACCAAATCTGAAAATATGCTTGATTTAGACCCCGAGAGCTCATAGTCTCCGGCTTGAATGCTGGCCTGCTGGATTTCAGCCTAGTTAATCATTTCCAATTTCATCCTGAAGTGAATCACTATCATCCGGGGTGCAAGGCGGAGACTGCAGTGAGTCAGGTAAGCTCAAAAGTTCAGACCAAGTCATTGATCTTTCACTGACTGTTGTGAATGTTGTGCTACTGAATGGGAATTTTACCGAGAGGCAAAGAAGGTTAGTCAGTATAAAGGTACTGCAGGACAGCCTGAACTAAAGGGGTGTTTAATCACCTAGCTTCCAGGAGAAACTATTGAAGAAGATTCTGGGACATGGGGTGTCCTGTCATCAGAAGGGTGGAGCCATTAGGCTCTGCTGCCATTAATAATAATAATAATAATAATAGCAATAATAATAATAATAATGGTCAATGGCCATGTGCAGAGCCCAATCCCATGTTCTGGAGGTTGAGGGGTGTGTGGGGAGTTAGGATCCCTCAGATATAGGCAAGCTTGACTATGTACCCTCCTGTTTGTGGTCAGACTTGAGTTGGGGAAGCCACTTGTGGCAGCAGGAGTGCGAAAAGATGGTGAGTTTACCTACATGCAATGGATCCCCGAGGGGTGCTGGGATGAAAACCTCAGAGCAGGAGCAACATCAGACACCTGCAGGAAAGGGCCCCTCTGCGGCCCAGTCGCCCCTAAGACTAGGAAGAAGATCTTTGGTCTCAGGGCTCTGCTTGATTGGCTAGGGCATAATAATAATAGTAATAATGATGGTATTTGTTAAGCACTTACTATGTGCAAAGCACTGTTCTAAGCACTAGGGGGATTAAAGGTGATCATATTGTCCCACGTGGGGCTCACAGTCTTAATCCCCATTTTACAGATGAGGGAACTGAGTCACAGAGAAGTTAAGTGACTTGCCTAAAGTCACACAGCTGACAATTGGCGGAGCCGGAATTTGAACCCATGACCTCTGACTCCAAAGCCCGGGCTCTTTCCACTGAGCCACGCTGCTTCTCATGGCAAGGCTCTGGGCAGACCACGGGCTGGGGATTTTCATCCCGGGGAGCGCTCTCCAATGGACATTTGCCTTTTCCCACCTTTGTGGCTAAAGAAGCAGGTGAAGGCGTCTGGGAGGATGAAGGTGAAGGCTCAGAGAAAAAAATGTTTCCCTATTGGCTCCTCTTTCCCGGGCCAGAGACAAAGGTGCTAGGGCAATCTACTATTCAACCCCGACCCACTAATCTGTAAAATGGAGGTGGGTGTATTGAGCCTGACTTTAAAATGCAGCTCCAAGGACTTTAGACAAGGGAGCTTCCCCAGCATCCTGAGCATGAGAGGGGCAAGCTGAACTGCTCTGAGCCCTCCGGGGTCCAGCAGTCTTGCTCTGAGGGCTATTTCATGGGACTATTCCCCTTACTTGCCTAGAAAATGATTTTTAAACCTTCATAACTCAGCAGCTCTGACTTTTCCCCCTCATGTTATCAAAAATGATTGGACCATAACATGAAACTGCTTGCTAAATTGCTCTTGCTCTTTTTTTAAAAAGGACAATTTTGAGTTATGTAACTATAAAAAAGTAGCAAGGCAGTAAGCAGTAATTTCGAAGAAAAAAATCTCTGACCTTCGGATGCTTAAAATAATGTTTTTCCTTCAAAACCCAAGGAGAACTATTTTATTCTATAGTAGTGAGATTCTCCACATAAACTACGGGTCCTGAAGACTCAAAATATGACTAAGTAATGAACCTCTAAAAAACCATCTGGGATGGCTGTGCAGTCTCAAAAGAGAAGAAACTGAAATTTGACCGTGATCCCGACTTACATAGCCATTACCTTTTCTCCTCCAACGGGCTTAGCTACAAATGTAGAAAAAGCCACACTAACAAGTTTCTCAGTTCCTGTGAAAGTATCCTGTACGGTAACTTTAATGCCGACCTATAATGAAAAGAGAAAAACTTTTAGGGCCTACTTAAAACATTTCAACAATTCATAAAGTCGATCACCGTCTTCTGCACAATTTTTAAAAACCATGCCGCACTTAAGCTTATTGGATGGATTGATGCAGATATTTTCCACTTTAATTATGTGAGGATTTTTGTTTTACCTAACACAAGCCACGGGACCTATGGCAGAGGAATTATTTAGTAGTGTAAAATCAATCAGTAGTATTTACTGAGTGTTTACTGTGTGCAGAGCACTGCACTAAGCACTCGGGAGAGTACGATATAACAATGTAACAGGCATATTCCCTGCCCACAGTGAGCTTACACTCTAGATAAGCTAAATATTGATGAAAAGCTCCATTATTTCATTTAAATGATACATATTTATACTTCCGTTTCTGTATTGCTATCGTTTTTAAAAACTGGGAATATATTTTTCAGCTTTGCCACACTACTTTTTTCATCAAGCCAAAGCATTAGCAACTTGTAATTTACTTATTCACTTATGTCTATCTTTGAAGAACTATTCTCTCCTTGTTCAACATGGTATAATTGTCAATTAATGTTTACTGCCTCCCCTAATAGATTATCTTCCTCTTGAGGGCAAAGAATCATGTCTTTCACGTCTGTGTATTTCCCAAGCACCTCCCACACTGCTGTGCATAAGCTGGCATTCTAAGGCCTGATTATTACAGCTACTTTTTTCATCAAGCCAAAGCATTAGCAACTTGTAATTTACTTATTCACTTATGTCTATCTTTGAAGAACTATTCTCTCCTTGTTCAACATGGTATAATTGTCAATTAATGTTTACTGCCTCCCCTAATAGATTATCTTCCTCTTGAGGGCAAAGAATCATGTCTTTCACGTCTGTGTATTTCCCAAGCACCTCCCACACTGCTGTGCATAAGCTGGCATTCAATACTGACACACCAAATCCACCCATCTATTTCTTGTACAAATTTGCGGTAGCCAAGGCCCAGGTAGTCCTTCATTAAAGAATCAAAATCTAGATTATGGTGGCTCACAAGCTCATGCATTATGCAGAGTATTTCGGTTTCTGTCTCACCCACAAATGGGATACGTTCAGGCTGATCACTTATCAATTAGGACAGTATATCGCTACTTCGGTGTACTGCTTGACTAAAAGCCAGACCACAGGGGCCTAACTTACCCTCAGGTAAGTGCACTGCTAACTGGAAGACTCTCACTCATTACTATTCAAATAGCCACATCCGCAAAAGAAGTTGAAGTCTACTGTACTTCCTCAAGTTCGGAATCAGATTGGCTACTGTAAAAATGTATCCATTAGCACTCTCTCTCCTTTCCTCATCATCATCCGAGTGGGCTAATAACCAAAAACTGCTTAAAAATAAAATTAAAAAAGATCTCTTACCTCCATACTTGTGTTGAAGGCTCTGTTAACCTTCGCTTGGATATTTATGATCTGTCCAATTCTATAAGTAAAATGAAGATCTCGGTAATAAGGACAAGCTACTCCATAAAATAATTTCAGATTTGAAGGCAATTTCAAGGAACCAATTTGTGTAGAGAAGCAGCATGGCTTAGTGGAAAGAGCCTGGGCTTTGCAGTCAGAGTCATGGGTTCGAATATCAGCTCCGCCAATTGTCAGCTGGGCAAGTCACTTAATCAATCAACCAATCATATTTATTGAGCACTTACTGTGTGCAGAGCACTGTACTAAGCGCTTGGGAAGTACAAGTTGGCAACATATACTTCTTTGTGCCTCAGTTACCTCATCTGTAAAATGGGGATTAAGACTGTGAGCCCCCTGTGGGGCAACCTGATCAACTTGTAACCTCCCCAGCACTTAGAAGAGTGCTTTGCACATAGTAAGCGCTTAATAAATGCCATTATTATTATTATTATTACCCCAAAGTAACTGAATGATTGAGAGCCAGGGTCATAATGGTCAAGTTCACACTCTGGTAAACTCAAGGAAATTACATAAAAGGACTGAGTTAAACCACATACATGTGCAAAGTATCCAAAACACCAAAAACTAGTTAAATCGATCCATCAATCAATCAGTGGTATTTATTGAGCCCATACTATGTGCAGAGCACTGTACAACAGAGTTGGTAGACACGTTTCCTGCCTATAATGAGCTTATAGTCTAGATGGAAGACTGACACTACTATCAAAAAATTAAGGATACGTACTTAAGTGCCACGGGGCTGGAGGTGGAGTGAATACCAAATGACAAGAGAGTGAGCAGTGATGATGCTTCACTGACAATGTCCTCTCCTGGTCTCTTCCTATCTCTCTGGCTACTCCTCCTCAGTCTCTTTCACAAGCGTCTCCTGTGGGAGGACCTCAGGCTCAATTCTGGGTCCCCTTCTATTCTCAATCAATCAATCAATTGTATTTATTGAGCGCTTACTTTGTGCAGAGCACTGTACTAAGCGCTTGGGAAGTACAAGTTGGCAACATATAGAGACAGTCCCTACCCAACAGTGGGCTCACAGTCTAAAAGGGGGAGACAGAGAACAAAACCAAACATACTAACAAAATAAAATAAATAGAATAGCTATGCACAAGTAAACTAAATAAATAAATAAATACAGTAATAAATATGTACAAACATATATACATATATACAGGTGCTGTGGGGAAGGGAAGGAGGTAAAATGGGGGGGATGGAGAGGGGGACGACGGGGAGAGGAAGGAAGGGGCTCAGTCTGGGAAGGCCTCCATCTTCACCCACTCCCCTGGTGAACTCCTTCGCTCCCACAGGTTCACGCCGGCTTTAGATTAAATTTGCTTCAACATGTGAAGTGGGCTACCCTGCCTGAAGGGCAGTTGAACAGTAGTTGATTCACAAGGCTGATCTAGGCGAACAGTTTCTCCTAAAGCAAACTTTACTTTGCATCATTTAAATCTATTCACCTTCTATTTTACACCCCACTGTTTAGCAGCATTTATTCAATCGTATTTATTGAGCGCTTACTGTGTGCAGAGCACTGTACTACGCGTTTGGGAAGTACAAGTTGGTGACATATAGAGACGGTCCCTACCCAACAACGGGCTCACAGTCTAGAAGGGGGAGACGGACAACACAACAAAACATGTGGCCAGGTGTCATCAGAATAAATAGAATTAAAGCTAACTGCACATCATTAACAAAATAAATAGAATAGTAAATATGTATAAGTAAAATAGAGTAAATAGAGTAATAAATCTGTATGCAGTCCAGCAAGCTGTGTCTTGGAGACCTCAGTTAATTCACAAGCAAAAAGCAAGGGCGATCCAGAAGCAGGTTCTGGCCATGAACTGGGCATTTCACTCATCTAACAGAGAGCTTCGCTAAACCTCCAGAAGCCATGGTTTCAGTTTTCGGTCCAATAAAATATCAAGCCCTAAAACTTCAAAGCAGACGCTATCACTCCCCGGAGGTTGTCCGGGTCTGCACATGCGATATGCATGCAAGACATGAGGCTCTGTCACGATAAGGGTTTTAACCACCAGTTCGGAAATATCACTCCAAAACTTGGAGACATCGTGGTGATGGGTTTGCAGGAACTCAGTAAACCACTTGATAGAGCGCTTGCTGCCTTCGTCTTCGGTTTCATCCCGTTCGAAGTGCCCATTGTGGCTAGAGCACGGGCCTGGGAATCAGAAGGTCACGGGTTCTAATCCCGGCTATTCCCTTGTCTGCTGTATGACCTTGGGCAAATCAGTTAACTTCTCTGTGCCTCAGTTACTTCATCTGTAAAATGGGGAGTGAGACTGTGAGCCCCATGTGGGACAAAGACTGTGTCCAACCTGATTTGCTTGTATCCACCCCAGTGCCTAGTACAGTGCCTGACATATAGTAAGCGCTTAAAAATTACAATCAATTTTATAATAACACGTTCACATAAAGGGTCTTGTGGCAATCTTGACTGATAAATTACTCAAAATGCAGAAGCACATGTCTGCACTGTAGAGGAAAGCAAGAAGCGGCACCCTTTAAGGAATTCAGTAAGAGCTCAACAAATGTCATCATCTGATTGACAAGGTGAGAGGTAGCGTGGCCTTGTGGAGAGAACATGGTCTCGGGAGTCAAAAGGACCTGAGTTCTAATCTGGCTCTACCAACTGCGGGCTGGGTGACCTCAGGCTGGTCACTTAACCTCTCTGTGCCTCAGTTTCCTCAACTGTAAAATGGGGATCCCTGTTCTCCCTTCTACTTACACTGTGAGCTCCGTGAGGGACAGGGACTGTGTCTGACCTAATGAACTTGTACCTACCCCAGTGCTTAGAACAGTGTTAGACACATAGTAAGTGTTTAACAAGTACCGTTAAAAGAAAAAGTGCTCAGCGGACTCCCTTTTATAAACCGTGGGTTCAGAAGGTACAGGAATGAATTAAGCAAAAGAGTTTCAGCAGGGAGTCAAGTAGGGGAATAATAATAATAATAATGATAATGATGGCATTTATTAAGCATTTACTATATGCAAAGCACTGTTCTAAGTGCTGGGGAGTTTACAAGGTGATCAGGTTGTCCCACGTGGGGCTCACAATCTTAATCCTCATTTTACATTTTACATCCTCATTTTACAGGATCCTTAATCCTCATCCATCTGGATGTCTGCCTGCCACCTAAAGCTCAACATGTCGAAGACTGAGCTCCTTGTCTTCCCTCCCAAACCTTGTCCTCTCCCTGACTTTCCCATCTCTGTTGACGGCACTACCATCCTTCCCGTCTCAGAAGCCCACAACCTTGGTGTCATCCTCGACTCCGCTCTCTCATTCACCCCTCACATCCAAGCTGTCACCAAAACCTGCCGGTCTCAGCTCCGCAACATTGCCAAGATCCGCCCTTTCCTCTCCATCCAAACCGCTACCCTGCTCATTCAAGCTCTCATCCTATCCCGTCTGGACTACTGCACTAGCCTTCTCTCTGATCTCCCATCCTCGTGTCTCTCTCCACTTCAATCCATACCTCATGCTGCTGCCCGGATTATCTTTGTCCAGAAATGCTCTGGACATATTACTCCCCTCCTCAAAAACCTCCAATGGCTACCGATCAATCTGCGCATCAGGCAGAAACTCCTCACCCTGGGCTTCAAGGCTGTCCATCACCTCGCCCCCTCCTACCTCACCTCCCTTCTCTCCTTCTACTGCCCAGCCCGCACCCTCCGCTCCTCCACCACTAATCTCCTCACTGTACCTCGCTCTCGCCTGTCCCGCCATCGACCCCCGGCCCACGTCATCCCCCAGGCCTGGAATGCCCTCCCTCTGCCCATCCGCCAAGCTAGCTCTCTTCCTCCCTTCAAGGCCCTGCTGAGAGCTCACCTCCTCCAGGAGGCCTTCCCAGACTGAGCCCCTTCTTTCCTCTCCCCCTCGTCCCCCTCTCCATCCCCCCGGCTTACCTCCTTCCCTTCCCCACAGCACCTGTATATATGTATATATGGTTGTACATATTTATTACTCTATTTATTTATTTATTTATTTATTTATTTTACGTGTACATTTCTATCCTATTTATTTTATTTTGTTGGCATGTTTGGTTCTGTTCTCTGTCTCCCCCTTTTAGACTGTGAGCCCACTGTTGGGTAGGGACTGTCTCTATGTGATGCCAATTTGTACTTCCCAAGCGCTTAGTACAGTGCTCTGCACATAGTAAGCGCTCAATAAATACGATTGATTGATTGATTGATTGATTTTACAGATGAGGTAACTGAGGCCCAGAGAAGTTAAGTGACTTGCCCAAAGTCACACAGCTGACAAGTGGCGGAGCCGTGATTTGAACCGATGACCTCTGACTCCAAGGCCTGGGATCTTTCCACTGATCCTCGCTGCTTAGACTAGGAAAGGGGAGGAACAAGGGGAGGAGGCAGGAAGCAATGCTGAAAACGCTGGGCCAGGCCCATCTCTTGTCTTAGAGCAGCACAGCCTCTGCCTTTGGGAGCCAGTCCTGCCTCAGTGCTAACACTACCTGCTCCTCCACCTTCCCTACCACAAGGAACTCTAAATCTAGACCCATAAACCAATCAATCGAGCAATCAATCACTGGCATTGTTGAGCACTTACTTGATGCAGACCACTGTACTAAGCATTTGGGAGGGCACAATATAGTTGGTAATAATAATAATAATAATAGCATTTATTAAGCACTTACTATGTGCAAAGCATTGTTCTAAGTGCTGGGGAGGTTACAAAGTGATGTGGTTGTCCCACGGAGGGCTCACAGTCTTTATCCCCATTTGACAGATGAGGTAACTGAGGCCCAGAGAAGTTAAGTGACTTACCCAAAGTCACACAGCTGACAATTGGTGGAGCCGGGATTTGAACGCATGACCTCTGACTCCAAAGCCCGGGCTCCTTCCACTGAGCCAAGCTGCTTCTCATGGTAGACATGATCCCTGCCCTCAAGGGACTTACCCTCTAGCAGAGGAGACAGACATTAAAATAAATTACAAGTAAGAGAAGCAGCTCGCATAAAGATAGCTACATAAGTGAGGTGAGGTAGGGTGGCTATCTAATTGCTTGTCCAATTTCCTCTCTCTAGGTGCACAAACCTATGCGCTCAACTCCAACCTCTCTGCTGGCCTCATCTCCCTCCCTGGAATGCCCACTCCCCCCTTCCCCTGGCCGGTCCTGCATCAATCCCGCACAACCACCCTTAACCCTAGACCATCTCCTGAGTACGCTTCCTCCATTTCTGTCCACAGGGCATGAAGTTCTGTGTTGGTCAAAATCCAGGCACCAGGCCTAGTTTGGCCACTCAAATTTATCTTTACCTGCTCTAACTCTGCAACACTACTTCTCCCCCTTCAACTCCTATGCCCATTGTTCCCACCAACTATTCCAGACCTTTTCTTCCCTCCTCAACCCCTTAGTGACACTACCTCTTCCTCCTTGGTCACCAATAACCTTTCCAAATACCACGTTGACAAAATTGAAACCACCAAGCATTAGCTTTTCAAAATTTTCCCCTATCTCTCCTTTCCATCCCCACACCCACTCTCTCATCCTTCATTGCCATCTCTCAAGAGGAGATCTCCTGTTTGCTTTGAAAATCTACCACCTCCACCTGTGCCTCTGACCCCAACCTTCTTCTCTTCCTGACCTCCACTTTCATCTGCTCACCCTTTAACGCTTCCTTTCCCTCTGCCCTCAGACATGCCTACCTTTCCCCTAACCTAAAAAAACATTTTTATGGACCCCACCGCACTATCTAGCTATTGCCCTATCTCCTCCTCCCATTCCTGTTCAAACTACTGGAAAGGACTGTATACACCTACGACCTCCACCATTTTCTCTCCTCCAGCTCCCTTCTTGACCCTCTACAATCCATTTCTCTCCCCCCTTCACTCCACTGAGACTGCTCTCTCCAAGGTCACCAATGATCATGTCCTAATGGACTCTATTCCTTCCGCGATTCTTCTCGCGGCACTCGGCTGCCTTTGACATTGTGAATCAGTCCCTTCTCCTGTCATCACTATCTAACTGTTGCTTTTCTGACACTGTTCTCTTCCGGTTCTTCTCTTACCTCTCTGGCCAAGCCTTTTCCACTTCTTATGTGAGCTTTTCCCTTGCTTTCATTCATTCAATCATATTTATTGAGTGCTTACTGTGGGCAGAGCACTGTACTAAGCTTTCCATTCCCTACTTATGGGTGTCCCTCAAGGTTCTATTCTGGGTCCCCTTATTCTACTGGCAAGCTCAAATACCACTTTGTGGACGATGCCTAAATGTACTTCACAATGTCTAATTTCTCCTCCCCTGCAATGTTACGTCTCCACCTGCCTTCAGGACAGCTCTACATGAAAGTTTCACTGGAACGCTCATCCTCCTTCCCCTCTTACCTTTCCCCTCACAGATGACCCCCCCATCATCCTTGATTCCTCTCTCTCAACATTCAGACCCCTATATCCAGTCTGTCACTAAATTCTGTTGGCTCTTCCTCTACAATATTCCTGGGATCCACCCCATCCTCTCCATCCAAGTGACTACCACATTAGATCAGGGACTTTCATATCCTGACTTGACTTCGGCATCGGCTTCCTTCCCAATCTCCTTACCTCCGGTATATACATCACTCTGCTGACTGGATCAATGTCACTCTCCACACAGCTCTACACTCCTCCAACACCCCCACTGATCGTCCATTCCTCTCTCATTCAAACAAAAACTCCTGATCTCCGATTTTAAAGTATTCAATCAGCTCTCCCTCCTACTTACCCATTCTCTTCTTCCACTGCACCCCAGCTTGTACTCTTTATTCCTCTCAAGTTAAACTACTCGCTGTGTTTGGTTCTCAATTTTCTTACCATGACCCTCTCATTCATGCCCTCCCCCTGGCTTGGAACAACCTACCCCGTCACATCCAACAGACCACTGCTCGCTCCATCTTCAATGCCCTTCTGCAATCACATCTCCTCCAGGAAACCTTCCCCATTTAATTTATAATCTTTCCATTTTATATCATCCAACTGCTACTTCAGCACTTCTTCACCACCTAAGCACTGAAGAACTCAAAACCCCTCAAAGCACTTACGTAGCATATCTTCAAATAGATTACTTCCTCTGATCTGTAGTTCATTTTAGTGAGTCTCCCCTGCTGTACTGTAAGCTCCTTGTGGGCAGGGATCACAATTGTAATTTATTTATTTATATTAACGTCAGTCTCCCCTCCTCTAGACTGTAAGGTCATTGTGGGCAGGGAATGTGTCTATTATTGCATTGTACTCTTCCAAGTGCTTAGTACAGTGCTCTGCACACAATATTAGGTGCTCAGTAAATACAAATGAATCATGCTTTTTAATTAAACTGAATTCTCCCAAGTGCTTTGTAGAGTAGTGCTTTGCGTACAGTAGGTGCTTGATAAACTCTGTTGATTGATTAATCCAATTTTCATTTTCATTAATATACAGAACTCGACTCAGAAAGTGACCCAAGAAAGTGAAAGAGGTTATGTCTTCCAAATTATAAAAGCACATAACAAAGAGCTCTCAAAACTGCAAATCATTTTTCGCATAAAATGCTGTGGGGAGGAGCAAGATTTCCTTGGAGTTCCCACTGATTTACTCTGGTAAACTGTACCTGTGCAATTACAAGGACTGAAGGGGATAAAAACCCATGAGATTCTGTGAATGAGTTCATTGTTCTTTGAAATTAGCTTTACACAGGGCTATTCCTTCCCTGTAGGAATGCACCAGAACTCGGAGGAGGAATAATAATAAGTATTATAATTATTATATTACTATTATAATGATAATTATTAAAAGTCAACAACTAAACAGTAGGAGAACACTGCTTAGGAATAGTACTAATAGTATCTACTGAGCATTCATTCATTCATTCAATCGTATTTATTGAGCGCTTACAGTGTGCAGAGCACTGTACTAAGTGCTTGGGAAGTACAAGTTGGCAACCTATAGAGACGGTCCCTACCCAACAACGGGCTCACAGTCTAGAAGAGGGAGACAGACAACAAAACAAAACATGGGGACAGGTGTCAAGTCATCAGAATAAATAGAAGTAAAGCTAGATGTACATCATTAACAAAATAAATAGAATAGTAACTATGTACAAGTAAAATACATAGAGTAATAAATCTGTACAAACATATATACAGGTGCTGTGGGGAGGGGGAGAGGAAGGAGGGGGCTCAGTCTGGGAAGGCCTCCTGGAGGAGGTGAGCTCTCAGTAGGGCTTTGAAGGGAGGAAGAGAGCTAGCTTGGCGGATGTGCGGAGGAAAGGCATTCCAGGCCAGGGGGAGGACGTGGGCCGGGGGTCGACGGCGGGACAGGCGAGAACGAGGCACAGTGAGGAGATGAGCGGCAGAGAAGTGGAGGGTGCGGGCTGGGCTGGAGAAGGAAAGAAGGGAGGTGAGGTAGGAGGGGGCAAGGTGATGGACAGCCTTGAAACCGAGTGAGGAGTTTTTGCCTGATGCGTAGGTTGACCGGTAGCCACCGGAGATTTTTAAGGAGGAGAGTAACATGCCCAGAGCATTTCTGCACAAAGCACCCATGGAATACTAGAAAAGGATAAATGAGGAAGGAGTTTTTTTTTTTCTTTTTAAAACTCCCAATCTGAAAATGTTAAACAGCTAGAATTGAACCGCTTCAGTCCCCCACCTTCCCAGTTCCACTATCAGGAGATATGTTGAGGAATCTTAATTCTTCTCTCCCTCTTTACACCCCATTTAACAAACCACCTATAAACCAGGGATCCATAATTTTAGAAAATCTTTCCCTAGGAAGAAAGCACTGGTTTTCCATAAACGCACATGATTTTAATTTATTTTGACTGGTTTGAAAACAGGCATGCAAAAGTGCGATCTTTTTCTTTTCCTAATGAGTTCAGTTTAAGCCTACTCTGTTGCTCCAACTTTGTTAACAAAGTTGGGAAAATAACTTTTCTTTTTCCTTGGGTCCTGAGGCTAACTTTGGGCAAATACTGCCATCCACCATCTCTATATTGTACTTCCCAAGTGCTTAGTACAGTGCTCTGCGCAAGTCAGCACTCAATACATACGACTGAATGAATAAATGAATCCAGGACACAAACCACTTATGTACGGTAAAGCATGCATTTTGAATGTATTCCTCCGCCTTGAAAAGATTTCAAAACAAAAGACGAATTTGTCCTTTCTGATCTCTCAACCTCCTGTCTCTCCCCGCTTCAGTCTATACTACACTCTGCTGCCCGATTATCTTTCTACAGAAACGTTCAGGTCATGTCACCCCCCTCCTCAAAAATCTCCAGTGGTTGCCTAGCAACCTCCGTATCAAGCATAAACTTCTCACTGTTGGCTTCAAAGCTCTCCATCACCTTGCCCCTTCTTACCTCACCTCCCTTCTCTCCTTCTACGTTCCGGCCCGCACACTCCGCTCCTCTGGTACTAACCTTCTCACTGTGCCCCATTCTCATCTGCTCCACCATCGACCTCTGGCCCTCATCATCATCATCAATCGTATTTATTGAGTGCTTACTGTGTGCAGAGCACTGTACTAAACGCTTGGGAAGTACAAATTGGCAACATATAGAGACAGTCCCTACCCAACAGTGGGCTCACAGTCATCCCACCTCTGGCCTGGAATGCCCTCCCTCCTCAAATCCGCCAAACTAGAACACTTCCCCCTTTCAAAGCCCTACTGAAAGCTCACCTCCTCCAGGAGGCCTTCCCAGACTAAGCCCCCCTTTTCCTCTGCTCCACCTCCCCTCCCCACTGCACTTGTGTCTATAGCTACATATTTATAAGTATAATTCTATTTATTTTTATTAATGATGTGTATGTATCTATAATTCTTTTGATTTATGATGATGCTACTGACGCCTGTTTACTTGTTTTGATGTCTGTCTTTCCCAGACAGATGTCTGTCTGTCTTTGATGTCTAAACTGTGAGCCCATTGGGAAGCAACGTGGCTCAGTGGAAAGAGCCCGGGCTTGGGAGTCAGAGGTCATGGGTTCAAATCCCAGCTCCGCCACTTGTCAGCTGTGTGACTTTGGGCAAGTCACTTCACTTCTCTGTGCCTCAGCTACCTCATCTGTAAAATGGGGATTCAGACTGTGAGCCCCACATGGGACAACCTGACCATCTCATATCCTCCCCAGCACTTAAAACAGTGCTTTGAATGTAGTAAGTGCTTAACAAATGCCACTATTATTATTATTGTGTGCAGGGATTGTCTCTGTTGCTGAATTGTTCTTCCCAAATGCTTAGTACAGTGCTCTGCACGCAGTAAGCGCTTAATAAACATGATTGAATGAATTAATGGTGCCAATTTAACCATCTTGGAAAAATGATTTGATGATATATGTTATTTTCTGGTTTGGTGCTGCCTATTCTACTGAGGTGGGGAGGAGAGGTGTCAATAACAAAAACAAAAAGTAGTTTTCAGTAACCAGAACAAATGATCCAATCTGTTATAAGAGGACAATTAACTGAATTTAAGGTGAGAGTGAAGGGGACATTGATTGACGTGTTCTCTTGACACTGAAGTAAAAATAATATTCTATCAGTCCCTCAAAAGAGTTTTTTTTTATTGTTTGAAAATGCCATAGAAACTTAGAGTATAGTCAAAACAATCCAGAGAGCTGAATTGTCTCCGGAGAATTTTTATCTGGCCCTCAACTCTCCAAAGAAATTGGTACGGCTTATTTAGCTACAAGGGATGCTGTATGCAAGACAAAGACAGCAGAATATTCAGAGATAAGTGATTTGACTGAATAGCCCCAAAAAGTAACAAGATTTACCACATGTTCAAAGAAAGCATAGATTCCTCTAAAAACAATATGAGCAAGAGTAAATCCTATGAAGTTTATAAGAGAATTCTTGACAATTCATTAATCAAAAGAAAACTTTGTAATACATGAAATAAATCATTGTTCTCTCCCTCAGGGTGCCCAGGGAAGAACAGAGATAAGCAGGGTTTTAATCAAAGGAGGTGGGATGCAGAGGGGGTTTCAAGAGTGTCTAAAGTGAATTGCATTTGCTTTTCCCAACAGGAAAAGATTTTGACTTCACCGGCTGTGGAGATATGTGTCTGGTCAGCAAGTGGACAAGTGGAAGAGGTTGGGTCTTTTGTTGGTGGGTAGTTGCTTTTAAAATTTAAGATGCTTTCTGTGCTTAAAGCCCAGACACACAGTCTCACTTGGAGCAGTGGTACGCTAGCTCAGTGTCATCTCTCTGGAAGAGAAATTATTAAAACCAAAAATGAAAGATTCTAAGGCTGATTTATTAATGTTTACAAAACAAGCTATGAGTGAAAAATGCACTACAGCAGTAAGATGGTTATCTTCATTTTTGAGGAGGTTTATTAAAGCATCAACCCCCAGAAAGAAATCGAGCTACGTCAACAGAAAATGCGCCCGGTTATTAATGCCTGGCGAGATTGCTCTTCAAACAGATACACTCATAAACATGGTTGTGCTCATGCAATGTTTATGTAAATTGGGATAAAGTTCACTGGACTTTCAGTTTTCTCTCTGATTTACCTGGGGTCAAAGATAACTTTTCTCTTTAACAGCAGCTTGACTCAAATGGATGGGCTTGGGCATTATAGGTACACTTCTAAAATGAAACCATGGGTGTTCACTGGGAAATAATTCAACACAAATATATAACATACCTAGCGGTCTCCTCAAACTGTATGTCATCCACTGATGCTGTGACGCAGGAAACCCCAGCATGCTTTTCAGCTTCAAAATAATACACAAAATAGGTTAGGCAAGTACAGTGGCAGCATTTGACATACATATATTCAGACAGCCCCGCCATCTGACCAACAGCCTGCTCTCAGTCACTCAGGGTGGAATTCCCAAATCCTTTTCTACTACTACTACTGCTGCTGTTGCTCCCTTCCAATCGATCAAATTGACGGTATTTATTGAGTGCTTACCGTGTGCAGAGCACTGTGCTAACCGTTGAACGGCAACCTAACAGAACTCAAGGGAGGAGAAGAAAACAAGACACAGAAGAATCAATTTTGGGGTGAAGACTGAGCCTCACATCCACCTTTGCGGGAGTTTTGGGTTTCTTGGAGCAACAGGTCTTTTCAATTTGTGAATGTTGCTTTTACTGCAAGGTAATTTCAGGAGTTTCTACTCTTTGAAATAATTTGCATGTGGTGGTTTCGACTCCTTCTAGTTATTTCAGATAAGATATTAATGGACATGATCCTTAAGTCCACTACCGAATGGTGCTTGGTACCACCAATCCTCGCAGTCCGGAACCAAGTCTTTCACAGGTCTATGCAAAGATAGTGTCCGGCTGGAATAGTGTTAAATTCTCTAGTGAAAATGTCCTTCTCCAGGCTTTTTCCACCACCACATTTTCTAACGAAATGGAAAATTTCCAGTTAGAACACAATTCAAATCCTGTTCTATTATTTATCCCACACTGAGTTCCCACAGTGAGCCGCGCCGGTCTGGGAACTTAAAATGACAAAACTGCATTCTCTTCAGGAACTTCTCTGCTCTGTTGTCACCGTCCAGAGTGCCTGTCATTTTTTTTTACAATAATAACACTAATCACAATAATGCACAAAGAGCCACTTGATCCTCCCCTAAATTGGTGAGGTTTGGGGACATTCATTCATTCATTCAATCATATTTATTGAGCGCTTACTGTGTGCAGAGCACTGTACTAAGCGCTTGGGAAGTACAAGCTGGCAACATATAGATACGGTCCCTACCCAACAGTGGGCTCACAGTCTAGAAGGGGGAGAGAGAATAAAACAAAATATATTAACAAAATAAAATAAATAGAATAAATATGTACAAGTAAAATAAATAGAGTAATAACTTGGACAACACCAAGCAGTGGCTTCATTCTCAATCAATCACATTTATTGAGTGCTTACTGTGTGCAGAGCACTGTACTAAGCGATTAGGAAGTACAAGTTGGCAACAGATAGAGACAGTCCCTACCCAACAGTGGGCTCACAGTGTAAAAGGGGGAGACAGAGAACAAAAGCAAACATACTAACAAAATAAAATAAATAGAATAGATATGTACAAGTAAAATAAGTAAATAAATAAACAGAGTAATAATTCTCTGAGCTTTTCTCCTGAATACCCAGCGACAACCAGAGGAATGCCAAAATCTCTCTTTAAAAAAGATAATCTAAATAGTCCAATAAATAGATGACATGTTGGTGTTCTAAGGTACCTCAAAGATCCTGAGGCAATTCAAAAGTTACCATAACTCATTTAACAATCCTTCCAAGGGATAAAGGTTGGTGTCTTCAATTTATAGCTAATTTATCAGATCCCAGAGGACTGAACAGATGGACCGACGGACCCGGTGGTAACTTGGGCACACCTTTCTCTGAGGAACAGGCAGCCAGCTGCGCTGTCAAGCAGCGGCCGAAGCGCGATACTTGCTGGAAACCTCCCCTTAGGCCCTCATTACATAAGACACATGAAGTCCATAGTAAAATAGCGCTGGGCTCCAGGTACATCAGCACAGGCAGAGTTGTCTTGGCTGCAGTTATTTGCAAGCTTCTGGTAAATACAATGCAGCAGCATCCTTCAGAAGAGGAATTATTTAATCAATCAATCAATCAATCGTATTTATTGAGCGCTTACTGTGTGCAGAGCACTGTACTAAGCACTTGGGAAGTACAAGTTGGCAACATATAGAGACAGTCCCTACTCAACAGTGGGCTCACAGTCTAAAAGGCTATAAATCTCTGGGGTGTCCACTAGATTATAAAGTCCTTTGGGGCTTGCGATTGTGCCTACTTCTGAGAATAATAATAATAATAATAATAATGATGGCATTTTTTAAGAGCTTACTATGTGCAAAGCACTGTTCTAAGCCCTGGTTACAAGGTGATCAGGTTGTCCCACATGGGGCTCACAGTCTTAATCCCCATTTGACAGATGAGGTAACGGAGGCACAGAGAAGTTAAGTGACTTGTCCGAAGTCACACAGCTGACAAGTGGCAGCAGTGTGGACTATAATAATGATGTGTTTGTTAAGTGCTATGTGCCAAGCACTGTTCTAAGTGGTGGGGTAGACTCTAGGTAATTAGGTTGTCCCCCGTGGGGCTCACAGTCTTTACCCCCATTTTCCAGTTGAGATAACTGAGGCCCAGAGAAGTGAAGTACCTGTATATATGTATATATGTTTGTACATATTTATTACTTTATTTATTTATTTATTTTACTTGTACATATCTATTCTATTTTATTTTGTTAGTATGCTCGGTTTTGTTCTCTGTCTCCCCCTTTTAGACTGTGATCCCACTGTTGGGTAGGGACTGTCTCTATATGTTGCCAACTTGTACTTCCCAAGCGCTTAGTACAGTGCTCTGCACACAGTAAGCGCTCAATAAATATGATTGATTGATTGATTGATTGATTGAAGTGACTTGCCCAAAGTCACACAGCTGACAAGTGTCAGAGCCGGGATTAGAGGACTCGACCTCTGATTCCCAGCCCGGGTTCTTTCCACTAAACCACGCCGCTTGTCCGAGGATCTGGGTTCTAATCCAGAACCCAGTGGAAAAGTGGCTCGGTGGAAAAGAGCACGGGCTTTGGAGTCAGAGGTCATGGGTTCAAATCCCAGCTCTGCCAACTGTCAGCAGTGTGACTTTGGGCAAGTCACTTAACTTCTCTGTGCCTCAGTTACCTCATCTGGAAAATGGGGATTAAGACTGTGAGCCCCCCCCCGGGACAACCTGATCACCTTGTAACCTCCTCAGCGCTTAGAACAGTGCTTTGCACATAGTAAGCGCTTAATAAATGCCATCATTATTATTATTATCAATCCCGGCTCTGTCACTTGCACGCAGTTTGACCTTGGGCACGTCCCTAAACTTCTCTGTGCCTCAGTCTGCGAAATGGGGATTTGATCCCTGTTCCCCCTCCTACTTGGCCTGTGAGCCCTATGGGAGATCTGATGATCTTGAATCCAGCCCAGCGCTTAGTCCAGTGTTTGTCACAGAGTAAGCGCTTAGCCAATACCACAATTCGTATTAGTAATGATGGTATTTGTTAAGCGCTTACTATGCCAAGCACTGTTCTAAGCGTTGGGGTAGATACAAGGTAATCAGGTTGTCCCACGTGGGGCTCATAATCTTAATCCCCATTTTACAGACGAGGTAACTGAGGCCCAGAGAGGTTGGAGAAGCAGTGTGGCTCAGTGGAAAGAGCCCGGGCTTGGGAGTCAGAGGTCGTGAGTTCTAATCCCGGCTCCGCCACTTATCTGCTGCGTGACCTTGGGCAAGTCACAATTTCTCTGTGCCTCCGTTACCTCATCTGTAAAATGGGGATTAAAACTGTGAACCCCATGTGGGGCAACCTGATTACCCTGCATCTACCCCAGCGCTTAGGACAGTGCTTGGCACATTGTAAGTGCTTAACAAATGGGCGAGTCACTTCACTTCTCTAAAGAGCCCAGATTTTGGAGTCAGAGGTCATGCGTTCAAATCCCGGCTCCGCCAACTGTCAGCTGTGTGACTTTGGGCAAGTCACTTAACTTCTCTGGGCCTCAGTTCCCTCATCTGTAAAATGGGGATTAAAATTGTGCGAGCCCCCCGGGGGACAACCTGATCACCTTGTAACCTCCCCAGTGCTTAGAACAGTGCTTGGCACATAGTACGTGCTTAACAAATACCAACATTATTATTATTATTATTATTAGGTCCTCAGTGACCTCATCTGTAAAATGGGGATGAAGACTGTGAGTCCCCCGGGGAACAACCTGATCACCTCGTGACCACCCTAGCACTCAGAACAGTGCTTGGTACATAGTAAGCGCTTAACAAATACCAACATTATTATTATTTTTTTTTTTCTCTGGTCCTCCATGACCTCATCTGTAAAATGGGGAGGAAGACTGTGAGCCCCCACAGGGGACAACCTGATCACCTCATAACAACTACCAACATTATTATTATTATTATTATTATTATCTGGTCCTCAGTGACCTCATCTGTAAAATGGGGATGAAGACTATGAGCCCCCCGGGGGACAACCTGATCACCTTGTAACCTCCCCAGCGATTAGAACAGTGCTTGGCACATAGTAAGTGCTTAACAAATACCAACATTATTATTATTATTATTATAATTCTCTGGTCCTCAGTGACCTCATCTGTAAAATGGGGATGAAGACTGTGAGCCCACCGGAGGACAACCTGGTCACCTTGTAACTTCCCCAGTGCTTAGAACAGTGCTTGGCACATAGTCAGCACTTAACAAATACCAACATTATTATTATTACTATTATTATTATCATTATTATTATTATTATTATCATTATTATTATTCTCTGGTCCTGAGTGACCTCATCTATAAAATGGGGATGAAGACTGTGAGCCCCCCGGGGGACATCCTGATCACCGTGTAACCTCCCCAGCACCTAGAACAGTGCTTGGCACATAGTAAGCGCTTAACAAATACCAACATTATTATTATTATTACTATTATTCTTTGGTCCTCAGTGACCTCATCTGTTAAATGGGGATGAAGACCGTGAGCACCCCGGGGGTTAACCTGATCACCGTGTAACCTCCCCAGCGCTTAGAACAGTGCTTTGCACATAGTAAGCGCTTAATATTCATTCATTTAATCATATTTATTGAGTGCTTACTGAGTGCTTTGCACATAGTAAGCGCTTAATATTCATTCATTCATTCAATCGTATTTATTGAGCGCTTACAGTGCTCTGCACACAGTAAGCGCTCACTAGAGAAGCAGCGTGCCTCACTGGAAAGAGCCCGGGCTTTGGAGTCAGAGGTCATGGGTTCAAATCCCGGCTCCGCCACTTGTCGGCTCTGTGACTTTAGGCAAGTCACTTCACTTCTCTGGGCCTCAGTTCCCTCATCTGGTAAAATGGGGATTAAGACTGTGAGCCCCACGTGGGACAACCTGATCACCTTGTATCCACCCCGCCAGCACTTAGAACAGTGCTTTGCACATAGTAAGCGCTTAATAAATGCCATTATTATTATTATTATTCTCTGGGCCTCAGTTACCTTGGCTGGAAAATGGGGGTTGAGACTGTGAGCCCCACGTGGGATAACCTGATGACCTTGTATCTACCTCAGTGCTTAGAAAAGTGCTTTGCACATAGTAAGCGCTTAACAAATACCAAAATTATTATTATCATTCTTCTTCTTCTTCTTATTCTCTGGGCCTCAGTTACCTCAGCTGTCAAATGGGGGTTGAGACTGTGAGCCCCATGTAGGATAACCTGATCACCTTGTATCTACCTCAGCGCTTAGAACAGTGCTTTGCACATAGTAAGTGCTTAACAAATACCAAAATATTATTATTATCATTATTACTATTATTATTAGTATTCTCTGGGCCTCAGTTCCCTCAGCTGTCAAACGGGGGTTGAGACTGTGCGCCCCACGTGGGACAACCTGATCACCTTGTATCCCCCCCACGAGCACTTAGAACAGTGCTTTGCACATAGTAAGTGCTTAACAAATACCAAAATTATTATTATCATTATTACTATTATTATTATTATTCTCTGGGCCTCACTTAGCTGTCAAATGGGGGTTGAGACTGTGAGCCCCACGTGGGACAACCTGATGACCTTGTATCTACCTCAGCGCTTAGAACAGTGCTTTGCACACAGTAAGCGCTTAACAAATACCAAAATTATTATTATTATTATTATTATTATTATTATTATTATTATTATTCTCTGGGCCTCAGTTATCTGAACTGTCAAATGGGGGTTGAGCCTGTGAGCCCCACGTGGGATAACCTGATCACCTTGTATCTACCTCAGTGCTCAGAACAGTGCTTTGCACATAGTAAGTGCTTAACAAATATCAAAATTATTATTATTATTACTATTATTATTATTATTCTCTGGGCCTCAGTTCCCTCAGCTGTCAAACGGGGGTTGAGACTGTGCGCCCCAAGTGGGACAACCTGATCACCTTGTATCCCCCCCACCAGCACTTAGAACAGTGCTTTGCACAGAGTAAGCGCTTAACAAATACCAAAATTATTATTATTATTACTATTATTATTATCATTCTCTGGGCCTCACTTACCTCAGCTGTCAAACGGGGGTTGAGACTGTGCGCCCCAAGTGGGACAACCTGATGACCTTGTATCTACCTCAGCGCTTAGAACAGTGCTTTGCACATAGTAAGCGCTTAACAAATACCAAAATTATTATTATTATTATTCTCTGGGCCTCACTTACCTCAGCTGTCAAATGGGGGTTGAGACTGTGAGCCCCACGTGGGACAACCTGATGACCTTGTATCTACCTCAGCGCTCAGAACAGTGCTTTGCACATAGTAAGCGCTTAACAAATACCAAAATTATTATTATTATTATTCTCTGGGCCTCACTTACCTCAGCTGTCAAATGGGGGTTGAGACTGTGAGCCCCACGTGGGACAACCTGATGACCTTGTATCTACCTCAGCGCTTAGAACAGTGCTTTGCACATATTAAGCGCTTAACAAATACCAAATTATTATTATCATTATAATTATTCTCTGGGCCCCAGTTACCTCAGCTGTCAAATGGGGGTTGAGACTGTGCGCCCCAAGTGGGACAACCTGATCACCTTGGATCTACCACAGCGCTTAGAACAGTGCTTCGCACATAGTAAGCGCTTAACAAATACCAAAATTATTATTATTATTATTATTATTATTATTATTATTATTCTCTGGGCCTCACTTACCTCAGCTGTCAAATGGGGCTTGAGACTGTGCACCCCACGTGGGACAACCTGATGACCTTGTATCTACCTCAGCGCTTAGAACAGCGCTTTGCACATAGTAAGCGCTTAACAAATACCAAAATTATTATTATTATTATTATTATTCCTTCTTCTTCTTCCTCTTCCCCTTCCCTCATTTACCTCAGCTGTCAAATGGGGGTTGAGACTGTGCGCCCCAAGTGGGACAACCTGATGACCTTGTATCTACCTCAGCGCTTAGAGCAGTGCTTTGCACATAGTAAGCGCTTAACAAATACCAAAATTATTATTATCATTCTTCTTCTTCTTCTTCTCTGGGCCTCAGTTAACTCAGCTGTCAAATGGGGGTTGAGACTGTGAGCCCCACGTGGGACAACCTGATGACCTTGTATCTACCTCAGCGATTAGAACAGTGCTTTGCACGTAGTAAGCGCTTAATAAATGCCATTATTATCATCATCATCTTCATCAATCGTATTTATTGAGCGCTTACTATGTGCAGAGCACTGTACTAAGCGCTTGGGAAGTACAAATTGGCAACATATAGAGACAGTCCCTACCCAACAGTGGGCTCACAGTCTAAACGGGGGAGACAGAGAACAAAACCAAACATACTAACAAAATAAAATAAATAGAATAGATATGTACAAGTAAACTAAATAAATAAATAAATAGAGTAATAAATATGTACAAACATATATACAGGTACTTCACTTCTCTGGGCCTCAGTTACCTCAGCTGTAAAATGGGGATTAAAATTGGTCGAACGCCCCCCCCCCGCCCCCCCAACGACTCCCCCGTCCGGGGCCGGGGCTCGCGCGCGCCCCCTCCGGCGGCGGCGGGGATGGCGGCGGCGATGGCCCCGCGGGGGCGCCCCCTACCGGCCAGGCAGGCGGTGGTGTCGATCCACTTGAGCAGCTGGCCGGCGCTCAGCTCCCCGCGGTGGTTGGCGTGGGCCTGGTCGATGGTGTGGCACGTCTGCACCCGTGCACCCTGCTGCATCTGCATCTGCCCCTGCATCATCTGCCCCTGCATCATCTGCCCCTGCCCCTGCATGGCTGCGGCTCGGCCCCGCTCCTCCTCTGGCCGCAGGCCCGGACCCGCGACCCAAAGGGCACAGGCCACTTGGCAGGCGCCCCGCCCGCCTCAGCTGCCAAAGGCCTGCCAGGCGCCGAGGTCCTGGGTTCCAATCCCCACCCTGCCGTTTGTCCGCCCGGTCACCTCGGCCAAGTCCCTTCACTTCCTCTCAGTTCCCTCGTCGGCAAAATGGGGGTTGAGACTGCACCCACCTCAGTGCTTAAGGAAAAGTCTCTCACGTCCTCTCAGTTCCCTCATCTGTAAAACAGGGATGGAGACGGCGAGACCCCCCGGTGGGACAGGGACTGCATCCACCTCAGTGTTTAGGAAAAGTCTCTCACTTCCTCTCATTCCCTCATCTGTAAAACAGGGATTGAGACGGCGAGACCCCCTGTGGGACAGGGACTGCATCCACCTCAGTGTTTAGGAAAAGTCTCTCACTTCCTCTCAGTTCCCTCATCTGGGACAGGGACTGCACCCACCTCAGTGCTTAGGAAAAGTCTCTCACTTCCTCTCAATTCCCTCATCTGGGACAGGGACTGCACCCACCTCAGTGCTTAGGAAAAGTCTCTCACTTCCTCTCAGTTCCCTCATCTGGGACAGGGACTGCATCCACCCCAGTGCTTAGGAAAAGTCTCTCACTTCCTCTCAGTTCCCTCATCTGTAAAATAGGGATTGAGACAGCGAGACCCAAGTGGGACAGAGACTGCATCCACCTCAGTGTTTAGGAAAAGTCTCTCACTTCCTCTCAATTCCCTCATCTGGGACAGGGACTGCACCCACCTCAGTGCTTAGGAAAAGTCTCTCACTTCCTCTCAGTTCCCTCATCTGTAAAATAGGGATTGAGACGGCGAGACCCATGTGGGACAGGGACTGCACCCACCCCAGTGCTTAGGAAAAGTCTCTCACTTCCTCTCAGTTCCCTCATCTGTAAAATGGGGATTGAGAATGTGAGCCCCCCTGTGGGACGGGGACTGTGTCCAATCTGCCTAATTTGTATCCACCCCAGTGTTTAGGAAAAGTCTCTCACTTCCTCTCAGTTCCCTCATCTGTAAAATAGGGATTGAGACGGCGAGACCCAGGTGGGGCAGGGACTGCATCCACCCCAGGGTTTAGGAAAAGTCTCTCACTTCCTCTCAGTTCCCTCACCTGTAAAATAGGGATTGAGATGGCGAGACCCAGGTGGGACAGGGACTGCATCCACCCCAGTGCTTAGGAAAAGTCTCTTACTTCCTCTCAGTTTCCTCATCTGTAAAATAGGGATGGAGCCGGCAAGACCCATGTGGGACAGGGACTGCACCCACCTCAGTGCTTAGGAAAAGTCTCTCACTTCCTCTCAATTCCCTCATCTGTAAAATAGGGATTGAGATGACGAGATCCCCTGTGGGACAGGGACTGCATCCACATCAGTGTTTGGGAAAAGTCTCTCACTTCCTCTCAGTTCCCTCATCTGGGACAGGGACTGCCCCCACCTCAGTGCTTAGGAAAAGTCTCTCACTTCCTCTCAGTTCCCTCATCTGTACAATAGGGATTGAGACGGCAAGACCCATGTGGGACAGGCACTGCATCCACCCCAGTGCTTAGGAAAAGTCTCTCACTTCCTCTCAGTTCCCTCATCTGTAAAATGGGGATTGAGAATGTGAGCCCCCCTGTGGGACGGGGACTGTGTCCAATCTGCCTAATTTGTATCCACCCCAGTGTTTAGGAAAAGTCTCTCACTTCCTCTCAGTTCCCTCATCTGCAAAATGGGCATTGAGACTGTGAGCCCCCCCGTGGGATGGGGACTGTGTCCAATCTGCCTAATTTGTATCCACCCCAGTGTTTAGGAAAAGTCTCTCACTTCCTCTCAGTTCCCTCATCTGTAAAATAGGGATTGAGACGGCAAGACCCAGGTGGGACAGGGACTTCATCCACCCCAGGGTTTAGGAAAAGTCTCTCACTTCCTCTCAGTTCCCTCATCTGCAAAATAGGGATTGAGATGGCGAGACTCAGGTGGGACAGGGACTGCACCCACCTCAGTGCTTAGGAAAAGTCTCTCACTTCCTTTCAGTTCCCTCATCTGTAAAATAGGGATTGAGACTGTGAGCCCCCCTGTGAGACGGGGACTGTGTCCAATCTGCCAAATTTGTATCCACCCCAGTGTTTAGGAAAAGCCTCTCACCTCCTCTCAGTTCCCTCATCTGTAAAATGGGGATTGAGGCTGCGAGCCCCTTGTGGGGTCAGGGATTGCATCCAACCCAGTCCTTAGGAAAAGTCTCTCACTTCCTCTCAGTTCCCGCATCTGTAAAATGGGGATTGAGACTGTGAGTCTCGCATGGGACAGGGACTCTGTCCAATCTGCCTAATTTGCACCCAACCCAGTGTTTAGGAAAAGTCTCTTACTTCTTCTCAGTTCCCTTGTCTGTAAAATGGGGATTGAGACTGCGAGCCCCATGTGGGAACAGGGACTGCATCCACCCCAGTGCTTAGGAAAAGTCACTCACTTCCTCTCCGTTCCCGCCTCTGTAAAATGGGGATTGAGACTGTGAGTCTCGCATGGGACAGGGACTCTGTCCAATCTGCCTAATTTGTACCCAACCCAGTGCTTAGGAAAAGTCTCTTACTTCTTCTCAGTTCCCTTGTCTGGCAATTGGCAATTGAGATTGCCAATTTGTACTTCCCAAGCGCTTAGTACAGTGCTCTGCACACAGTAAGTGCTCAATAAATACGATTGAATGAATGAATGAATGTGGGGACAGGGACTGTATCCAATCTGCCTAATTTGTATCCACCCCAGTGTTTAGGAAAAGTCTCTTACTTCTTCTCAGTTCCCTTGTCTGGCAATTGGCAATTGAGATTGCCAATTTGTACTTCCCAAGCGCTTAGTACAGTGCTCTGCACACAGTAAGCGCTCAATAAATACGATTGAATGAATGAATGAATGTGGGGACAGGGACTGTATCCAATCTGCCTAATTTGTATCCACCCCAGTGTTTAGGAAAAGTCTCTCACTTCCTTTCAGTACCCTCATCTGTAAAATGGGGATTAAGACTGCAAGCCCCACATGGGACAGGGACTGTGTCCAATCTGCCTAATTTGTATCTACCCCAGTGCTTAGGGCAAGTCATTTCACTTCTCTCAGTTCCCTCATCTGTAAAATGGGGAATGAGACTGCAAGCCCCATGTGGGACAAGGATTGTGTTCAATCTACCTAATTTGTATCCACCCCATGGTGACAGGGACTCTGTCCCACCCAATTACCTTGTATCTACCCCAGTACTTACTACAGTGCTTGGCACATAGTGCTTAACAAGTACCATAATAATTATTATTCTTATTAGATGGAGCAAAAGCCAAGTGAAATCCGCTTCTGGACTGACCCCTTCATCTCTCCTTACAAGTCCCAGCATATAGAGTGAATTATGTGGCTATGAAAACCTGGCCAAGGGATGTTCCTGGTTTGCTTTTGCAGTCATTTCCTCTCAACAGCACAGGCAGTGAGCATCAAGAGGGAAAGAGTCCTCTCAATTCCCTCATTCACTCCAGGATTCTGGCCCCTAACTCTGTTTTAAAAGATCTTAATTTCATCCCAGTAAAGTTCGGTCTGGAGGTCAATACCTCTTTGACTTTGACCCTAGGATCTCTCTATATACTCTGCTCTTTCTACAGTTTTTTTTTATGGCATTTTGTTAAGAGCTTACTACAATCCAAGCACTGTACTATGCGCTGGCTAGATATGAACTAATCAGGTTGGACACAGTCCACGTTCCACATGGGGCTCACAGTCTTAATCCTCAATCTACAGATGAGGCAACTGAGGCAGTAAAGCTACGTGACTCACCTAAGGTCACCCAGCAGACAAGCGTTAGAATTGGGATTAGAACCCAGATCCTCTGATTCGCAGGACTATGCTCTTTCTATTAGGCCATGCTGCTTCTCGATCTTACCTTATTGCTGATCTTTTTTAGATGGTCAGGCCTTGGGAGACCAGCAGTTGTATCTAGTTCTCACCACTGCACCTTCCAAACCCTTAGAACAAAGCTTTGCATGCGGTAGGGGCTTAATAAATACGATAACTACTACTGTTAAGACAGCTTGCTGCTAAGGTCTTAGTGACAGTTTAAGTTCGGTATTGAAAGTGAAGATGTTTTGGTTTGCCCAAGTTAGGCTGAAAAATGACCTTTGGTTCATTATGCTGACTTCTACTCTGTAGAGCTGACTCTGTAGTGAGATCTAAATCCATCTCATCTCTCCCTATTAATTTGGTTCCAAAACACCGTCATTATCTCAGCTATTTCTGAATGACTATCTCAGGGACTTTTGTCCGTTGAGGTGTCATGTTCTCCAGATAAACTGTAAACAGAAGCTTATCATCAACGGCCTGGTACTCTACTTGGGAGCATCTTTGATTTCTTCTTCATAAGAGAAATTGAATAGAACTAGTACCTAACACCTCTCCCCTGATGATGGGGAAAATATTAAAGAGGTTGCAGTTATTATGACTGGCAATAACATTATGTAATAAACATCAGAGCTGTGTAAATTTCTCTAGACAACCAAGCCAACTGAGAGTAACTAATTGCAGCCTGAAAAGCTTTGCTCAGGTCACGGTCCGGCATAGAAACACAGCTAGGCATTCTGGCTCAGAACAATATTTTCAGCCAAACATTTCTCTCTCCAAAACATACCTGTCTTGTGAGACAGAGCCTTTGAAATGCAGCGAGCCCAACCTGATCATTAAGGGGGAAATTCCTGGAAATCATCCAGTGCTGAAAGCCAAAATGGAAGTTTAAACTCATTTTGCTAAGATAGAAATGTTATGGGAATCATCCAACAAGAGCCACCTTTCCCCAAAGAAATGGCACTCATAAGAAGTTTCAGTCGTGGAAAATATTTTCCCCCTGGAATCAGAAGGCTCACCGTAGGTCATCTATTCTTGTGCTTGGCTGAAGACTGAGGCTATTTCTATTTGGGACGCCATTCTATTGACTATTTTTTGCCAACTGAGCATGCTGGTGGTACTGAATGTCTTTTAAGGTTGCTATTTAGCTTTATTTAATCAGTCAGTCAATCAATGGTAGGTACTGAGTGCTTACCGTGTGCAGAGGACTGAGCTAAGCACTTGGGAAAGTACAATGCAACAGAGTTGCTAGATGCAATCCCTGCCCATAGGAAGCTTTCAGTCTACAGGGTCAGACAGATGTTAAAATAGATTAGGGATAGGGGAAAGAGAGTATAAGGATAGTTACCTAAATATTATGGGGCTGGGGTGAGTGTCAAGGTGCTTTAAGGGGTACCCAGCCAGTTCTCCTTCCTCCTCTCATCTTAAAGTCAGATCAGTGAGTCATAAATGCTGCTTTGCAGCTCAATAAAGGCAACAGCCCCTCGCCTTAAAATAACTGGGATATACCCTTACTGTTTTCACATTTCACATAATGCAAGCTCATGCAAAAGGAATTCCATTCTGATGGTGATATTTCACTGTATCCCTTAATGCCAAAGGGTAACAGAATTAAAGAGCTGGGAACAACACAACAGTAAATGCTATTCCTAACCATTTTTAATCTCATTTTTCAACCAATGATGGGAGGAAATCATCACCTAGTACAGAAACCCATATTCATCAGGGGTTGTCCCAAAGAATACCAGCTCCAGTTTACAGAAAGCACACATTATACAAATATGTGTTCCCTCCCACAAAAGATTGGCAGGAATATAAGCAACTAATAAAAATTTGCTGTAAGAAAGCAGTTTGTTTTCATTTTTACATTTCGTACGGTCACTGAACTAATTCATGAAAAAATGGTAAAGCATTTTCAGTTCCAAGGTAGAAGATTTAGGGAGACCCTAGAGTTTAAATGATAAAATTAGACTCTCTAACCTTGTCTGTAGAAGAAGAAGTGTTAGGGGACATGGCAGATGAGCACCCTTGACTAGCTCAATCAATCCGTGGTATTTATTGAGAGCTTACAGACTGCGGAGTACAGTCCTAAGAGCTTGGGTGACTAGAGTACAACAGAGTTGGTCTTTCAAAGTATTTTAACTATTCTGAGCATTTATTATTCAAGGTAGAAAAGACCTCAACTAAAAGTAACTTTGCTCCCCCCCGCCGCCGCCAAAACCTTATCATTTTAAAGGGCTTTATAGCTACTCATCAATTCACAGGAATATATGCCTAAGAGGCCAGAATAATTATGAGATGAGAAACCAAGACAGTGCATTGCATATCTACATGTCTATGTTTCTGAGTAGCTCTCTGTTGCTCAGCCAAATGGCCAAGCTATAGGAAATGTTTTCCAACAAAATACTGAAAGTATACAAATGTGCAAGAGCTTCTTTCTCATAGACTCTCCTAGCCTATAAACTCACTGTGGGCAGGGAATGTGTCTATCAACTGTACTCTGTACAACTGCACTGTACTCTCCCAAGCTCTGTACACAGAAAGTGCTCAATAAATAAATGTTTGATAGACACTCACATACTTGGATTAAGTCTCACTGTTGGCTGTGTCATCGCCAAACCAAATGATAACTCTTTAGGTAAACAGATTTTGTTGCCGAATTGTACTTTCCAAGTGTTCAGTACAGTGCTCTGCACATAGTAAGCGCTCAATAAATACAATTGAATGAATGAATGAACGAACAGAAAAGCATAGTCCCGCCTCGTGTTAATTTATCCCCATGTTCAGCATAAAAATTACTTAGAAAAAGAACATTTGGGGGACCTTGATTAATTTAATAGAACTGCTTGTCCTTTCAAGATGCATCACAATAATAAGATTTTTAAATATGCAGGTCTTTGGAAAATATTCTGTATTCTTTATGAATCATCTTCTATATAAGAATCTGCCAATTTTCAAGCATTATAATTAATGTATCATGTAATGTATAATGTATACATAATATACACTAGCTATGAATACTACACTAATATATAATCTAAATAATATAGAAAAATAGATTTCATCAAAATATGTACCCATCCATTTTTAAGCTAGCAAAGTGATAGCTTGAAATAAGCCAGAACCTACAAAATAGTTGTAAGAAGCATTTATTTCTTACCTGTTACTTTCTCTTCTCATCTATGTATGTTTTCCAAGACTTTCACATTCTTCTTATTCTACAGTGTAGACATCAAAATTAAAAGACCAAAGGGAGGCGAACTTGAGCTCTAAATCCAATTTCTGTAGGTTCCGTTGTAACTCCCCAGATCACAGTGCTACTTTTTGGCCAGCTGAAGTCTGCTTCAAAGCCGATTTTTAAATTAGTAGAGTGAGAAGATCACATCTTTTTGGGGGTGCCCATGGCCTCTAGGTTCCCCTTAGCATCATCAAGTCTGGACTGAGCCCACCCTAAGCAGAAGCACCTCAGGAGGCCTGGCTTGGCCTTGAATCACCCTTTATTTGAAGAACCCCAGGAAGATGAGTTAGTTTTGGAGCCAATCTAAGGATTTGAGCTCACTCTACTCAATCAATGGTATTTATTGAGCGCTTACAGTGTGCAGAGCACTGTACTAAGCGCTTGATAGAGTACAATATAACAGAGTTGGTAGACACGTTCCCTACCCACAAGGAGCTTACACTCTAGGAGAGATCCAAGTAGCATTAGGGGTCCCAGACTGGATCAAACCTTTCAGGATTGCCCCCAATCTCCTACTTGCTCTGAAGCTTTCTCTGGTCTCACGGACCAAACTAGATAGTCTCCAGGCTCCTGTTTTTCCCCAGGGCTGGGCTGGGTCAGACCAGAACCAGACTAACTTTTGGGGATGCAGAGTGAAGTTTGGGATACATAATCATTTCCCTAGCTGTGTTTCCTTCTTGTGGCCCTCGAAATGGAAACAGGAAGAGTGAAAACCCTGGTGGAAGTAAAGCTAAATATCTATTCTAATGCTTCAGTTTAAGACCATTGAAAACCTGTAAATGCGTGTCCAGCGTGATGACTCATTTTCCATCCAGCTCTGAAGTAAACCCAAAGGTGTGCAACCGAATCCCTGTATTGCAAATTCAATTTGGTAGATTTTGCAATATTGCTTTACAATATTCAATAGGCCAAGCTATAATTTAACTTCTTAAGAAATGTAGAATTCTTAATACACTCAATAATGTCATTGTTAGAACTCATAAAACATTTCTTCAGAACAATGCCATGAGAATCTTTAATTAAATTAGGGATGAATAATGGAAAGCATGAGATTTGTCATGATAACACCCAACATTGCTAACGGGCCTTCTTATTTTCATCCATTCATTCATTCTTTCAATCAAACGCAATTACTGAGCACTTACTGTGTGGAAAGCACTGTACTAATTGCTTAGGAGAGTACAGTGTAACAACAAACAGACATATTCCCTGACCACAGTGACCTTATGGTCTAGAGGTGGAGACAGACATTAATATAAACACATAAATAAATTCCAGATATGTACTTAAGTATTGTGGGGCTGGGAGGGGTGGTGAATACAGGGAGCCAGTCAGGGCGGTGCAGAAGGGAGTGGGAGAAGAGGAAAGGAGGGCTTAGTCAGGGAAGGCCTCTTGGAGGAGATGTGCCTCTAATAAGGCTTTGAGAGTGGGTAGAGAAATTGTCTGTCAGACATGAAGAGGGAAGGCATTCTAGGCCAGAGTCAGGACATGGATGGGGTATGTTCCTTAGCTGGGACATAGGCAATATTCTTTTTAGTTGAAACAATAAATTCTCCTTTTGTTTTTTTTTAAATGAGGGAGCCTTCTGTCGGGAGTGATGAATGAGCCTCAGTCCTCAGATGAAGGACTGATTATAGTGGAAGTGGTTTGAGCAACGCCATTCATACTCTCTCTTCCCTATCAGTCATGTTCCCATAGAGGCGCTCAGAGATTTTCCAGAAAATAAATTGTAACAGGAAATTTTAGATGAATTGGGATTTTTTGATCCTAGAGGAAAGAAAATTTTGAGTTTTTTTATGGTATTTTTAAACGCTTACTATGTGTCTAACACTGTTCTAAGAGCTTAGCTAGGTATAAGTTAATTAGGTTGGACACAGTCCCTGTCCCGCATTGGGCTCACATCTAAGTGACCAAGAAGTTAAGTGACCTGCCCAAAGTCACATGGAAAGCAATTGGCAGTGTCAGAATTTGAACCCAGGTCCTCTAACTCCAAGCCCCGTGCTCTTTCCACTAGGCCATACTGCTTCTCATTTAACTATAACTTTATAGTTAAATTTATAAACCTCTATTCAACCAGTCACTTAAGTTTTGCAAGCCAAATACAATTGGCTTGAGGGAACTGAAAGCATACACTGATCAAATAAAGCTCTTGAAACCTCACAAGCTTCTTAATGCTTGAATATGAAAATTAGCAATTTAAGGGATGTATTGAAAGAGCAAAATACCATTTCCTCACTTCTCTAAAACCTCCAATTGTTGCCCATTCATCTCCACATCTAACTGCTCCTCACTATCAGCTGTAAGTCACTCATTCAGCTCTCTCGTCTTCTATCTTCCCTCCTCTCCTAGGGACTGTCTCTTTATGTTGCCAACTTGTACTTCCCAAGCATTTAGTACAGTGCTCTGCACACAGTAAACGCTCAATAAATACGATTGACTGATTGATTGATTGATTGGACAACCCAGCCCACAAACTTCACTCTTCTAATGCCAACTTACTTACTGTGCTTTGATCTCATCTTTCTCACCATTGATCCCTTCCTCTTGCCTTCCCCCTTCATAGCTGACAGACCATCTCTCTTGCTATCTTCAAAGCTCTACTAAAATCATATTTCCTCCAGGAAATCTTCCCTGACTGATCTCTTCTCCCCCAACCTTATTCTCCCTCCATACCGCTTCATCCATGCACTTAAGTCTGTACTTCCTAAGCACTTTTGATACCAAAACCCCACAGCCCTCAAGTACATATCTTAAACTGTGTTGATTCCCCCATCTGTAATTTATTTTCATATCTGTCTCTCTCATGAGATTGTAAGCTCCTTGAGTAATAATAGTAGTGGTTATAGTACTTAAGTGCTTATTGTGCACAGAGCTCTGTACTTAGAATACACAGGAGGGAATTAGACATGGCATCTGTCCCTTGGGGGAATCACAATCTAAGGTGACAGGGATCCTGCCATCTCTCAAGGGCTTAGTACATTGTTCTGCACACAGTAATTGCTCAATAAATACCACTGACTGATTGATTACAGGCATTTCCATTGTTCTGCACACAGTAATTGCTCAATAAATACCACTGTTTGATAGATTACAGGCACTTCTATTAGCCCAAATGTTTTTAAGTTATAAAACTTACCTTTGAGCCAACTTCTATCCGCTCGGCCTTCCAATTTTCTAAAAGCACAGTTAAATGATTTTCCCTCGGTTTCATATTCTTCTTTTATATTATAGGCCCCAATTAAATTAACTTTCCTATTAAACAAACATGTTGAGAATGAAGGATTTTGACATGTTTTGCCAATTAATGAAACTGAAAAGAGTTAATAAATCTTCTGAGAATACATATCATTCTTGTAAAATGAAACTTTATTCTAAAATGTATCCAAAATTTGAAGACACAAAGCACCATTTAAACATAGACATGTATATATACAGAGAGCATTAAAGCACAAAAAATTGTTATGATTGTATACTACTTAATAAGCTTCCACCGATAAAACTTTAAAATTTAAGTATGTTTCTTTTCCAAACAATTGAAAATTCTATGTGCAAATTACATTTTCTATCACTCAAAAAGAATAAAAGGGCAAAAAATATGAGAATATTCAAAGCTGCAAATTCAAATACAAAAACGAAATAAGGGTGTAACTCCATACACTTGGTGAGCTCATGCAGATATGCAGTGTAATAAACTAAGATTCCAATTCATCACAAATGGAACAAATCTGCTTTCAAAAGGAAGAAAAATTGGTGAACTAAATTAGACCAGTTAGAACCTAAACTGGAGTGTATTTCAAAAATTCTCTCTACTCTCTGAGAGACTCTACTTTTCTGTACCCAAATTCTCTAGAATATGATTGCTGATATAGCACATCTGATGCCAAACTATAGCTTATCCTCTCTTGCACTTAGATATCTGAAGAAGACTTTTCCATTTTAGCTCATTTCCTGAGCTTCCCTAAACACGAATCATTCATAGTCACAATCTGAATATGTATTTAGCAGGACAGAAAATTCCTGCTAAAGTTTTATCAATGGTTCAATGATGTAGTTAACATGTTTTCTTATAGAAGACATTCAAATTTCTGCATAAACAATAAAAAAGTATTGAAATTTTTCAAGTGAACAGGAATTCTTCCCATCCAAAGTTCAACATTATGTTTTAGTTCTTTCCTATGCAGTTATTAGAAATCAATTCTGCAAATCCAACTCAATGAAGTTCAGTGGAATCAAAAGGAACATATATGCTGACCTATTTAGAGACTTAGACTTTCAACCTCCTTTATGAATATGGCTATTATTATTTGTTTTTATAACTGCTAAAAATTCACCTATCACAAAGGTACAGAGTTGAGCATGATCCTTCCCCTAACTCATAGCAATAAAGATTAATTGAGCATGTTAATTTGACTGACACCTATTTTTGATGAGAATCAGACTTACTGACTTCAACATTTTTAGCTGAATCTAAATGGACAAGTTATTTGGATCATTTCCAGCCTAAAAATCATTCAAGTCCTAATGTCCATTATTTCAGGGCCCTTAAAAGTCCTTTAATGTAAAAATAAATATGGATAAATGATATCAAAATATATTTGGGGTTCAGGAACACTAAGATAATTTGATCATTTATATTCAATCTTTGACCCTCTTTATATAAGCAAGTGAAGAGGATAGATGTTTAAAATAATGATTATTCTAGAAAATCAAGAGCCAAGAGATACTATTGTAGAATAACCAGTTTAGGATCACTACCATCAGGACTAACTATATTAATTATATTTACCACAAGATGAACTGCACTGCTTTCCTCTTAACATTGCCTATGAGACACAAAATGTTTGGGGATTAGCATAAAGAAAAAACACAATTTTAAACTCAATCAGTGGAACTTATTGAGCACCACAACACAGTGAGTGCTTGGAGAAAATAACAGAATTAGAAGATGAGATATCACCCTCAAGGAGTTTACAATCTAGTAGGGGGTGGTTTCAGATTCAGACTAATTGTCTTATTTCTTAGTATTTAAATCAAATAGCAGATTTATTACACACACACCCCTCACCCCTTTACTCCCACCTATTCAGAAAAGCACATTCTTTTAAAAGAATGAAAAAAATAAAAAAGAATAGGATTTTGAAACCTTTCTCATCTTTTAAATTCAATGTTTAGGTGACATAGTAATAATAATAATAATGATGGCATTTATTAAGCGCTTACTATGTGCAAAGCACTGTTCTAAGCACTGGGGAGGTTACAAGGTGATCAGGTTGTCCCACGGGGGGCTCACAGTCTTAATCCCCATTTTACAGATGAGGTAACTGAGGCACAGAGAAGTTAAGTGACTTGCCCAAGTCACACAGCTGACAATTGGCGGAGCCAGAATTTGAACCCCTAACCTCTGACTCCAAAGCCCAGGCTCTTTCCACTGAGCAACGAGAAAACTCCTGCTTCCAAGGAATAAAATGAGCCTTTCTGATATCAGCAAATAAGATAGGGAGGGAAAGTTTTGGGTTTTTAAAAATCTTTTAATTTCTAATTTCTTAAAATGTTGCAAATGGTCCAATTGGGAAGAGAGTAGTAATATACATATTTTTGAAGGCCTGTTTTTCATGGGTTAGTTGTAATTCAGAAGTAAGCAATAGACAACATGATGGTGATGGCTAGTGAAACATCAGATATTGTGAGGAAAAAAAACCGGAGGCTTTTCTTTCAACAGGTTATTATTTATCCAACTTTGATCCGGTGTCTGTTCTATTTTACTTAGCAAAGCATACATCAAGAATCCTGTCTCTCAGGATATATGTTGTAATAATAAGCATACTGTTTATATTGTAAATGCATTTCAGAAGCCACTGTAAAATTAATTTGATTTTCGATGCAAGGTTCTGAGTTTCTGAGGCAGACTATTAGTCTGCTACTTAGATCAGCATATCTGTTTGTAGAAATAACTCTTCTATTGCAAATGCGATTCAACAGATGAAAATGACTGAAGAAAGACAAGACGGAATTACGCTTTAGGATCACAGAAAGAAATATGGGATTATTCTGTGAGAAATGAAAGGTTGTAATAGATGAAACTCTCCTGTTCGTTTTTCATAATTTTATAAAAGAAGTTTTTTGGAAATCAAAACTACTAGCCCAAAGTTATGGCTATGTTTGCCATTAAATGTTGTCGAGAACTACTGATTGAAGGGGCATAAGTAGTTGACTTAGTTTGAATGTTTCAGAAGAAACTACAAATCATGCTTGGCCCATGTGGTAAAATTTTGCCCCCAAAATGTCTTTCTACAGTGAACATCCAAAAAATTGTTTGACTCAAAATGTTAATATGCAGGAAATATAATCCCTTAACATGATTTGTACAATATTGATGGACACCTTCACATCTCTTTGATGAACAATTTTAACTGATACCTTATCCAGAAAGAGCAACTACTAAGGCAGCACAGAGAACAATATTTTCAGGGAGGGAGATCAGATTTTATTGTACATGAAAAATAATCCACGAACATCAACCTTTCCTATCAGTTACTGAATTATTTTTCCTCTTCCAAAACTTTACTAAAACTTAGAAAATAGCAACAACAAAACAAATTTCTTGTAAATGCATCATCCAGATTATGGAATTCATTAATAAATCACTTCCTGTGTGCTGAGCTCTTGAGAAAGTACAATACAATGAAATTAGTAGACACATTTCCTGTCCACAAATCTAGACCCATTTGGGGAAACTTCGAGAAGTCAAATTAAAATTTACAAGTGAGATAAGTCCCAAAATTCAATTCAGAAACTGGGAGGGGAAGTGCTGTCTAGGAATACAGTAACATATTTTCTTAGGTGCACATTCAGAGGTGCATCCTGCTGATGTTATGGGAGATGACCGCTGATACTGCCAATATGACTATTGCCAATGACTAAAGGAGAGGGATATCAAATGGGAATACACTGAAATTGAATTCTAGGATCTGACTTCACTGCAGGCTACAGAGCATGTGGAAGTAGCAAGGAGCATGAATAATCCCCTTCTAGACTGTGAGCCCCCCTTTTAGACTGTGAACCCGTTGTTGGGTAGGGACCGTCACTATAGGTTGCCAACTTGTACTTCCCAAGCACTTAGTCTAGTGCTCTGCACACAGTAAGCGCTCAGTAAATACGATTGAATGAATGAATGAATCCATCAATCAATGGTCTTTATTGAGCACTTACTATCCGCAGAGCACTATACTAAGCGCTTGGGAGAGAACAATACAACCGAATGAGCAGACATGTTCCCTGCCTGTAATGAACTAGGGTGGTTTGGAAGTTTGGACAGAGGATAAAAGCTGATGCATCAATAAATTGTAATTCTCCCATCCCCAACAAAATGTGTATGAATGAATCCACCACTGAGCTGAGGAATCGAGCCATGCTCTGCTCTGTATAGCACGTAATGTTAAGGTTACCTGGACATCATAGTCCATGACATCCTAGCATCCTGGGAATTCCAGCGCATTCTGGTGCATTCCCCTCCAGAGACCACTCCGGCCTGGGTCAAGGCCACCCCGTAGGTGGTGGTGCTACTATGAATCCCTGTCACCCTTGGAGGCATCCTGCTTGGTATCGAGTATGATCAATCAATCAATCAATCAATTGTATTTTTGAGTGCTTACTGTGTGCAGAGCACTGTACTAAGCGCTTGGGAAGTACAAGTTGGCAACATATAGAGACAGTCCCTACCCAACAGTGGGATCACAGTCTAAAAGGGGGAGACAGAGAACACCTCTTCCCCACTTCCTTCAGGTATGAAGAAACAATATGGGATGCTATTTCCTCTTTCAATGTTTTGAGATCTAGAATGACACAGATTTTACAGAGAATCTGAATCAGAAAAAGCCAACTCTCAATATTGACCAGGAATCCATCAATCAGTCAATGGTATTTAATGAGTGCTTACTACTTACAGGGCACTGAATTAAGCATTTGGGAGTGTACAATAGGGGTGGCAAATGTGACCTCTGCCCTCTAGCAGCTTACAGTATGGTGAAAAAATATAACTAGAAAGTTTTAATTCTGGCTCCACTACTTGTCTGCTGTGTGACTTTGGGCAAGCCACTTCACTTCTCTGTGCCTCAGTTCCCTCATCTGTAAAATGGGGATGAAGACTGTGAGCCCCACATGGGTCAACCTGATGACCTTGTATCTACCTCAGTGCTTAGAACAGTGCTTGGCACAAAGTAAGCACTTAATACCATTATTACTATTAAAATCCACTAATGAGCCCAATTCTCTTCAAGCACAACATTTTAATCACCAGCCTTTCTGGGCTTAGAGGAAAGGCTGCTTCTAGAGTTTCCTCTCCTCCAAGATGGGTTTAGGGATGATTACTGGATTCTAATCAACTTTCTAGATTTCACTTTGAAGAAAATCCTTTCCATTCTCACTTCTGAACTGTCATTTATTTTCTTCTATGCAGACAATGTCACATTTTAAAAATGCTCAGGCAAAGGAATAAATGTTGTACCTCCTGGCTGTAATACTTGGGCTATATAATGGTAGGAAAAGGAGGGGGTTCCTTCACCCAAATTTACCACACACTCCCCTGGAAGACTGAAGACTTTGAAACAAGAGGATTAAATTGCAGTTCAGCTTGCGGAAATACGGAAAATTTCCCACAACGGAAGAATTTGAGAGATGGGTTATAGTTAACGAATAATTGCATTTCTCAACAGAAGCACAAAATTACTGGGACACACTTGCGTACAACCCACACTACACATCTGTGAACTGTCCTTGCTTATGGATTTTTGGGGGCACTAGAAGAGGATCCAGATATTTCAAACAGCTTGGCATCAGGTTATGAAAAAACAAAAAAACAAAAAACACTCAGCCAAAAAAAACACTTGGCCACTTTTCCTCAAGTGCTTCTTGGTAGACTCAGATGTGGTGGTAAACCTCTCTGATTCTAAAAGGAGGCTTCAGCAGGTAAATGTCCCAGGAAATTTCAATTCTGCTCGGCAGTCACCAGACAGGCAGAAACAAACACCGACTGATCCCGCCTGCCTGAAACTTGCGGAGCAGTAAGCAAACAACCTTTCGAAGAGTTTGATAGTTCACCCTGTCCAGGGTGAGCAACCATTTGTACCTCCTGGTAAGGTAAGATAAGTTTATTTAGTTGATTTTGATACCAAATGCCTCACGGGGAGGGCAGGCAGGGAAAAATGTTTGTTGTTGGTACTTATTTGCAAGACTGTTTAATGCTTATGAAGCATTAACAGGACTTTGGTTTTTAAGGTCCTCTTAGGAAACCAGCTCTCAACTGAATAAACTTCATGTAGTTCAGTTTAACCACGCTGCCAAAAATTTTCAAACATGCACATTGGTAATACATTCTACTCAAATTCAATATAAAAAAAAATACCTGGAACTAGAGAACCGTTTACATTCTTGCAATCAGTATTAACCAAATCCTTAGTGCCTGCAGTTAATTCAAGACAGCCGAACAACTCCCAGAACACTTGAGGGGAAAAATTGATGTAAGATGCCCATTTCCCCAAGCACACAGTCCAGCGAATCTCTATTATAAATGCAAAAGATCATTATGCAAATCTTTCCAGAATTGGAAGGTACAGTAACATCATCCAAAATAAGGCTCTAAATCTTTAGGGAAGTGAAGCGATTAGAGGCAACCTGTCAGACCTCTACTCACCCCAGACCACTTCACACTGAAATGATTTAAGAGTCTCATTTTAGAGATATTCACAACACACGAGTTCGAGAGAGATTCTCATTGTGAATTCTTCTGAATTCAAAAGTGACTCTCCCTGGATCATGAACCTTTGAAACCCAGCATCTGTCAGGAAGGACTGGTTGTGAGATTTATATCTGGATCTTTTGAGCTACCTGCTTTTCAACTGCACTTTGTGAAATGAACTGTCTTTTCCTACTGCCTTGAAGCACAGAGAATTCAGGACGGGGAACTTTGCTCCTCTGATGGACTTCGTGGGAACATCATACAAATAATGACCCTGAATTCAAAATGTCATTTTGTGAAAATCAGATATGGATCCTGGATTTTTTTCACTTTTTGTTTTAAAGTATTGGGCCCTTAAATAATAGTTGTGGAATTGGGGAATTACTCGTTGCTTTCCCTCCTCACTAGCTATTTAATGCAATCACAAAAAGCATTCACAATACTCTACTTTTAATGCTAGAAAATGTCTCTCTAGGGGCTCTTCAGGAACCTAAAAAGCATGCATCAGTAACCACTCCCAAAATTAACATAATTAAACATATTGGAATTCAGCTAGTGCTTGCTTGATGAGATGGCCCTATGAGAACTCTAAAGTGAAATGGAGAAAAATTATTTAAATTTGAATTAATGTTCCGGTCACTGATTGATTTATGTGTACTGTTAAACCAATTCTGAAACCAATACGCATGCTTAACATCGCTTCAATCATTCGTGAACAATGGCAAACTTGATGAAAGAGCAACAAATAACGGACAACAGTATTACCCACATGGTTGTAAAATCCAAAGTTACCTTTTGGCTTTGAAACAAGAATTTGCAGTCATAATCAATGGAGACACAAGCTTTCTAACACAAACCTACTATAATTTATAGACTCTATGTGATGACAGAGATTATATTGTGTGCATTAAAAAAAGAAACCATTTCTACTTAGAATTGGAGGAGCAAATGTAAACAATTTGACAACGTGTTTGATATTTTAAGTAACTGAAGATGATATAACCAGGTAGAAAGATGTCCCTTCTAGTTTCATCAGAAAATGGGTACTACTAGGTATAGAGGAAACCTGCAAACATATAGTTTGGTAACCGGCATAAAGAAGAACAGATTTACACAAGGATGGCTGTATTCGTTGAGGAGGAACACTTGCCACAAAAGCAGATACAATGAGGTGTTTGCACATTTAAAGATTTTTTTTGATAAATACTTCTTTGGATGGCATGGTTTTCCAGAATTTATCTGAATGCACCCAGTATTTTCAAATTGGCCCAGAATTAAAATTGGCCTATTTCCATTTCTTTTCATATCATTTTCATGCTTTTATCTGAGGCTTTAACAGAGTTATCACTGTAAACGAAAACCTTACAACTACAGTAAACTCAGGTGTTTGTTTAGCTTCCTTCTCTTTCACCTTCTATTATCATTTTACTAGTTTGCCCATCAATCAAAAGGCAAGAAAGGAGATGAAGTTCAAATTAGTGCTTTGAATGGCATTTTTCATTGTTTCAAATATCCATATTTTTGTCCCTCGGTAGTGTGGTAAATGAAGAGTTGCCTACACTAAAAAAATCTGGAATTATATTTCTCGAAGCAAACCACCCTTAAACCACACTTAAAGGATATGTTGTAATTCTGAATTCCTACAAAGGTTTTTCCATGGGAAAATTTCTACTTAATAGAAGCGAAATGCAAACTTCATTTTATTAAATGACTAGGAACCCAGAACTCATTTAGAATTTATCTGGAAGGAGCTGATAGAAGTCTGTGGATCAATACGGAATGTCACTTGTTGGGAACTGTTATATCTGTAATCTCCAGGTATGTACCAGAGATGAGGAAGAAGAATAGGCAGCACCAAAGAATTCCTACAGCTCTATTTGGCCCAGAGATCTTGTTATGGCCAACAATGTTTTAATGTCACTGGCAAGAAAGGATTTAGGAGAGAGAGTTATTGCACATGTTTGAAATCAATTATAGTTCTTTAAGAATGCACCACAAACCCCAAAGGCAGGCGTTCCTATGCTGTTATGTATTCATGAGTTCACTTCCTCTGCACTGGATAGCTACTAAAATGAGACTGGGTGTCTTTTCCCCACTATAGGAAAATACAGAAATAGTTTTGTGTCAAAGCTCTAATTGTAACGAGTGGCCAGATACTACAGGAGAGAGTAGTAATTTGTGGGAACATCTGAAAGAAAAAAAAAGGTTAATTTTTGTGAATCAATACTTTTCTTTGGAAACTTTTCTTTAGGCAAGTCATTTTCTATCCAACGTGAACATTCGCCTTGTGATTTTGTAGCTATCCTAGGTCCGATTTGCTTGGATCCACCCCAGCGCTTAGTACCGTGCCTAGCACAGAGTAAGTGCTTAACAAATATCATTATTATTAGTAGTAGTACAGCGCTTGGAACGTAGTAAGCTCTTAACAGATATTGTTTTTATTATTATTATTGTACCCTGGGAATCTGATTCCACAAAGTCATTCATTACTTACCAGTTGTAAGTTTTTATCACGCATCTGTACTGCAAATATTTATGGCTAAGAATTTTCAGCCTTCTTAATTATTTTATATTTTGAGATCCCTGGTTTTGATGGTTTGGGGGGTCTACCGTCTAGTTCAATTATTTATAGTGGGAATCAAGTTCATGAAGTTCTGATCTGATTTCTCAAAACTCTATCACTCAAGAAACATTTATGCTGGATTCAATTGCAAAGATTTGATTTATTTTCAACCTCTTTTCCAAACAGTAATGAAATAGTTGCTAGAAATGAAAGGTTGGAAATTATAAATGAAAGCTATACTTTTATTAAATGTGAAAACATGTACCCAATAAAAGGATATCTTTGTACATTTTCATGGCAAGTTTTCCCGTTACAGAAATTCAAATGATGAATAGTGGCCAAATATAGGTGTGGATAAAAATGGTGAAGCAGTTATCCTCCGATAGTGAAAATTGTAATGATGAACAATTAAAAATACAGGAAAAGAGAGTAAATTTACAAAAATGTTTAGGTAGCTGTGGGCAGTGGTTTAATAAATTAAGAAACAGAAGAAAGCTAAAAGTCAACCTAGACACGAATTAGATTTATGCATAAAATTATGCATTTCAAAAACTTTACAAGAAACATCGTATTACTATTTCCAGGAAGACTCAAGAATGAACAATTTAACATGTCCTGAGAACAAAAACCCAGTTTCAAATTCTAAAATTATGACTATTAGGTAAACTATTAAGGACAGCTACTGTGTGCATGAAAAAGAAATATTTCTAACTACATATAAAGATTTTTTCCCTTTTTTTGTTTGAAACATCAACATGCCCTTTAAATTATTCTAATATGCTACTATATAGTTTGTAGTAATTATATTAAAGAGATCCCGATGCAAATAAAGCCCAAGATTTTCAAAAAACAGAAAGTCCTAAGAAAAGACAAAGTCATGCACACAAATTATTTCAATTATAATTAGTTCAGATTGAGACATTTTCCAGGGTCTGATGGAATTTCAAAGGAGATTTGTTTTTCATACTCTGGAAGAGCTGAACAGGTTTCCTTACTGAATCAGATCCTTTCGTTATTTTTTAATAACTAGATGGATCATTACATTTAACTGATGCCCACGAGCTGCTCAATTTCTTAGCTGAAGAAAACTTTGTTGGTAATACCAGTCACCAGTTTCCCTTTCTACGGGACATCAGGGGAATCCAAAGTCAGCTCTTTTCAGATATTTGTGGATCTCTCACTTAACGCAGGAGGGGAAAATTGACTGTGCAGCTTCGAGTTTAACTTGGAACAAATACCCTTAACCACATCACTCCTTCCTACAAATATTAAAGTTTACCTTGGTGGCCCTTCAGGTCTAAATGCAATCTAAAAGATGAAGGACCAAATGTGTCTAGGGGGCAGGACTGTAAAATTCAATGATTTTGGCAATCAAAAATAAGTACAACATTTATTCTGCGAATAGCCACCCTATCAAGGAAAAGGGATAAAGAAAACGTGCAATTTTGGGCACGGATACACAGAGAGGGCAGGGAAAGGAAGGGAGTATTTTGGGCCCAGGGATACCAAATAGGATGGGGAAGCTTCCCTGTAAAGTCCTAGTCTGCTGTACATATACCTTTGTTACACTCTATAATCCATACACAGTACTGTCTTCATGAAGGATAGGAAGAATATTGATATTCATATGAACTTCTTATGGAAATCATTTTCTTTCTGCTAAAGAAAATGTTAACAGAGATATGCTTTTCTTACCTGTTAATTACAGTATGAATTTTTTTCTTTCGAACCCATCGAAGGAAAGGGTGGCTCAGGGACCCTGCAAAGGGACTTGGAGCTTTTTGTCTGAAGGATCTCACTAGGATATGGGATGATGACTAAAACTTGGTCCTACATGAAATCAATCATTATCGTCATCCTTGGTTTCTAGTGAGTAAATATCCCAGTCCTAAATATAACAATTAAAAATGCATTCGCTTTTACAAACATTTACTCTATGTGAAAGCACTGAGCTAAGTGCTGGGGTTGATAGGAGATAATCAGATCAGACACAGCCTCTGCCCCTGCTTAGGAGAGTGGGGGCAAGACAACCCCCATTTTAGAGATGAGGAAAGTGAGGCTCAGAGAGTTAAGGTGCTTGCCCCAAGTCACCCAGCCGGCTAGTGGCATTGTTGGGACAAGGACCCCCTGACTCACACCAAAACCATCACTAATTGAAATTAGCCTGTATCTTTGCTACCTGTATTGGCAAAAAAGATAGCCACAGACACTGAATCACCCTCTTGTCCTCAGGTGCAGTTTCTCCACAGTAAGGACGGGGCAACGAAACTAGCATGGAAGTTGAGGAGGTCGGGGAAGCCAACGTCTTCTACCTGTAATCTAGGGCTGTCAATCTGGTATCTTTCATGAGTACTAAATTCTTATTTTAGGGGATTTGAGCCGAGACAGGGAGATTCACTTTCATCCATGATGTATCCCCAAACTTTAGCATAGGATTTAAGCTAAAGATTAGGCATGTGATTCATTAAAACCAGTTTTGCAAGAACTGAGGATGGGAATTATTGCACTTCAGAACTTCAAGTAGGAATCAAGTATGAGGCAAAAGATCCATCTGTCCAAATGTATATAAAAGTAAGGTCTCTAGTAATGAATAAGCCAGGGCAGGGCGGTAAAATAGGGTAGCTATAATTTATAGCATATAGCACAATAGGTTGGTCAAAAGTACCACCAAGTAATAATGCAATACATGACTGTTACATTTCATCTAAATGAAAAATAGACAATATAGTTGATATACTGAAGTGAAAATGGAACTGGGCAAGATGCCAAACAATAGTTGAAAGACACAGAAATGATTCATAAAGATGCTGACAACAAGCATCTCTCTTGAAAGGGATCTCTAAGTCTGCAAAAATGAAATGCCACAGGAAAGATGGTGAAGTGACAGGATAGCGTTTGCCTGAGGGCAGGACTCTTTGATCTTTAAAAAGTTCTATAGCGTACCTTATGTTCAAATCTGATCCTTAGGAGTCCAAATTTCAAAGTTGGACTTCAACAGATGTATATTCAAACCTGGGTTTCTGCTTTCAAATGGGGGCATTAGGAAGAGTTCTGCTTCATCCTGTTTGGTTAATGATCAAATGTGATGAAACAATAATTTGTCACACAAATTAAAAAGGCAAATCAGGGTCTTTTGATAACACTAGTGAGAGCTGTGGTATTTGTTTTGAAGGCCCCCAGTTGTAAAGGGGTGAATATCAATGAAGTAGTGGGTCCCCAGCTTTGCTTAAAGCTTCTTCTCTCCTCTCTGTGCACTGTTTTTATTTAATCAATCAATCGATGGTATTTATTGAGCGCTTACTATGTGGAGAGACCCTGTACTAAGTGCTTGGGAGTGTACAACAGATTTAGCAGGCACTTCCCTGCCCATAATGAGCTTACAGTCTAGAGGGAGAGACAGACATTTTTAGACCAAAATGGGTGTGATGATCTGTCAAGAACAATGGTGGGAACTGAGGTTGCACCCAGCTCTGAGGCTATGCCCTTATCATTTGCAGCTCCATCCTAAAAAAAAAGAAAAAAAGAAAAAGGAAAATGAAAACATGTGGTGTACTCTCTTCTGCCCCACATCTGCTAGTGTTATTCCTCTTACGGTGGTGGCAGTGGAGATGTCAGTAGGTCCCTGATGGTGGTAGGCCCTATCCATCGGCCTAAAGATGGATAAAATGGCCTAAATAAGGTAGGATGAGAAACATGGATAAGGTAGGTTGAGGAAAGAGTGAGAAGTTAAATAAAATCCAGTCCCTTTGGCTACTCATTTACATTTCTGAGAGAAGGCTTCTTGGAGAAGGCCCCTAAAATCATTTGCTAAAATGAAGTGTATCAGAGATCTGTAGGATAAATTCAGCCTCATTCAATCTGTCTACCATTACCCTGCAGAGCTGAGAATAGGCTATTCCTAGATCTCACTATATATGAGAAAATAACAGCCAATAGCAAATGCTGTTGACCAAAGACCCACAATAAGTCTATTTCTCAAGTTATCAAAAAAGTTTTAAAAAATCTGTTTTAGGAATCATGTGCTATTAGTGAAAACAGTACTTAGGAAAAGACTTGCATTCCCTGAGTGCTGTGAAGCCACACTTTCCTTCTTCTTCCCAATGAAAAACCTAGCAAACAGTACTCAAAAGCCCTAGAATTTTAGAGTTGGCTACTAAGCACTGGACCAAATTAGCCTCCTGTAACACTCCATACATTTTCAATGAAATCCAATACCAAAGAAAAATATGCAGAATATACTTAGCACCTACACAGAATAAGAATATCTGCCATTATTGTTTTTCCACAGCTGTACAGATTACCATTGACATTATGCTACAGCTCTGAATATGCAAATAAATAAAGGCAGCTACAGTAACTCTACTACACTAATGACACAAGGGGGAGAAATCAGTGCTTAAAAATAAAAATGATATTCTCCCCAGTATGTTTTCGTCCTTTGTCAAATCCCTATAGAGTATTGTAAGTGAAGTCAGAAGAAAAAGGATGACATTATTCTTTCAGTGTACACTACTGTGTATTTCAGGTTGGAAACTCTGGAATTTCATAGTGAAACTAAGTGAATCCAAACCTGAATGACCTTTATAAAGTGATCCAAGACCTCACAGAATCAGCTTGTGAACGCTTTGCTACAGTATTCTTAGCCAAAGAAGGCTGCTAATATAAAAAGGAATAATTCACTTCAAAGGGTTGAGATATTCTTGAATGTGTGATCAGCCTAAGTACCCATGGAGGTGGAGCAATCATTGTGAGAAAGAATATTTTACACAGTTCTACTATCATTCTTGGTGTTTTTATTTACAGATTGTGCTCATGTACAATACTGAAAACGTACAGGTGTAAGTTAGAGAAGCAGCGTGGTGCTCAGTGGAAAGAGCTCAGGCTTTGGAGTCAGAGGTCATGGGTTCAAATCCCAACTCCACCAATTGTCAGCTGTGTGACTTGGGCAAGTCACTTAACTTCTCTGTCCTCAGTTACCTCCTCTGTTAAAATGGGGATTAAGACTGTGAGCCCCCATGTGGAACAACCTGATCACCTTGTAACCTTTCCAGCGCTTAGGACAGTGCTTTGCACCATAGTAAGTGCTTAATAAATGCCAACATTATTGTTATATTGTTTACTTGTTATTATAAGGTGAGGGTTGCCTGATGTCATCATTTGTGTGCAGTAAAATGTTTAACAAGTAACCCAAATAAAAAGTAAGTGTGCATTCAGTTCAGATACTGTATATACTCGCATAATTGCCACCAACACATAATTTTCCCTACTGAATTTTTGAGAAGGAAACAAAAGATTTTTTTTTTTTCACCACATAACTTTAAGCTGTAATAGAAGAGAAGTCAGGGATGCAGTTTCCAGTGCTCCTCTAACCTTTCCCTTCTCCCCTCTGTTCCTCCTCTTTGTTTTCCTGCTCCATTACTTGCTCAATTCTTATCTGACACATGTAATAGCCCCATCCTGTTTTTGTGTTGCAAAATGATTCCAAAAAAGCAGGTCAATTAGGTGAGAAAATACAGTAGGAGCCTTGGGTGGAGACAGAAAACAGGAGTGCAAGAAAGCTGAGCTGTGTCACTATAGGTCGGTAAAAACGGGGTTAATGAATCACACAACCAAATCCGTTATGCTTGAGATTTATTACTATGCCCCTTTGTGTAAATGAGAGAGTATCATTTGGTAGCTTTTAAAACAGCAATTCTTACTGAACAGACCTTAAATTTTTACAGTATAGGATTCTGAGATTTTCTCCCCTTATGGACAAATATTTTTCTTGCTCGAGATCAAGAAGCCTGAAATTGATTGAACAGGGAGAAAAGGGAAATGCATGAGATGAAGAATTCAGTTTACTGAATTTTGTATTTCTTACACCGTAAGTCAATAATAGTGGCCTATTCCAGGATTAACCTTGGATAAGGACAGCAAAATCAGGCTTGGATTCCTGGAGGCAATAGAAACAATTCACTTCTAAGAGAGTAAATACAAATCAAGATCAACTTCAAAGAATCAACAAAATGGCAAAAATACAGTACTATAATATAATTTAAGATAATAGTAGATAGTAAAAGAACTATCTGGGTTTCTCATTTTGCTAATGATGTAGCTTTTCAGAAAGATCTTCAGGATTAGGACTTTAGATAAAAAGCAGATATCTAGGCAAAATGTTCTATTCAGGCTATTCTAACAACTGAACTAAAGACATTTTTGTTTGATTTTTTTTCATTAGAAAGATTTTTTTTGTAGCTCAAAGGCCCGATGCCGTTCTCTGATATACATCTTCTGCCTCTTGAACTCTGTGATTAATGGGGCCATTCATTTTATTACAATTTAAATCTAGGCCATAAATTTAATTCACTTCCCTTCTTCCCTGAACAGTTCTACCCCGCACTCAGTTATACACTCGCAAAATCTTTATTCTTCAGAGAGGGCTACTTCATTAGGGACTTGAGAGGAGTAAGTCCTATGGGATCAAAACCAGCAAATAATCTGCTCATCTCCTCCATTTCCTACAAACTGTAGGATTTTACTTTAGGAAGCAGGAAGGACTCCCAATGCAAACCTCTCTAGGGTGAGTTTGGAAAGCCAAGACAAAACCACCCCTTCCACTAGGTCAAATGTTTGGTGCTACCATTGCTGATGGGCCTCAGAACAGGCTCTCCTGTCTCTCCTTCAGGGAATGGAGTGAGACTCTTCCTATTTTTCCAGTATTGCCTGGTAATGTGCTACACTCAGGTTTTTTTTTTTTTCTTTTTAACCAAGGCAGAGCAAAGCACTGGATTTGCCCAAGGGCTGAAGAACATAGAGCCACTTTAAGTGCTGGCAGAATATTTTATTTTTTTGCAAACCATCCCCTTGCCATCTCTTGGAAAGCCTCTAAATGTCAGAGTGGCCTGATGAAGGCAAAGGCAGAGGCCAACATCACTGCTGCCAAATTTATCTGGAAAAAAATCCGAGCCATGCAGAACCCGACTGCATTCGGTGAATCGATACATCCAGACTGGCAATCCCTCACTTCTCCCTTCTGCCAGCGGCACAGAACACGCTGGGACAACATAAAGTCGCAGTAGTGGTTCCTAGGCAATGCAGCCAAATCCTCCATGTGTGCATAAAGCCATAACAGCAATTTCATCCCTGTTGTTTCACAGTGCCTGGGTAAAAATATTCAATTAGATTAAGAATCTGATTTCGGTCTAAGGTCTGGTATTTCCGTTGAGAGGCAAAACATTCCAACGGTTGTTCTAGATCTACTTCTGGGCCTGGTCTCATTAAACTGAAAACACACTGCCAATAATAGGACAGCCCCTGCTTCTTTATTGCTAGGTTTAAAAGCAACTGGGGCTCATCTATTATCATTTCTGATTTTCTGAAATAAACTGTTTCAAACAACTCAAGACTTTCTCTTATAATAGATATTGCAGAAATATACTGTAATTAAGTCCCCAATTAGGGAAGGAAAAGTATCTCAAAACCTTCAAAAGGTATGTGAAAAACTGTTAGATTTGACATAAAAATTAGGACAAGCTTTCTTCTGTTTCTTGAGACAGTACAGGTTTATGATTCACAGGATATAACTTGTATCAAACACAATTTAATGAAAGCTCTCATATAAGCAATTTTATTCCTATCCATGATTGCAGACATTTACAAAACCATAACAACTTATCATCTGAATTCACCTTAAAAATAACTTATATAAAGCAGTGATATACACAGCACAAAATAGTTCAGGGGGGAAAAAAGCAACTTTTAATAATTAAAATGTAAACGTGACAAAGATGGAATAAAAGTCCCTACTTCTTATTCTACTTAAGATGTCATGTGATAATATTTTACAATGTCCCTGTGGGCACATGTATGCATGTGTGCATGTATATGTATATAGAACATACATACATACAGTACATTCATTTTCCCCACAATATACATACACAGATAATTGTTTGCAGTTCTGTTTAGGCAATTCTAATATGCCACTCTTACAGTTGTTTTGAATCACGCTTGTACCCGCTTTCTCTCACAAAGTAGGAGAGAAGAGCAGGAAAAAAAAAAAGGTTGGTTTGGTTGTGACTGAGATCCTTTTGTTTAAACTGTACACTGTGATGAAATATTTTCTTCTGTAGTAGTTCTGTGAAGAGGGCTGACTCACTGTGGTTTTCATGAGGAAATTTGGTAATGGATCACACACTCATTGTCATGCTAGGGGAATACTGGAAGAAAAAGAAATCATATTTTAGCAAAAATTATTTCACAGAACAATAAAAGCCAACCTGAAGGAATAGCACTATGTTTGGATACAATTCTAACTTTTCTCTTAAAGGTACCTTTTCACCTCTTACAAGACCATAAAAATACAAAAGGTTATATGAGGGATAAAACTTCAAACTTTAACAATATTGCTGTGAGAAATTTACCTAGATCCTGGTAATAATAATAGTAATAATGATGGTATTTGTTAAGCGCTTACTATGTGCTAAACACTGTTCTAAGTGCTGGGGGATACAAGGTAGTCAGGTTGTCCCCCATGGGGCTCACAGTCTTAATCCCCATTTTACAGATGAGGTAACTGAGGCACAGAGAAGTTAAGTGGCTTGCCCAAGGTCACGCAGCTGACAAGTGGCGGAGCTGGGATTCGAACCCATGACCTCTGGCTCCCAAGCCCGTGCTCTTTCCACTGAGCCATGCTGTAGTAATCAACGAAATAATCAAAACCATTTATTGAGCAACTACCATATGTACAGCCCTGTACTAAGCACTGGGAAAGGACAAAAGAATTAACAGACCATATTCCCTGACCTCAGAGTTTACAATTCAAGTGGATGTGACCTAAAATAAAAGATAGGAGCGTAGTAATAAGAGTACAAAGATATACACATAAGTGCAATTAGGGAGAGAACAGAGAGAGAGGAGTGAATATCCAGAGCTTAGGTGGGTGCTGAAGTGGCCTGTAGAGGGATACATAAAGTGGGGAAAATTAGAAATCGATTGGGGAAATCTTTCCGGAGGAGATATATTTTCCAGAAGGGCTTTGAAGACGGGAAGAGCAGGAGTCTGTCAGCTGTGAAGGGGAAAGGTATTCAGCAGGGAGCAGGGCATAATAATTATTGATAATGACGGTAATTTGTTAAGCGCTTACTATGCGCCAAAGCACTTGGTTACAAGGTGATCAGGTGGTCCCACGGGGGGCTCACAGTTTAATCCCCATTTTACGGATGAGGGGGACCTGAGGCCCAGAGAAGTGAAGTGACTTGCCAAAGTCACATAGCTGACAGTTTCTGAGCCGGCATTTTGAACCCATGACCCTGACTCCCAAAGCCCGGGGCTCTTTCCCACTGAGCCATGCTGCTTTCCCATGAGAAAGTGGTCAGCTCAGTGGTGGGAAAGATGAGAATGAGGCCCAGTGAGCAGGTTAACTCCAGAGTACTAAAGCACATGATTGGGGTATATATCAGCGGCTGTGGTACAGTGTTTTGCACTCACAAGGCCACTCCATAAATGATTTGGATGACCAGTGATGACAATGATGGTCCGGTCTATTGTTCCCTTCATGCCCCGGGGGATGGACGATATCGTGCTGCCCTAGGAAATCCTTCTTTCTGATTAGACTTACCCTGCTGGAGCTCATGCAGGTACTGTGAGTGGGAGGGATGGTTTGCCCCTGAAATGAGAGCTGCCCTCTCACTCCTCCTGGCTACAAACCTCTGAGTCAGTTCATCAGTGAGTCCACTGATAACATACCTCCTGAAAGTTACGTACTGTTTCTAATCAATCAATCAATCAATCAATCATATTTATTGAGCGCTTACTGTGTGCAGAGCACTGTACTAAGCACTTGGAAGTACAAGTTGCAACATATAGAGACAGTACCTACCCAACAGTGGGCTCACAGTCTAGAAGGGGGAGACAGAGAACAAAACCAAACATATTAACAAACTAAAATAAGTTAGAAAAGATATGTACAAGTACAATAAATAAATAGAGTAATAAATATGTACAAACATATATACATATATACAGGTGCTGTGGG